>NC_136803.1:30192671-30317671 GCF_951216825.1 Electrona antarctica
ACTTTTTGTGTTTTTCTTTTTACGTGAATTAATGCCCTACTTGATCTTAATACAGTGTGTCTTTTTTTAACATTTTTCAATCATTATACAACTTCCCCTCTACAGAGTAAAATGTTGCACTCTTTACTCTGCTACAGTTATCAATTAAGCCTCAACCTATTTTATACTGTGCTTTGCCTATTTGAAAGTTGCCGATCTACAGGCTCACAGCGCATTGCATCGAGCTTGTAGATCAGCTATATCGAGATTTTAACAAACTATTGTACCATGTTGAATATAGGACATTTCTGCATTGTGGTATTCCATAATGCATTGTTCGTGGGATGGCTGTGACGTCCGAACATGACTATGGAAAGGCTGTTATGTTGCGTTCACACGAGCCAAAAATGCAAAGATTACAGCATATTTGTAACTTTGTTGCTCAACACGAGAGAGAGAGAGAGAGAGAGAGAGAGAGAGAGAGAGAGAGAGAGAGAGAGAGAGAGAGAGAGAGAGAGAGAGAGAGAGAGAGAGAGAGAGAGAGAGAGAGAGAGAGAGAGAGAGAGAGAGAGAGAGAGAGAGAGAGAGAGAGAGAGAGAGATTATTTTGTTTCATACTGTATTTGTATCATACACACAGAGGGAGAGGAGGGGAGGGGAGGGGAGAGGGAGAGAGCCCCCGAGGCAAACAAACGCACATCCACCGCTCTGTCACCCAACAATGAGCCTGACGGTCAGGTGACGGTCACAGACAGTTGAAGCGTGATGATCTTGTGAAGAGCCATTTGTTGAGATTGTAGTATTTATGAAGATCGTCCAACTTCCATTTGGCCAAAGTGAGGTGTAGTGGACCATCACCACATTAAGACTTGCACTGCAAGCCTGACACTTGAGCATCAATGTTCACAGACCAGTGGACCGTGTGCTTATTATCAATAGCTACAGATTAGACAGGGAGACCACACCGTTATTACTTTTTGTCTCCACCAGGCCGAAGACATGGGGAGAGAGAGTATGTTTTGCACTCCGTCCGTCTGTCCTTCCGTCTGTGTACAGCTAATCTCCGGCACCGTTGGCCCGACCGAAGTGTGCACACACACACTCCCTGGATGCCAACGACGGACCTCATTCGATGAACCGTTCCCACTAGGCAGAGGAAGAGATGCCACTTACAAAAATTCCCATCAGCCTCATGGCGGCGCTGTAACAGGCCAATTCATGTTTTTACCTATAACTGCACCAATCTGTGTACATCTTTGTACTGTATGCGCACTCCCTAGAGGCCAAGGAAAAACCTTTGCCTTGCATTTTCCACATCTGCCCGGGGGGGCGGTTAGTATAGGCCATTGACTGAGAGCATTGCGTTATTGACAAACTGATCGAGCAGATGACAGATTGACTGACAACTTAAGTGTCATGCTGATCAGTGAGTTTTCTCAACTTAAGGACTGAACAGCTGGCTGCAACCAAAATAATGTGCAATGCTACAGTACACTCATAGCATAATAAGCAAACACTGGTCATAATAGGTGAACATTAGGCGGAAGTATAGTTGATCTGCAAGCTAACAACGTGTGGCGTTGCGATGGATTGTAAGCTTATAGAACAGCTATTTTCACTCTTGAATGTGCAAAGTATATCTTCTTATTTTCCTTTCGGCTTTTCTGTTCAGGGGTCGCCACAGCGAATCATCTGCCTCCATCTCACCCTGGCCTGTTCTCTTCTATCACACCCACAACTGCATGTCCTCTTTCACTCTTTGGTCTTCCTCTAAATGCCTGCCTGCATTTCCAACCTCAACATCCTACTACCGATAAAATGGTAAATGGTAAATGGTGCATTTATATAGCGCCTTTATCCAAGGCGCTTTACAGAGATTGTGCATTACATTCACCCATTCACACACACATTCATACACCGATGGCAGCGGAAACCATGCAAGGCACCAACTAGCGCATCGGGAGCAATTAGGGGTTCAGTGTCTTGCTCAAGGACACTTCGACAGTAACTCTGGGGGAGCCCGGGTTCGAACTGGCAACCTTACGGTTACCATCCAGGCACTCTACCCCTGCGCCACCGCCGCCCATGGCGATATGCTCGCTATCCCTCCTCTGTACGTGTCCAAACCATCTCAGTCTGGCCTCTTTGGCTTTATCTCCAAAACATCTGACATCTGACGCGCTGAACCTCGTTCCTGATCCTGAATAAGAAAAAAGTTGAAAAGATGTCAATTAGACTTACTTGAAATGTCAAAATGATTCAGTTTATTTTTTAGTTGTTTATTTATGTACTCAGTTTGATTTGGTAGCTCTTTGATTGCTTTTTCTTGAGGCATTTGAAGCAGTTCTTGTTTAAATGTGCCAGGCACAAACCTGGAAAAAGAAACTCATACTTTTATTTACCAAGAAATGTGTCTGAATTTTGAATTCATCACAATCTTTGCTTTGCATTTTGTACTTGACTAGTTCTATTAGGTGCTCTTCAGTGAAAGATGAGGGCTAGGAAAATAAGAATAACAATAATATCATTTGAGTTTTGAACCCATGTACTTTGTAACCTTTTGTTTTGACCAAAATAATATAATGATCCTACTTGCAAACGACGGTTAGGCCTTAGTGCTGCCATCAGGCTTGAGTAATGGCTGATGATCTGATGTAGGATCACACACACACACACACGCACACGCACACGCACACACACACACACACACACTGTACACTCCCAGGAAAATACTGTTTTTATATTCCACGAGCTCCAAAAAACCCCGGAGCAGATGTGCCCACCTGTGGTTTGTTTTTGTCTTCCTACAGGATGAGCAAGGGGAATAAACAACATGCAAAAGGTTCAAAGATAAACCCACTATATGCACCCTCCTGTATACTTCTAGCTGCAGTAAGTTGGGTGAAGAATTGAAGATGTCTTTACTTTTAAAAACTTCTACTCAAGTCGCTTTTTTGTTTGTTTGTTTGTTGTTGTTTTGTCCGCAGGCATTTACATGTTTTCCAGAAAGCAACTATAGCAGTTCATCCGTGCTGGGTGAAAGCCTCCAGTCATAAGGTATACAGTACTGTATACGGTACTGAGCACACACGCACGCACGTCACACGCACACTACTATTATACAACCAAAATAAGTGACTTTCTTATACCGCATGTCGATTTTATTTTATTTCTGCGGATCAAATATTGAGATAATTCAAATTAAAGGTTGACTGTCCCATAAAAGGAGGCCATGGCATGACATTATGCATTTAGCGTGCTCTCCGTCCATCCAAATCCACAGATTTTCCTCATCCAAATGGTACATAATTCCTCACACTCCAAACCAACTGCTAAAACGTCCCCTTTACTTTACCTTTACTTTATTCGTTTATTTAGTCGGGACAGTGTATATTGATGAACATTACATTAAAAATGCAGTGTAAATATACCAGATTTAGCAAAACATGCTAATTTCCATCTGCAGTCCCCAGACATCAATCATCAAACGATACAAACAGGACTGACATACAAATACCTAGTACATTTCAAACGTAATAAGACTAGTAAGAATAAAAAATAAGAAAAGATTAAACTATTATTAGGGTAGGTTTACTCTATTTTGGACTAAGCGTCATACATGATCACACCAACAACTCAATTGTCCTTTAAAAGCTGTGAAAGTTTAAAAGCCCTGGAAGTTTTAGCAGCTAGGCTACAAATTTCCACTGCAAACTGCAAGGACAATGAAAGTCAAAATGTTGCCACATCCTTCTGAAAGACGCGGTCCACGAGGGATGCCAGTACAACAAGGGAGTTATAAGGCCTTTCATTATGAGTTTGCTACACTCGCAGAGCCCCACGTCGTCTCGCCCACGACAAAATCTTCTCAACTAAATTAATTTAAGCACAAAACTATTTTTTCCCGTCAATTCCGAGTTGTCAAGATCAAGACGTTTTTCCCTGGGAATCCTCTGAGAGACTCTTGGATGTGAAGCCGCTTCCCCTCCGTCGCTGCGGCTTTAAGCGATAGCTTTGGCCCTACATTTATTATTTATCCTTGTGGCGGGGAGAGTTGGTGAAAGCAATTTACTCGTATTCATAAGGTAAAACTGAGGCAATTTACCGCTTCCTTTCGACACCTTCTGGTTATTTTCTCCCCCCCATACACGTCACACACACACACACACACACACACACACACACACACACATCTGAGGTCTGAGGTCTATAATGTCAGGCTGTAGCACCGCAAACTGAAGTCTAATCATGGATGGTCCTTCGTATGACAGTGTTGCGCGCCAAAAAAAACAGCAGACCTACAAGCCCACGGGGAGTCGCGTCCGCGACACGTTGTGATCTTATACGTCTGCTATACGTTTTCGCCGTGCGACACACCGCCATGCGATGCGGTATAAATGAGGCTTTGCGAAAATAACAACCCACCGTCGACTGAACGCTTGGCTGAGCCGGGCAGGAGCATGAGGGAGAGACAGGGGACTCATCTAAAGAGAGGAGGGAACCCTGGGGTATTGAGGAGAAAGAGGCGGGCAGCGCCGCGCTCCCTCTGCAAAAACCAATTAGCAAATGACTCCCCGCGCCCCGTTCATGGGAGCGGGGGATAGAGAGGGTGTGGGGTGGGGGACTGAAAGCCGGTAACGACAGCCTCTCTGCAAGCGTAGGTGGGGCGCGCTTGGTTGGTGGGTGGTGATGGACAGGTTTCAAGTGTGCCGCACATGCTGTCTGGCTGATAGATCGTGTGTCTTTTCATGTGTGCGTGCCGTGTGTGTGTGTGTTTTGTGTTTGTCGTTCAGTGGGCACATTTCTTTACATGTGCGGTTATATAATTCCCATCGTCCTTCACTCGCGGCATAATGATTAAAGGACTGTGACATGTGAATATAACGTTTGATACGTACGTAGCCTCGCTGCTCACCGTTGGCTGCTTGTATACAGTCAGTGGATGAGTTTAACCTTATTTAACCTTTTTTTCCTTTTTGAAAAAAACCCCAACTCATTTGAGTCGCTTATATGCATATTGTGAGCCACGCTGGAGAAGGCTTTCGGCAGCTAGAGATGCCTGGAATGTAAATGGAGACGGGATGAGAAAAACGAGGCATGGCAAGCCGTGCAGTGCGTTATCTGAAATCTGTCCGCTCGTGTCCCCAAACAGCGGCCCAAAACAAACAAGACAAAGCACAAGTGCCATCGCTCGGTGAACATCAAGGAATGTGCTAATATTTCCCTCAAGACCTCTTTAGGAGACATAACTCTCCCAAGTCTTTAGCTGGCACGGTCGTGATTCCGCGGCGAGTTCGGGCATCTCCTTAGCACGCACACTGCAGCCCTAAACGTCTTCGGGATGGATAATATGCGCTGTGATGAAGCCTCTGCTCTGAATTAAATCAAATGACTGACAGCTGGGCCGGTGGCAGCCATCGTGAGAAAGGAAGTGGCTTTTCAAGCGTGGGACTACAGCATGCATGAGTATGTGTGGTTATCCATTACGGTGGCTTACAGGCATTGCGTGCAGGCACTGCGACCGCCCACAATGATGGATACCCACAGAGAAAGCCCTGTAAAAGTCGAATCATGCGGATCTCGGGATCTACATGAGAACGGCGTGGCGCCGATCTTAAGAGTTCACACGGCCAGCCGGTGACTGTCAGTCGTCGTGTGAGGATTTGGGCAAGGTTTCAGCTGAGACTCAATGACTTGAAGTTAAATAATATTCCAAAAAGTATAACACACAGTATGTGAACATTCATGTTCTTCTGTGGCCTAGCAGTGTCCACAAGAGACCTGATGTGGACGGACACACGTGCGCACACGCACACGCACACGCACACACACACGCACACACACACACACACACACACACACACACACACACACACACACACACAGCCTACAGAAGGCTCGACTCGTGCAGAGCTACACCTACTTGTCGGCGAAGGGCTTGACCTTTGCCCTGACAAATGCTCTTTCTCCACATTTCTAGTTAGAAGACGCTCTGCTCTGGATAAATTAAATACAAATGAATAAGTCTCTCTCCACTATGCTGTCAAAAAAGTAGGAACAAACAAATGTTATGTATGTATTTTATGTTCTTCAAAATAAACTCCATACAGTGTGTAGAATGGTAAATGGTGCATATTTATATAAATCCTATAGTCTCTTTATATCCAAAGTGCTTTACAATGTGCATCACGTTCGCCCCATTTACAGACCAATTTCTTTTTTTTTTAAGATATTTTTTTGCGGCTTACGCCTTTTATTGGTTTTTGAAGGGACAGACAGTAGGCTGACAGGAAACGGGAGAGAGATGGGGGAAGACATGCAGTAAAGGCCGTGTCGGGCTCGGGAGTCGAACCCGCGGCACACTGCGACTGGATTACCAGTCGGGTGCCCAGACGGTTACGCCACCGCCTGGGCCACAGACCAATGTTGAAGGAAACCAGGCAAGGAACCCAAACTTCCCATCGGGAGCAGTTAAGAGGGTTAAGCGTCTTGCTCCAGGACACTATTTTCAAAAATAGCAGACCTACAAGCTTGTAGCACGCCACTCGGTGGCGCGCTATGAGCTTGTAGATCTTTGATTTTTCAAAAATAGCAGACCTACAAGCTCGTAGCGCGCCACTCGGTGGCGCGCTATTAGCTTGTAGATCTGCTATTTTTCAATAGCTAAAGCATAACATAATGCTAACACCAAAATCCTATAGTCTCTTTATATCCAAAGTGCTTTACAATGTGCATCACGTTCGCCCCATTCACAGACCAACGTTGAAGGAAACCAGGCAAAGGTACCCAAACTTCCCATGGGGAGCAGTTAAGAGGGTTAAGCGTCTTGCTCCAGGACACTTCAAGACTAACCCAGGGGGGCGAGCCGAGGATCGAACTGGGGAACCTTCCCATTCCCAAGCGGCCTCTCTCTCTACCCCCCCCCCCCCCCCCGAACCACCGAGCAGCTCCCCACTTTGACACTATAGTGTCTATACTTCCCTACGAGCCTAATTACCATTGATTTATGTTAATAGGGGGGAATGCGCGGGGTCACGGTGTGAACACCCCCTGGACATAGAAGTACTTAGAGGATATAGAGCTCACTTCCCACAGCCCGGCTGTCTACTGTTCGTCTCCTCTTACGGTTAACGGTGATTTATATTGGTTGTGTTCCGGTGTCGTGGACTGAAAACAGTTGATCTACAAGCCAACAACGTCTTGCAGTGAGACACCTTGTGAGCTTGTAGGTTGACTATTGTCACAGCGCGACACGGTGCACAGCCATGTATAAATCAGAAATTGGTCGTGCAGGACATGACTTAATTAAAAGGGAATTTTGGGACGTATTTATTTATTTATTCATTCGTGAATTGGATTATAATAAACCCCATATGGGACTCACCCCAAACCAGCAGATGAATGTTGATGCCAAGGTTTGTTAATCGCATACCCATAGACTTATTTATTCACAAAGACAACAAGGAAAGAGCATTTGATCTATAACCTTTAATTTAACAAATAGATTAACATTACTGTCCACGAGGAATTGCCCCAGTGAATGAAATAGTTATCCCGCTGGCGTTTATTGACAATGGTCACGGTATACGAGCACACCAATAATGTGATTTGAATCTGATTAAGACAATTCTTTGAGTAAGAGTGGGAGAAGTTAAGTAAACACTTTACTTTGATTATTGTGACGCGATTAAGCTCTTAAACACTCTAAGCATAGTAAGATGTGGCATAGTTTTACTTGCATTAGATAGGATACATGTACTGTACACCAAGCCAGGATACTGACCGGGATACTGACCCTTTGGGATACCGGGATACTGTCGTGTCGTGTCCAGGATACTGACCAGAATACTGACACCAGGATACTGACACTAGGATGAGTTTATAAATCTATGTAGAAAAGAGGAGTATTATTCTACTTTCATTTACCTATTTAACCAATCATCATCATCATTATCCATCATCATGTATGTAGTATCTTTTGGAAACATGATAAAGAATTATGAAAATCATGCTTTTCAACGACGTACTATAGCAGCCTATGTCGTTTTTCGAGGATTTGGACAATACAAAAATGCCGAATTACTGCAGTATGTTGCTTTTCAACATACTATACTAGTACTGTATGTTGTTTTTCGACGATAAAACTAAAATTATGAAAATCATGCTTTTCGAC
Source organism: Electrona antarctica (assembly GCF_951216825.1). Taxonomy (NCBI): domain Eukaryota; kingdom Metazoa; phylum Chordata; class Actinopteri; order Myctophiformes; family Myctophidae; genus Electrona; species Electrona antarctica. The sequence goes on from NC_136803.1 coordinate 30,200,823, forward strand.
GACATACAGTACTATAGTATGTCATTTTTTACATACTATAGTATGTTGTTTTTCATGGTTTGACGATAAAAAACAATTATGAAAATTCTACTTTTCGATGACATACTATAGTATGTTGTTTTTCGTGGTTTTCGATGATTAAAAAAAAACATAATATAGCCTATGTATATAGTATAGTAGTTTCTTCGATGATAAATCAATTATGAAAATCATGCTTTTCGACGTTTTTAGTTTTTCTACATACTATAATACCCCTATACATACTACTGTACTGTACTGTACTGTACTGTACTGTACTGTACTGTACTGTACTGTACTGTACTGTACTGTACTGTACTGTACTGTACTGTACAATGGGCGGTGGGCCTATAGTTCAGCAGGTAGAGTGACCGCCTACTTGGAATGGTTTCCGGTTTGATCCCCTTATTCCTCCGCAGTCGGTGAGTGTATGTGTGACTGAATGGGTGAATATAATGCAGCTTGCATTATATTAGTTACACACATTGTAAGGTGCTACAGAAAATGTGCCACTTATCCCAGTACGCCGAGCGTGTAAGCACGTCAGGTCAGCGTCACGCAGAAGTCAGTAATCCCAGAAAACAGAACAGTGAAAACGGCAGGACAGAAATAGGCTTTAATATCCAGATGGTAGGAAGAGGATTTCATTTGGGATATATATTTTTTTCTTCTCTAAAACCGATAATGATAACAAGAACGGTACAAGCGGCTTTACAGGGGAGATGGAGAGGTCATGTGTTTAAGAAGATATTTCAGACCTGATATTTTGTCCACCTTGTGTCACAAACCGTGCCGTTTCTCTATTCATATTGGGTTTTCTTGTGTTCCTTATCATATTTTTGTCTACTTTTCAATCTGTTTTCCTGTGATTGTTTTGACATTTCTTAGCTGCAGTTTAGTTTTACTTTACAACTGTGTGCTCTTATTTTGTAGTTCCTAGTATTTTCTGTCTGCCTAGTTTGCCTGCCTTGTCTAATCTGTTTTGTGAATTGTGAATTGTTTCCACCTGTGTAGTTTCCCAGCCTATCCCAGTGTTGATTGTCAGTTGTGTTCACCTGTGTCCTGTTATCCCTGTGTCTATATTTACTCATACAGAAACTATAGTAAAATACGCACATCACTTCGTGGAGGTGCTGGGTTCAAAAAGTAACATAGGAAAAGAGAAGGGAAGCCGCACACTCATATGCTCCAAAGGATACATTTATTGACGACGTTTCGAGCCAAGGCTCTTCATCTGGTCAAACTCAAGATGTCAGTGATCCACCCACTTAAATAGACACCCACGGGTCACGTTACTAGTCAGTGGGTGGAACCAACACAACATGGTCATTAGATCAATTGATGAAATATCATTAAATATAGTGTTACACATTTCTGAAATCCACAGCAGTGGAATAAGCAAAAGGACATCATGATTATTATAGAATCTAGGATAGTGATTCACATAATCAGGTATTATTACTTAGGCAACAATTCAAATATATACAGTATACAATAAAGAAATTATACAAAATGGCTGATGGGGAAGACCTCGTTCATTCCCTTTGGGGACATTGTATTCAAAGTGTAAATCCAAAAGGATTCACGTTGTAGCAATAGTCTATTTAGATCCCCTCCTCGCCTGGGGCATTTTACATGTTCAATCCCCTGATATCTCAGAGTGGCCACAGTGTGTTTAGCGGACAAAAAATGCATTGCAACCGGGCTTTTTGGATCTTGGTTGCGAATGCTACTTCTATGCTCGCTCATGCGTGTTTTTAACGCCCTGTTGGTCTTGCCAACATACCCTAGACCACATGGGCATTTGAGCAAATATATAAACTTTTGGTTGTGCATGTTATAGTGCCCTTGATGTCATAGTTTTTACCCGTGAGTGGGTGCGTGAAAGTGTGGCTCTTAGTGGTGAAGTTGCATATTTACTCCTCCCCTGATTTTTCCATTTCCTTTGCTAGTTCGTCACTGTCAGAAGTGATTCTGCTCCTCGTGTATCCATGATTAATATTAGTATATTACTGGTATTTGAAGTTCCTTGTATGTCTCTTGTTGTTTTTTTTGGAATTAAAAAACCCTTGAATTGAAGTACTCTGCCTGCCTTCGCCTATCTGTCTGCATTTGGTGGGTCCTAAAACTCCTGTCTTTGCACCGTGACACCTTGTACCTCAGTTCAGTGTGGGGCTGGAAGGGAGGACATTAGGTTTTTGCCATTTAGGGCTATTGGTCAAGCTATTAAATTAATTTAACAATTTAGCTGCACTGTAGATGGTTACTATGGGTTGTACAATTAGACAAGGCTTCACAAAATCTGCCAGAATAATTAGAGTTAATTGTGCGAAATTGGACAGTATAGCACACAGCTTTGGAGCGGGGGTTGATGGTGGGGCCTTTTAAACAGAGACGACACCATCAACCATGCTGTTGTTTTCAGGCTAAAAACGCACTGTGCAGGCACACTAAGACAGTGGTTCCCAAAGTGGGGTCCGGGGACCCCCAGGGGTCCTTGAGGGAGTTCCAGGGGGTCCCCAGGTAAATGATAGTTTGGAACCAAATGGACTCTTATGGGTATGTAACTCTGAGAGTGTACCATTTGTACACATATTTGTACCATTTGTACACTCTCAGAGTTAAATTAACATTGATTTTACAATATAGATTGGAATCTCAGAGATATAAATGCCATTAAATGGGGGTCCGTAGCCTATTGCATGTCAAACTCTGGGTCCTTGAAATTAAATGGGTTGAGAATCTCTGCTAGAGCCGTAAAGATCTTCTCTTATGGTGGTCCCTGGCATATCTCTTCAAATGGGGGGTCCGCGGGCTAATAAGTGTCAATTTGGGGGTCCTTCACATGAAAAAGTTTGGAAACCACTGCACTAATTAAGACACACTAAGTGAATGATAATGACATGATACTATGATCATGATATTGACCCGATACTGACCAGTAGCCCTGTCCCAGGAATTTCAGGCCCTGTCACACACAGATATTAAAAAAACAGATGCCTCATTGGCTGCTGCAGTTCGTTGGAGCCATGTGTGTTGACGGGAGGGGCGGAAGAATTTACACTGGTACGCCGGAAGAGTGGACGGCACACTACGTCACGCTGCCACTCAAGTGACTACTGGCCAATCACAGCGCATCTTTTCCGGGACTTATCAGACCCGAACATGCGCTCTGTGAGGCACACTCATGCTTCCGCGGGGCTTCGCAAGGAAGGAATCTCGGGAAATGTTTGCCCTCCCTTGAGCGCTCCACAGCCGAAAGGGGCGTCCCACACTAAGTGCTACCTTTATATGTCTATGCTGTCACAGCCCAGTCGCAGGGATGTCATGCCCTTAGAGTATATATGAATAGAGACGGCACCGGATTTCTCCTCTCATCCACTTGCATTAAGTTGCTCAAAAGCGCATGAGGCGATTTCACTCCTCCTTCCGAGTAGGAACAGAGTGCATTCTGGGAAGAATTGGGCCAAATCGTGAACGTGCTGTGCCGTTGACTATCATTGCACGCGTTCACGTGCGCTCACGTATGAAACAGCGTTCACGTGTCATCATGAACGTGCACAATGATAGTCAACGGACCAGAATTGGCCCAGCGCTGCAATACCAAATTCAGCCACTATGTCCATTTCACCTCAGGGTTTTCCTCCGGGTGCCGTCTCTATTCATATATACTCTAAGGTCATGCCCTGTCACACCAGGCCCCTCTCATAGCACTGTGTGACAAGTATGCCAATCACATGCAGAGCCCAAAAGCCTTGTGACGTGGCCTGACAATGAAGGGACCTGGACACCAGATGGACGGCCCTTCACCAGATGGACGGTTTGGCCAAACATTTTGTGTTTGATTGCTGCTACATCAAACACAAATGTTTGGTCAATGTGACTCCCATTGGAATTGCATTGTGGCCACCATTAATCACAGACGGAACACAGACCTTTTTGATATGTGTGTATGTGTGTATGTGGCCTTAGACCAACACAGGGTTGACAGTGACATGGACTAATACCAACATTGGGGGAATTGGCAATGGCTGAATAAAGAAACTAATCTAGCATAGATAGAAAATAATTTGGGGACCCTCCAACATAACCCCAAGTATCTTAGTAAATGTAATCCTGGTATTGCCTTTACAAACTGTGCAAGCGCCAATCATCATGGCTCGTTGTATGGGACCTGTATGGTGATGCTTCCTGCCAAACGCCGTTTGCCAAAGTGAAAGTACTGATTGCTTGTTTGGTTTAGTTTGGTCTGTTTCTTGCTGAGGGAATTGGGCACTGGGCTTGACTCGACATGGGGACATTAAAATGGTGTGTGTGTGTGGTGTGTGTGTGGTGTGTGTGTGCGCGCGTGTGTGCGCAAGCGCGAGCGGGCGGGCGGGCGTGTGCCGTGTGTGTGTGAATTATGGATGTGGGTGGAAGCCATATAATTTCTCTTTGTCTGATTTAAGCTTTGATATCATCATCCTGCTATGGCCTATATCCCCATGCAGTTCATCAGTTCCCAGCCGTGCCGCATGATAGCTCTCTCTCTCTCCATCCCCCAACCCCCCCCCCCCCCCCCCCCCTCCCACACACACACTGACAGAGACAAACATTGATGATTCATGCTGTAATTTACCCAGTTTGGGGTTGTTTGCTCTGAAAGAAAAAATGCAGAGGAATGGGGTGGGAGTACGATGGGTGGGGGTTGGGGCGTGTGTGTGAATGGGGGGGAGAGAGAGAGAGAGAGAGAGAGAGAGAGAGAGATATAGACGATGAGAAGGGGGTTATAGCTACAGAGAGAGAGAGAGAGAGACTATGAGAAGGGGGTTAGAGTGTGAGGGAGACACTGCACACTAAGAAGAGAAGACTTATTCTATTTTTAGTCTCCAGCTGTGTGAGTCATTCTGAGCAGCATGAGCGCTCGCAAGACGACCCATGCACTAGACTTTGGGGAGTGGTGCGTATATGCGTATACATACGTTTGAGCGTGTCCATGTGTGCATGGGGAGGTGTGTGGGGGGCCAGGGGGGCTATATATGAACCGTACGTCGTCGTCTGTGCCAAGTGCATTATGCCTCCACTGTCTTTGAAGATCCTCTATCTCATATAGGCAGGCGACATGTTAAATATGTACACAGTGGTTGGATTAGCATAAAAGCTCCCGTGGAAAATTATTCCTGATTGGGGGGGCCGGGTGAAGCCTTGATCCAATATACCCCCGGTTTCAAAACCGCGTTTTCCCGAGTGGGATACAGTATGTGTGACCCCCCCCCACCCCGCCCCCCCCCCCCCCCCCCCCCCCCCCCCCCCCGTGACTCACCACCCCACCTCGCTGTCCATGTGATGTGCCGCTGCATGTGCTGACCCAACACACATCCATCCAATATGTGGAACGGCAGAGCCATGGATCAGCATGAGGCACGAGACATGTGACATGTTGTTGTTGTTGTTCTGGACGAGGAATCAAATCCAATCCTTTTTGAGGGGTGATAAGGTTAACGTAAAAAAAAAAAAAGGATGATTACCAAGCCAATGCTAGTTGTGGAAAAATGAACAGACTTTTATGTTTGAATAATAATCGGGATGGATGAAAGAATAAATAAAGGCCCTATTTGCGCAGTGCCTGGTCCAATTTACAATTTAGGCATTTAGAAGAAGCTCTTAATCCAGAGCGACTTACATTAAGCAATAACAAAAAGCATGGCATACATCACATACTGTATATAAAACGTAGTTATCATGAAACATGCGTAAGCTAAGAATGTAACGGAGTATCTATATAATGAAACTATAAACTATACATACTATGCTATATTATACATATGTACTATAAAGTGCTATGACTACATAAAATGCAATTCTAGTGCTGTCTACGTAACATGCTATAAGCCTGTATAAAATGCTATCTAAAAGTGCTATCTAAGGGGCTAGGGCAAGTGCTACGGGCCGTACGTCAATCAATCGTTCAACCCATTAAGACGTCACGTGAGGCAGACTGTACATAAAACCGAGACGAGGGCAGAGAAGAACACAGTAAGTAGCGACCTACAAACACTAGTAAAAACATGCTTACTGTGAATTATTGCTGTGGTTCTGTTGAACAGACGTAACAGTGGATTTATTGTACAGTTTGATGAGCAAAAGGAGACAAGAAACAAAGTCTTCGCAAGGAGATCGAAGGACTTAGACTTTCAGGTCTATAGCAAAGAAGCCTTCAAATCATGATGCTGTTTACTTCGCTGTCAGAGTATAAAACTGAGTCACGTTATCACCTTCTGTTTTTGCAGACATGATGAATTAATCTGTCAGGTTGCTGATGTCCTAATACTGCACAGATGGCATTTGTCCTGAGTTAGTGCCAAGGAATAATAATAATAATTATTATTATTATTATTATTATTATTATTATTATTATTTGAGACGAGTACAGGCCCAGCCCAGCTGGTTCCTAAAGAGACACAATTGTTGGATGAAGATTGTCATGGGTTATAGCCACATGAGACACAAGCCAAAATTCATCCAAAGATGAATTGGAACAGTCTGTGAAAGCAGGGCAAAACGTTGTTGCACTGTGCCAGGACATACTAGGCCACACTGGCAACCTTGACACTGATTCTGTCCATTCTGCAGCATGCAGGTCATGCAATATTTCTCACCTAAGAATCTTTAGTCTTTGGTACCAGCTTCTTTCGGTGGGAATTCTTAATTTGCCGACATTCCTTTTATTGTCAGCAACACAAAACAAAACGGGTCCATCAACAACTTTGAATGTGTGATGGTAATCAATTAACAGGGCGCAAGCGGTGAGACGTTGATTTATTGTATGAATGAAGTTAAAGGAGCATTCAGTGATTTGGGTGATTTGGAAAACCACCCAGTCCGCCCCGGTAACAAAATGTGCACATGCACACGCTCTACAGTGGGGGGAAGTGCAACAGCATGTGCACCAAGGCCCGCCCCCACACATGGAAGGCCCCTCTCATCCTGATTGGATGAAGGCTTTGCCACCCGCCACCAAAACTGAAACTAGGGTTTTTTGACCGCAGGGGCTCACTGGGGACAGGGAGGAACTCCTTATATGGTCAGCACACTCTATAGTAGGGAGGATTATCCAAATAAAAAGAAAAAAGAAAAGTTTTTTTTTCAATGTACAAATATTGATTTCCCCTCCCCCATAAAAAAGAAAAAAAGTTTATTTTTTTAATTTATTTTATTTTTTACATAATAGGTAGTTAAACAACTAGTCGACTAGTAAACTAGGCAAAACTAGTAAAAATGACTAGAAGTGAATGCCCTACCCCTTAGCCACTAGTCTTGCGTTGCCAGACTGTAGCCTCTCGCAATTTCCAAATGCTTCCATACAGTCTGGAGCAACGGAAGCTCTATCATGAGTAAAATATAAAGCGGAAGTGGAGCCTCCTGCCCACTTCCGTTTCGTCTTTACAGTCGCGTACATTTATCCTAATATAAATAGAAATCATGTAAGCATACATATATAGCTTGTTGCTTAGCAGAAAAGGAAAAAAAAAAAAAAAAAAGCTCTAAAGATATTTTAAAATATATTTTCGTGAACGGAAATGGAAGCTTCCTTACTCGGATTTCAGGAGGCGTAGTTCCAGACTCTATATAGCATTCGGAGATTGTGGAATTGTTGTCTGGATACGCGAGACTACTGAGCCACTGCCGCCCCGATTTTTAATACTTTTGTTGTTGTTGTTGTTGTTTTTAAGCCTTTCTGCATCGGAAATGATTATGTGACCTGGTAGCCTACACTTTGGATATAAGAGATTATGTCAGACACAACAGGCTATTCATATCTTTAGATCAGAGATTCTCCAGGGTAAGAAAACAACAACACCACCACCTGCGAGATAAATCGCATCTCTTTGTTTGCAAAGAAGTGTGAATGACCATGAATCGAGTGGGGACGAGATAACATTGAGAACGGACAATGGCTTAAGGCAAACCCATATCAAGCTTCGTCTCCTGAGTACAAAGCCTGAAATTGTCCAATGGATTAAGATCAACATGGATGACTTGAGGGCGATGACGTATTGAGTGCCGATCGTGAGATTGTAATCTCTCAGAGACAGCAATGAGAGTACACTCAACAATTCAATCACGGAGATCTACAAGCTCGTAGCGCGGCACTGAGTGGCGCGCTACGAGTTTGTAGGTCTGCTATTTTTGAAAATCGTGAAAATGTGGCGCAAATTTGGAATATATATTCTTTCAGAGCAACCATTTTTAACTCAAATCTTTGCTTCTTGGGGGGGTCCCTGGAACAATATTGTGGCGTCTCGGTCAGGGACCGCGCGCCACGGGTTTGCAACCCCGGGGAGAGAGAGGGAGAGGGAGGCAGAGTGATGCGCTGCCAGCTTGGGATCATTCAGGATGGGCGGTACTTCCCACGCCACCTATTCGTTTACCAAATTACCTGACACCTGCGGGCCGACGCCCAGGTGAATAAAAAGCCTCTGCCTATCTCAGTCCCTCAGAGACTCTCCCGGGGAAGCAGTGAAACCTACGGCGCTCGTTAAGACAAACCCATATTCCCTCTCACAAAATGGCACCTAAATATGACAAGATAGTAATGTGTGTTTTCTTACCTCACAGGCCGTTCCACTACGTGATGTATGAACACTGTTGGGCTCTGAGGCTATGGCATGAACTTTCCCACTATAAACCCCACCAGTGAGCTAAAAGGAGAAATGTGACAGATCTTACCTGTTGTCCGAGGAGAGGCCCCGGCATGTACCCTACTTACCGGTAGATGCGCCTCCTGCTCTCTGTAAGAAATTACATTATTATTTAGATTGATTTGAACGCTATTAATTTGGCATATTATGCAATCGGGAATTGTATGGAAGCACAAGCCTGAAACTGGGAAGGAAAACCCTAAAATAAACCCACTTACCTCTCACGGTCCCCTCGGCTGGTCCCCCGACGGTCCGCTGCTGCTCCTCCTCGCTGGCCCCCCCCTTCCCCCCTGAAAAGGAAGAAATTGACTCTTTGCCTAGTCTAAGGTAAATGGTAAATGGTAAATGGTGCATTTATATAGCGCCTTTATCCAAGGCGCTTTACATAGATTGTGCATTACATTCACCCATTCACACACACATTCATACACCGATTGCGGCGGAAGCCATGCAAGGTACCAACCAGCACATCGGGAGCAATTTGGGGTTCAGTGTCTTGCCCAAGGACACTTCGACATGTAGACAGGAGGAGCCGGGATTCGAACCGCCGACCCATGGATCATTGGACGACCTGCTCTACCTCTTGAGCCACAGCCTAGATGCACTTACCTTGTCTCTACCTTTTCTGTGAAATAAAACCCGTGCCAGAGTTGCCAAAATGCAACTGTTTCCTGTGTGACTTTGGTGTGTAGAACAGCGCGCCCACAATATAATTTTACATGGGGGTCGAAGGCCAAATCTGTACTGTACTGTACTGTACTGTACTGTACTGTACTGTACTGTACTGTACTGTACTGTACTGTACTGTACTGTACTGTACTGTACTGTACAAGCCCTCCTCCCTGGCCTGTGTGCGTCTGTGTGTTAGCCTGTGCAACAGTGACACTTGGTGGTGAACAAACGCTATTTTCGTGCTCGGACACAGGGACACATGGGACAGACCCAGCCACACACATAGCTGTCTATAGGAGTGGTTGCACCCCTCAACAATGAGTTCCGAATAACACATTTGAGCTGGGAAGAAGAAGAAGAAGAAGAAGAAGAGAGAGAGACCAACCATGAAGGTTTCATGCACCCTGAAGACGTGTGCATGGGCAGCTGCCTCCAATTCCCTGATTGCCTCCAGCTCCAGCTCCAACCAACCAGGACCCGAAAACGCTGAAAAACTACAGCCTGCACACACACCAACCCTGGCAGTGGCCCTGGGGCCGTCACACATGGAGCAGCACTAATTGGCAGTCATCCTCCCCAGGCCACGACCACTTTCTTTTTTCTCAAATGTCTCCAAAGGGGTCCTTTGGGGCGTCACCGGAATCGGTTTGGAGCTGGTTGACCCTTGAACCCCACAGCCCCCAAGATATAGCAAATTTGTACTAACCTATACTATATTCTACTATAGTGTGCATGGCACCAACACACAACACAGTGTTTTCTCTTTGACGTGCTGATAAGATACAGTATTACTGTGTTTTGTCATTTGTACATGAACCGAAGACTGCTGAATAATGTATGTCCTGTTGAATATTGACTCCAGCTTTGACTCTAGTGGTGCACTTGGTGAAATTAACTATTGCTTTACTTGTTTACTTCTTCTGAATATAAATAGGGAGCTAGAGTTCAACTATTTTTGAGAGACTTGAATGTCACAAACATTTTACATTTGAACACGCAAGTCGGAACGTACTAATCAGGACTAGTATGCTGTACTGTTTGTGGGGATTAATGTGTGCATGTGTGTCATAAAACCTACTTACTTACTTACTGTAGGCCTTTTTAATGTCATAAAAGACTCACTTTAATGAATATATACACATGTGCTTTTCTTATTTTGTTTTGGTCCATGACAAACCTTTCCTCATCGTGTTGTGGTGTTCAGCGCAACTGTTTATTGGAAGTTATGCAAAATGCCACACTGGGATGGCCTACTTTGGTAAGTCACCGTGCAAAGTTTATCAGTTATTTCTTGGCCAATTAATGCCCAACCTTTCCCCAAAGTTTTGAACAAAGCTGTTGATAACTTATTGAGATATCCTGCTAACAGACCTTGGAAGAGGTAGTGACAAGCTAGCTGCTGTATATGGGACTGAAGTTAGTTAGTGAAACATGCTTTTGAACTGTATTCATTAGTATTACTCCTTAAATAAGCCTGGAATTGTGATAAAGGGAGAAAAGCACCTATACTGCGAGTGCCAAGTCACTGTATCTGATGTTTAGAAAACGCTTCAGGTTTTTGGGGGGCACGCGGGCATGCGGGCACGCATGCACACAGGCCCGCACGCACGCATGCACGCACGCACGCACACACGCACGCACAAATGCTGTCTGCCATATCCAAAAATGATTTAACATTTTATTTCTGGCAATTAGGTTTCCAAAGAAAGCCATATGCTTCATGTGTCCAACAAATTGACACATAGCTTCCTTTTGTCACAGTCAAAGTGTATCCTTACCCGATCATACTCTATCTTCATAGGAGCATGGCACATTTCTCTTTTCCAAGGGAAACCAGAGAAATCTTAGGCTACGTGTTGAAGCAATTAAAATGCCTTTGTTTTGAGGCAGAAAATGTATTGTGCCCGTTCCAGTGCATTTCCGAGTTGCCGGCTAATGTTGTTTCCAAGGAAACCAGACACATCATCAACAACACAATATTATTCTAAAACCATTGTATTGCAATTAGCATGGAGAGAGAGAGAAAGAGAGAGAGAGAGACTCTTCGGAAAGCGGTGTAAAAAATATACATTCTGAGGTTGTGCGTCATCATGCTCTATGACAAGGCCTATTATGCAACCATTGCATTTCGTCAAGTTGATTTAAGTAGCCTTTTCAATAGCACGCAGCACGCTGATTGACCAAGGGTGTCATCGACATACGCAGCCGAACACAGTAATAAGTACTTACTTGCGCAAGCAGAGCGCACAAGTATTGTGGTCGTGCTGGTACGAATGTGCGTATGCTCAGAGGTATATACTGATGTTGATGGTGACGTAATTGGGATATGTTTCAGTGTCGGGTGAATTAAAGGTAATGTCTGTATGTATACATGTATATATATGTAATCTGAAACCTACCTTTATTACGTCACCATCGAAAGCCAGTTATACCCCGGCATTGATATATATCTTCATTACGTCAACATCAGTATATATACCTCCGAGCATACGCCGACAGTATAGTACTTTCAACTTACAACTTACATACATTTATACATTGTCATACATACGTTACCTGTTACCCAACCAATATTGAAACATATCGTTTTACTTCACCATTGACAGCCAGTTATAACCCGACTTCAGTATTTCATTTCAATGTTTTACAGAGAGGCTGAGATTTGAGAGTTCGTAGCGGTCGACAGTACTTGCGCGCTCTGCTTGCGCACTAGTAGGCCTACTTGTGTGCAAAGCGCAAGTAGGCACTTGAGAGAGTGCAGTTCTAGTTATGATTAGGGCGATGCCTGTTGCAAGTGCATGCCCCTCCGATTAAGCAATAGTACCTATTGCAGCCGTTGTCAGGGTACTGACTGTAGAGCAGTAGCATGTACGTCTATGACGTCAGAACTATGATGTCATATTCATGACAATAGGGATCTCCATACAGGGGCATGAAAGGGACACATAGACAGACAGATAGAGAGGTTTGTGGAGTCATAGACAACCACTGATCCGACCGACTTGCCACTTGGCACTGCACTCCCCTGGGTCTGCGAAGATACACACAGCAAGTTTACAGTCGATCAGTCAGACGGTTCTCGACATACATACACACATACGAACACAGAGAGATTTCATATGCATAGATAGATTGCCATACCGCAGCGTGCAAATATGGACACCTCCATCATGACAACATATCTACGTCACGGCAAAACCTTATAATTGGGGTGGGGAAATCACAGATACAGTCTAAACTTGAATCATTTGCATGCTTCGTCACGGTGATGGGAAGCCTGCGGACCCGAACGCCGAACACCAGAGGGAGCATTGCCTCCCCTGCCCATGTCCCCCTCTCTTCTCACTCTGTGCCTGATTTCTCCTCCTCCTCCAGCGAGGATAAGTTTTATGATGCCGGCGCAGCGAGCAACACTTCTCTCATGAAGCACTTCATAGACCCTTCAGGGCCTTCGGCCACCCGGTCCATTAGTGATAAGGGAGACGCGCTGAAGCGACCCGACGCCGGCGGCGAATCGCTCGAGTTGTCCGTGCGCAGCGCGGACATGGCCGACGTGAAATGTTATCCGTTCGATGACAACGACGACGCCGGCGAGGACGAGCCCGTGGAGGTGCAGACGAGCGTCATCGCTCACCTCCTGTCTCAGGTCCGACTGGACATGGACCTCTCCAAGGTGGCCTTGCCGACCTTCATCTTAGAGAGGCGGTCTTTGTTGGAGATGTACGCGGACTTCTTTGCCCATCCCAACCTGTTTGTCGGCATCACGGAGCAGCCGGGGCCCCGCGAGCGCATGGTGCAGGTGGTGAAATGGTATCTGTCGGCGTTCCACGCGGGAAGAAAAAGCTCGGTGGCCAAGAAGCCCTACAACCCCATCCTGGGGGAGGTCTTCTACTGCCACTGGGATCTACCCCTTGAGGCGGAGGAAGCCGCCCAGCCCACAGACACGGTGTCAGATGGTCCACTCCCCTGGTCTTCTTCGCCCAACAGTGTGTGTTTCTTAGCAGAACAGGTCTCTCACCACCCGCCCGTGTCTGCATTTTATGCAGAGTGTTTCAGCAAGAAGATGCAGTTCAATGCTCACATCTGGACCAAGTCAAAGTTCCTGGGGACGTCTATAGGTGTCCACAATATCGGCCAAGGCTGTGTTTCATGTTTGGAACACGACGAACACTATGTCCTCACCTTTCCCAGCGGTTACGGCAGGTCAATCCTCTTGGTGCCGTGGTTGGAGCTGGGCGGGGACTGCAAGATCTCCTGCTCCAAGTCGGGCTACAGCGCCAACATCGTGTTCCACACCAAGCCTTTCCTCGGTAGCAAGAAACACCGCGTCACCGCCGAGGTCTTTGCGCCGAACGACAAGAAGCCTTTCTGCTCCGTCAAGGGAGAGTGGAACGGAGTGATGTACGCCACGTGGGCGTCCGGGGAGAGCTCCCTCTTCATAGACACCAAGAAGATGGAAATCGTCAAGAAGAAGGTCCGGAAGGTGGAGCACCAGCAGGAGTACGAGTCCCGCTGCCTGTGGAAGGACGTGACGCTGAACCTCAAACTGAAGTACACGGACGCGGCGACGGAGGCCAAACAGCGGCTGGAGGAGAAGCAGAGAGCCGACGCCCAGGAGAGGACGCAGAACGAACAGCAGTGGGAGACGAGACACTTCCACAAGGTCGGAGAGTCCTGGGTCTACGACGAGGCTCTGTTGAAGAGATTAGCTTCTCAGAGGCACTAGGGAAAGACTCGTAACGATGTATGCAGTGTGCAGTACTGTACAGCCATTTTTTTTTTGCCTTTGCTGTTTTTATGACTGTTTTTAAACCCTGTAGCCCTTTGATATTTGTGTTACAAATTATTATTATTATTATTATATATATATATTCAGGAATCACAACCACTTTGACAACAAGTCATTTGTTGTGCAGGTCTGTATGTATATGACAGTATAGTCTTGTCTTTACTGCTAAAAAGCCGAATGATGGACAAATCGTACATCCAGCAAAAAATAATAATACAAACTCCCCAAAAGCTATTTATAGTCCTATTTAAACAAACAGGCTCTATTTTTTGTTCCTAAATCACCCTCCGGGGCTGAAGTGAAACTCAGTTGAAAGGACAATAACTCAGCCGAAGCTTGACAATCTACTCAGTAACAAACAAATATTTTCCTGTTTGTCACAGAAGAGGTCAGTCACCACATTGCGCTGAGCTCTTCAAAAAGAAGCTGTGACAGATTGCATTACAAAGCCATTTTTGGCAAATCTAAATAACACCTTGTCAAAGCAATGCGCGCACCTGCCATCAACTGTGCCTCGTAAAAGATCACTAGTAGTGGGATTCTGTTTTAAGTACGTGGAAGAGGGGTGAGAGCTCGGTTCAGCCGGTTTCACACAGTGACGTGCTCTGCTTTTTTGAGGTCGTATGACTGTGAAGCTAGTTTTAAAAGGGAAAGCTTGAACTATACCAAAATAAGTACAGGGGAAAATGTTCATTCTAAAGTTTTAAGCACTGCCTAGAAATAATAGAAAGCTTCCTTGGAGGGAAAACAGATTCCCCAGCAGGAACATTGCTTGAAGCTGCGTTAACTTGTCTCCTGCTTATACTCTCTCGTCACATTTATAATACAAAAGCATACTTTTCAAAAGCGTTTTTTTTTCTTCTCCTCATTGATTCAGTTAGGTAATGATCATGAACATGCATGCAGTATTGAAATGAACTGCCAGAGCTTTTGGATACGTGTTGTTAAAGTAATTTGTCGCACAAAAACTTCCCTTGTACAGCTTGTATAAAGGCCTTTACTTTTGAACAGGATGAGGGATTATCTGAAACGCACTGGCAGCACTTTTTGTGGTTGCTAAACGTTTCAAACTATAACTTTTAGGCATTCAGTTCAGTGTAGCCTATTTCCAAACCCCATCATCAAGCAATACATTTCTTTACCAAGTCAATGCATTGTCTTGTCAAGTAATTGATTGTATCCCTTATGTAATTATTCAACTTGAATCAAAATGCTCATTGCTGACTGGCTTTGTCTTTGTACTGAGTAGATCATTTTTCATGTCAAGTAATATAATTATGTAGATTAATTATATTCTTGTCAAAATTAAACTTCGAGTCAAATGCTCAGCCTCATTGCTGATCTGACTGTTATCTCTGCCAGGCAGGGGGGCTAATCTTGCAAACTGCTGGACCAGTTTATAGTGCGCTCTGACAGTAGGCCAAGGAATATAATAACAATTTTCCAATCCGTTAACGACAACTACGTTATTTAATATTTGTGTTAATGCAATGCATTGATATCTCTGTTAATTTGGAAGTGCTTATTTGGGCTACATACAGTGTATGCATCATTGGCTCCACCTTTTGGTTAGAGTTGCTAACTTTGAACTTGTGTTTTGACGCCAATTCCTCACGCGTACGCACGCACGCACGCATGCACGCACGCACGCACGCACGCACGCACGCACGCACGCACGCACGCACGCACGCACGCGAAAGAAATAAATAAAGAAAGAAAACTATCACGGCTACCATCATCAGACAGATGATTGACTCCCCCTGCAGCAGGCCTAGAGGCAAAGAGCTCTATTTGTGGAGGTCTACTCGGAATAATATGTTTTAACGCTCGCATTTTTTATTGTTTCAAAGCTTTCTTCAGAGTAGAAACAGTCTACCATGATAATGATTCTAAAAATAATAATAATAATAATAAATGCTTTTTCTGGTGGATATTTCCTGTCTTTCCCCGCACATTGTCATCAGCAGGAATCTAGTCTAATGAGGTTACATGCAGTACTAGTGTACAGTGTACTGTATAGAATAACAAAAGTACCCTGGGGTACCAACACAGCCCCGCACCATCTGCTGTTTGTGACGCCCGTGCTGTTGTGGGAACGTATATGTTGTGCTTAGCGACACTTGCATAGATTGCTATCCTATGGAATATTTAGAAGAGCGGCCTGCGTTTGACCTTGACAAATCATGATTCAATGCGCGAGCCTTAAAAGAAAACCACTAACCTCTCTCTGTATTTCATGAATATTTGACACATGTAAAATATGACACCACTTGAAATGCACCGTATGGGGGCGTCGATGTTCAAGGAATACCTAATGAACTTTGCATGGTTAAGCTTCAATGTCATTCAAACGTCTCAAGTGCAATTTGCGCACATATATGTATATATATGTACGCACGCGCACACACACACACACACACACACACACACACGCGCTGCCCTTTAATCTAAGTGTCTTTAATGGAGTCGAAAACACGTGAGGCAAGGATAAACATTCCTCTATACCGCTGACGGTAATGGCATATGACAAATCAGGATATGTCTGAAGGAGATAGGGATCAATACATTACGTCTGGAATTATAGTCTACGCAGCATTGGCATATGCTTAATGTGCACATTCAACGTAGCCATACTATCTCCAAGGATGCGTTGCATTGTGATTGAGTGGACCGGCGCATTTGCATGAAAGCATGTCTATGTTAAATTGCCTTCTCATTTTTGCACCGGCCTTGAATATTGCTGCGCATTTACATTTTAGGCGTATACTGTATGGGCCGACGCTCTGATCCGGAGGCACTTTTTAACGGAATTTATTTCTTTAACTTAAGTTACTAAAGCCCCCTTCCCGTTTCGCTGAGCCAGCACCCTCTTTTCTTATCCCGACCGGCCCTGTTTTGGAGTGTATCTGTAAACCATGGTCTTGATCACTTCGCGTATAAGAAGCCCTGCTGAAGCACTTTAGAGATCAACTGCTTTCCTCAATCCTAGTGCATATACTTCATTGTACGTCAGGCAGCTTGCTGTAAAAGTTCAGTTGTCTGTTCCAAACTTGCATGGGGCCTTTGAGCTTATACAATATGGGCTACTTTTTGCAGAATGTTCACCCACCTGGTTGGCAAGTTATTTAAGAGCATACCTATTTGCACGCACCTCGACAGTGGGTGCAGGGCCAATAAGGAAATTATGGAAGGAGGTACTGTTGGTAAAGAATTACTTTATTGAATAAATAAAAGACAACGTTTCGATCTTGACAGATCTTCGTCAGGTCAGTATCAAGTTATTTAACCCATTTTGGGCGGGAACCCCTTGTGGTGTTTAAGCTTTACGTTATACTTTAGCTATTGAAAAATAGCAGATCTACAAGCTCATAGCGCGCCACCGAGTGGCGCGCTACTAGCTTGTATGTCTGCTATTTTTGAAAAGTCGTGAAAATGTGGTGAATATATATTTCAGAGCGAACATTTTTAACTCAAATATTTGCTTCTGGGGGGTCCCTGGAACAACATATTTTGAGATGGGGCTCCATGGCCCAATAGAGATAATTCTGGGGGTCCTTGACATGAAAAAGGTTGAGCACAACTGACATAGAAACATGGGTTTTTCAGATAACTATTAGGATTTAGAAGCCTTTTTTTTTTAAATCGCCATCAGTCCAAAATGGGTTTATAAGTTGTGCATTGGTTGTACAACATCGCATATATGCAGGATGTCATACAAAGGGGCTGTGTATTATTGCTCATTCATGCTTCAAATACCTATATAGGATTTGCCTGTAATGTGCTGTACAGTATTTGTATTTGGTACACTATGTATGCCTGTCCTCTCAGAAGAAGACCCAACACAGCTATATAGCTGCATGTGAATGATGCCACTGACCACCGTTGGCCACGAAAGCCTCAAATGCCTGCTGAAGTGAAAGTCACGGTTGGGTCATGGTTGATCGTTTATGCATGAGAATGTATAACCGTTCACTGTTTACCATTTGGACAAATGAGGCTATCGTTACACCACGACAATAGCACATTCGGCTGACTTCTTGTGGAAGCAGTCACCCGGTATATTGCGGCTTCGCCACTGAACACCACGGTTGTGTTTTGTGTGGCTTCAAATTGCTCACATGTTTTATAATAAGAAAGGAGTGACAAAACACCTCACCTAACTGCTATATCAAGCAATGCCTGGGGAACCTTTACCTATTTGAGACGGTGTAATAAATGGTAAATGGTGCATTTATATAGCGCCTTTATCCAAGGCGCTTTACATTCACACACACATTCATACACCGGTGGCGGCGGAAACCATGCAAGGCACAAACCAGCACATCGGGAGCAATTAGGGGTTCAGAGTCTTGCTCAAGGACACTTCGACACCAACTCTGGGGGAGCCCGGGTTCGAGCTGGCGACCTTGCGGTTACCATCCAGCCACTCTATCCCTGAGCCACCGCCGCCCCTATAATAAGACACGGTAACACCAGCATGAAGACAGAATGACAAAAAACAAACGTCAACACACCTTAGATGTGTGTGAGGTGCTGGCACGCTTGTGTCTGTCTGCTATATCCACTTTTTTGGTGAACCTGCAGTCATATCGTATTGTGATGTACGACGGGGTTGCTGATTCCCAGGGAACACCATGACATGACAACTTATTCTGATAGGAAACCCCTTTCATTGTGGCTTCCACAAACTGGCTCCAACCAAGTTCAGCAACCGAGCATGAGACAAGAGGGGTCACATCCCCTAACAGTCTCATCAAAAGAACAACCCGCACTCACAAAATAAGTTTAAGAAAGAGCTTTTAATATGTCGCAGCACCAGTCAAGAAACAAGAAACGCTTCGGCTGTTGTCCCTCGTCTGCATACATATTTTGACTGCTGCAGCAGCACCTCACAAGCTCTGAAACTTATGTTGTGAGTGTGGATTGTTCTTTTGGTTTTTTTGTTTAGGGTTTCACTCTTTCTTCCTTTGAACTTTGGCCTATACCATTAAACCCGTAAAAAGATTAAATAAAATCACACTCATGTGAAGTGAGGGGCGCTCTTATCATAATAAATCATCGCATTCCGGCCAATCACTTTTGGCACACAAAGCTGGGCATAGGAGAGGCTAGTGCCGCTCAATAATAATGACATAATAACACCTTAATCCCCCGAACACATTCTCCATAAAAAAATAACAACTAAATAAGTAAATAACAAGAATAATGTATGTATGCGCCACCCACCCAACACTCCCCCGGATTCTAAAGTATTTTGTTACCATGGTTTGCAGCAAGCAAAACAAACGGCGAAGGCGGAAAGGGAGACTAGAGTAGTTGCATTAGTAAATCATTGTTTTTAGCCCCAATCTATTGCTCTCATTTGTCCTTGTGTGGATGACAAGCCTCTCGTCTTCCAACAACTGCTCGTTGTAATGTAGCTTTTTTTCCCTTCTTTTTACGTTTTTGAGGGATATGTTAGCACAGCGGGGCTCGAGTGAGACTAAATAAAATAAACGGACTGCGACAGCATTACCGACATCCATGCTGTAGTGTAGTACAACTCCATGGAGACAAAATGAGATTCGTGTCTGGAAAACAATGCTAAGTATAGTGTTTAACCCATTTTGGACTGAGGTCGATAAAAAAAACATTCCCAATTTTTTTTTCTGAAAGACCTATGTTTCTATGTTAGTGGTGCTCAACCTTTTTCATTTCAAGGACCCCCAGAATAATCTCTATTGGGCCACGGACCCCTATCTCAAAATATGTAGTTCCAGGGAGGGACCCCCGAAAAGCAAATATCTTAGTTAAAAATGTTCGCTCTGAAATATATATTCAATGATTTGCGCCACTTTTTAACGATTTAAAAAAATAGCAGACCTACAAGCTCGTAGCACGCCACTCGGTGGCGCGCTATTAGCTTGTAGATCTGCTATTTTTCAATAGCTAAATTACACCAAAAGGGGTTCCCGCCCAAAATGCGTTAAACTAAACTCTGTCTCACAAATGTGTGTGGGCGACTCAACACAGAAGGGAATAGGCTATCAATTAGTGTACAGTACAAGGACGGCAGCATAAACCACTTGGTACATTGATGAAAAACACAAGACCCAGTTGGAATATGTCAACAGGAATGTGTATGTGTTGTTGTTGTTGCATAATGCAGGAATGGCGCACGGCGGACGGTGGACAAGCTGAAGTTCTGTTAACACAATTATAAGATGTGTCACTATAGCAGCCAAACATAAAACAATGTAATGATGGCGGTGGCGATGGTGGGTTGCTCGAAATGCCATGGCAACTGCTTAGTTATGACGCGAAACTCTCGTGGCTCGAACACAGAAATTGGCAAACAAATCTCACTAATGGTGCGAGACAAGAGGGAGGGGATCACTTCCCCTAACGCATCACCCACGGTTTCCAACCATAACACTGTACATAAAATGTATGCCCATAACGAACAGAGTACATTAATCCCCCCAACGCAGTCCTGATAACGAATAACTTAAGTGAACAACAATGAAACGACTGGAGGGTTTGATGAGGCATGCCGGCTGCTGCATCTCCAACAATGTCTGCTCAGCAGCTGCCCTATTTTGCCAGTGGCAGTCATTGCAGATGGATTTGGACAGCATTCCCTCAATGGCCTGTAACTGCCGCCCTCCTGTACGTTAATGGCAGTGAAGGAGGTCATGGTGCCCTCGGGGATGGGCAGTTACAGTATACACACAAGCCCCGATTCTCCACATCGGCAGCAGCCAGACTGGGGGGTGCAGGCCTTATACATCTGTCTCCTCTCCTCTGTGCGTCTTGTTATTGGCGGGGGAGGACACTGGAGACACCGGCTGTATTGTCTCTCCATTGTCCACAGTCCTCCACCCACTGTGCTTGTCTTATGTGGGCAGGGGCAGTCCACATGGGACGGACAGACAAACATGCTCTCAAAGACAGACGGTCAGGCCAGAGTCCTTTATAAAGGCCTACAGGGCAAACTCCTCTTGGGCAAGACATGAGAACGCCTTAAGGCGATTTCACATGGTAGGTGAAATCATGATTTTTCCTTTTTTTCTTTTTTTTTCTTTTGCTATTTTGCTTTCCCTATTCACCTACCATGTCTCACCTTAAAGGTATCTTCAGTGATTTCAGTTAATTCAAATATCACTTCTTTTTTGTTTTGTTGTGATAATCCTCCCTACTATAGAGTGTGCTTACCATATAAGGAGTTCCTCCCTGTCCCCAGTTAACCCCTGGGGTCAAAAAACCTTAGGTTTCGTTTTTGGCTATAGGTGGTCCAGCCTTCATCCAATCAGGGTAGAGAGGGGCCTTCCGCCAATCATGAGCGAGCGGAGGTGGGCCTTGGTGTGTGTGCTGTTGGCCTGTTGCGTGTCCCCCCCCCACTGTAGTGCATGCATGTGCACATCTTGTTACCGGGGAGGACTGTTTTTTTTCTCCAAATCACCCAAATCACTGAATGCTCCTTTAAGCTGTTTCTCTCTCCTAAACCTGGTAAACAGTCATCCTGGTAAACAATCATCATGGAATCATCCTGGAGTCATCCTGGAATGTGGATAGGCTGAACTGTTGCAGCAATGAGACCGGTGCAGCTCATCCATTGCTCTGTCAGAAGGTCCATCAATATTTGTAGTGCCGGTCTCTCTCTCTGTAAATGGCTGTTTTTCTGCCTGAACAGCCGTTGATTCGAGCCGCCATCTGGACTGGATAGGTGTCTGGAGGCCCATGTCAATTGTAGTGGGGTAGCTTGGCACCTCCTCAGGTTGGCATACTGCTGTTGAAGCTTGACGACAGGAATTGGTGGCTGTCAGCGGCCCCCCCTGAGATTGTCAGTGGCCATGTTGGTTGGCGGGAAGCAGCAGCAGTCCTTAGCTCTTGGGGTTATCAAGGCCAGCATCTTGGGTAGAATATTCTGATGCCCACACCCAATGGTGAACCTTTTAAGGAAGGCCTACAACTGGTCCTGCTTTTCACTTGTATAGGCACTATAGGAATTCGTAATTTTTGTCCAGCTTGGTTATCCCACATCTAGAACAACCACATTTAAACAATCTCACTAACAGAGAGAGACAAGAAGGGAGGGTATCACTTCCCCTAACAATTCACACATGGTTTCTAACATTGAACACATACAGTATAACAGTACATTTTGATAAAATAATATGACATAAAACAACATAACACCCTAATCTCCCAGCACATGCCCATATCAAATAACGACTAAATAATACATTGAACGATGATGAAACAATACATCTGTCTGCGCCCTGAGGAATGCTGGGAACGGCCTGTCCAATGACATGCACGCCCACACAAAGTGTGTGTGTGTGTGTGTGTGTGCGTGTGTGTGCGTGTGTGCGTGCGTGCGTGCGCGCGCACGTATAACTAATCCACAAATCCATTGTATACTGCACAAGGTTGAACTGAGAAAACAAAACAGATGACCGTTAGCTCGCCGAGGGGCCTCTGCGGAAATAAATGACATTGCTTTGGCAACGGTAGGCCCTCCTGCCACCATTTAGAACGAGGGCTGGAATGGAATGATGTTTCAATTTGTGCTGTCTGACAAAATGTCAAGATCATTTCTTCCCCGAGTAATGGAGCTGCCGAAACAGCGGTGTGCGGCCCGTGCCATCTGTCCACCACCTCTTACACCCTTTGCGCTCCCTTTTGCACTCTGTCCTTCTCCCCTGTCTGTCTGTCTGTCTGTCTGTCTGTCTGTCTGTCTGTCTGTCTGTCTGTCTGTCTGTCTGTCTTTCTCTTTAAATCTTTCTTTTGCTCTTTTTGCTGTTTTTCCCCCGTCCTTTCCCCCCCCCCGTCCTCGGACTCCTCCTCGCCCCTCCATCTCTCCCCACGCACGCTGTTCCCATTTACCCATCGCATCAAACACATCTGCCTGACATCCATAATGGATGATGATAATGACTTGGGACGTGGTCCTGTTTTGGTTCCACGCCGGGCCAAGATTCTATACGGAGAAATGGTTGTGTGTGTGGCGCAAACAGCTATAGAAGATGGAAGTATGGAAGGGAGGACGGCTCATCACAAACGATGACCAAATGCAGGTTTAACAGTGACGTGTGGAGTGTGTGTGTGATACTCGCATGTTACGACAGCTGTGGAAGAATCAGGAAGGCAGAAGTGCGTTGGTTTCTCTGGGGAACGTTATGTAAGGCAGGGGTTCTCAAGGTTTTTGGCCGGGGACCCCTGGAAATGCTTTGGCAATGTATCGGGACCCCCGCCCCGCCCCCTCCCGACCCCCAATATAAATTGACTGCTACAATAACCTTAATAATAGAGACAATACACCATCAATAAATACTGAAACCAGATATAATCATTAGGGAAGGTGTATGCATGTACTATGTGTACTATGTAAACTCTTCATTTCCAATTTCCAGCCATTCAGTTGCAAAAAAAATGACCACCTAGCCAGATATTATCCCGCTTATTACAGTACATGGCTAGTGGCTACCTAACATAAATTAAACAAAACACAACAACAAAAAAGTATTCCATAAGTTCGCGCTGGCTGCGTCTGCCCAGCTGCAGGGCTGGAGCACTGTCGGAAAACAAGGAAGTGAGTCTGTCTGTCTGTCTGTCTGTCTGTCTGTCTGTCTGTCTGTCGTTTAGGAGACAAATCGGGACCAATTTGAGGATCAGTGCCTTGCTCAAGAGCAGCACTGCTCCTCAGTTCATCGTCGGTGTGCTTCTCTGCCGCAGCCGCCTATTTCTTCCAGTCTTTATATTACAAATAGACATAAAATAAAACCATCATAGAGTGGTGAATTACAGTTGTGCAAGTCATTTTAAAATCGATTTGAAAGCCAAACTGACCCCCGGTCAACCATGTACTGGACCACGCAACCCCCCCACCACCCCCCCCCTTAAATCACTTATGCTTGAGCGCAAGCGACATTTAAAAGAGAATTCAAGACATTCCAGCGTGTGCTTTGCATCTGCAGGTTATACGCAGAGCCTTAATTGAATTAAAATTCTTGATCACGCCTATCTTAGGGTCATCACATTAGAAAGGGAGTGTTTATATGTGAAGCGGCTCGTTTATAAGCCCACAGCCATCCAGGATCTCATTATCATACTAAGAATGTATCTGTTATCTGTTACTTATTAATATGCTAAATGTATCCGCATGCTCATCATGAGAATGGAGAGGGGTAAGAAATGGAGGTTTCCCGTGGGTGACAGAGCTCATTAAAGGCCTGGCGTTGCGACACACGGGCGCGCTCTTGAATACCTCGGTGATGTTTGCTCATCGCGCTGACCTGCGGGGCACGGACGATGTTGAGAAGCACTCAGATCAGATCAGTATAGGGAGAACACAGGGTCCGTCTCTTGTCGCCGACATTTTGTCCGTTTGTCTGTTGGAGAGCCTCTGAGTGAGGGGGGCATTCACGGCAACTGTCCGCACCTTCTTAGTAAGTAAGTAAAAGTATACCAATACTGCAATGTATAGAAACACAGAAAGGCCTTTTCGCCAACCCCACCTCGGGTATGGGCACTGATGACGCGGAGGAGAGAACACGCAGCCCGCCAGTGCCCACAGCGTACCCAGCGGGAATCGAACCCAGGACTGTCTAGCTGTGAGGCGACAGCACTATACCGACTGTGCGTGGTGGTGGCTCTCTTGGTCAAGTTCGCTTGAGACTGCATGCGACCCCAGCTCCGTCGCGGTCTATGGGGAGGATTTCAGTGTAATACAGTATTGTACAGGTGTGGGGGTTTTCTAGTCGTTTATGTACGGAATTGCCAATCCGTGTTATTTCACCACTGAGCAGACAGTGTTGTTTTCGTCGACTAAAACCAAGACGAAAAACGTTCGTCGACTACCTTTTTTCACTGATGAAAACGAAATCGACTAAAGTCTTATGATATTTATAACACTAAAACATTCCAGGTCACTAAAATGTGACTCAAACTAAAATGAAAACTTTTCAAGAGACTATGACTAAAACTAAAAATCTAAATGTGCTGCCAAAAACAACACTTTGTGCTCAGATCAGTATAGGTACTAGCCAGCTGTACCCAGTCTGTATAAGGTGCTCTCCATGGTGCTGACCTCTACTCCATGTCACTGCATGGGGCCCGGGGCCGTATTGACATTATTGACAGCAGTGCATACACCGTGTACTCTGCCAATGAAAAGGAACTGATGCATCACAGTGTGGTTGCTTTGGCATGTGGTACGGTGGTTAGACCTGTATACTATACACTGTATACAGCTCCCCCGCCCCCCCCCCCCCCACACACACACACACACACACACACACAAATGGTAGCCCGAAACCTAAATTGACCTAAACAATCTTCATATCGCTTATACGGAATGGCTTTCGAGAGAATAACATGCCATTCACATGCAGGCACTAGCACGGTTAAGACATAATAACGCAGTTATCCTATACCTCAGGTCCTTGGTTTAGCACTGTAGGAAATGCTATTACAGCTAAGTAGCAGTTCGTTATTTAGTGGCTATAACACATCTTAGAGACAGAGCGTGCATGTGTGTGCGTGCGTGTGTGCGTGTGCGTGCGTGCGTGTGCGTGTGCGTGCGTGCGTGCGTGCGTGCGTGCGTGCGTGCGTGCGTGCGTGCGTGCGTGCGTGCGTGCGTGCGTGCGTGCGTGCGTGCGTGCGTGCGTGCGTGCGTGCGTGCGTGCGTGCGTGCGTGCGAGCGTTCATGTGTCAATAGCATCATATTCTGGGCATATCAGGATAGGCAAACATTATGCAGAATTGGATGAATATTAATGCGTGTGTGAGAGCTTGTAGAAAGGAGTGGGTGGTTAATGGCTGTCATAGATTATGCACTTTTGAAGAACTCTTGTAGTTCTTGAGATTGTGTAGAGGCTGTATATGTCTGCAAACCTCGAAGTCTGCAAACCTTGAAGTCAGTTTTTTTTTTCGGTTTCATGAAAGCAGCGACACAGAACTTACCATGGAGATTTATTCAGTGCAGCTATAGCCTAACCCAAGACCAGACTAACAGCCAGGGTTGATTCATCCCGGTGCCTTATCTGTTCTGTTCTACACAAATTCATTATGCACATTAAATGACCTTAACACATTTAGGCCTGAATTTAAAAAATGTCTTCAAAATCCTGACATTTTCCTAAAAAACCTTATGTTTCTGTATCAGTGGTGCTCAATATTTCATGTCAAGGACCCCACAAATTATATGTAATATGCCTTCGCCCCGCATCTGAAAATATGTTGTTCGAGGGACCTCCCCAGAAGCAAAGATTTTAGTTAAAATGTTCACTCTGTAATAATATATATTCAAAGATTTGAGGCACATTTTCGCGATTTAAAAAAAATAGCAGACCTACAAGTTCATAGTGCGGCACTCGGTGCCGCGATATGAGCTTGTAGATCTGCTATTTTTCAATAGCTAAAGTATAACGTAATGCTTTAAAACACCAAAAAGGGTTCCCGCCCAAAATGGGTTAACACATCTTTATTGTTGTCTCAGGTGATCTGTGATTCTGACGCGCATCTTCATTAATACAGAGGCAAAGTGGCCTGGCTCAGTCCATGTCTCCTGAGCGTTTCAGGCCTGTGCAATATACCAGCGACTATTTTATTCATAAGCAGCATGACTATGATGGTGTCAAAAAACGTTACTCTGCTATACATATTTGTAACGATTCAATCGTGTGATCTCAGGTGGATTCTCTGGCGTGTTGCTGGGAGACAAAGTTTATGCCTGTCAGACATTTGTACTTACTATCTTTGCAGACCCAAGACAACAGCACAGCCCATAAAAATACAATCTTGCCCGTGTAAAATATAAGCTCAAAAATAGAAATGTCACTCAGCCGTTTCAAGTCCCATTGCCAGTGCCTTCACCACCCCGAGGGTCACTGCTATTTTCCAAAAGGTTTTAATACATTTGAAAACTTGAAATGGGACATGCATAATAATGAATAATTAGGCTTTCATGACACATACAATAATTCACAAAAATGACATGTCATTGCCCGGTTGAAAAATATTTGGGTCCTTGGGATGCTGGCAACATGCACAAAAACTATGACACTGATACGCCCCGCAGTTTGCTTGATTATAGTTGCGGAGAGAGAGAGAGAGAGAGAGAGAGAGAGAGAGAGAGACAGACAGGCAGGCCAGAAAGGCAGGCAGGCAGGCAGGCAGGCAGGCAGAGGCAAATGGAACAAAATGTCACCACCGCCTATATCGTGACCTCAAGAGTCTGAATCGAATCGTGGGACCCCTCCGAAGATTCACAGCCCTAATTTAGCGCCTGAACTTTTTGGGGCCAAGTAATTCTGTGCTGGCTGTAGATTTGGGAAGACTGGCGAGTCTAAAGGTACGGTGCATCCCTCTAGTAAAATTGCTTCTGCAATTGCTCATATAATGAAAAATGAAATTACTTTTCCAACATGAACTTTGTTTTCCCCCCCGTCTGTAATAAATCATATGAGCAAAGTAGTTCCATAGTAATCACGATACGGCCCTTTTGATCACAATAACGTAAATGGCGTACACAGTGCCAAGCCACAGCCGTCACCTCTATTTTATGATATTTATTGCTCTGAAGTTCCATGAAAAAAATACAAAAGGTTGAATAAAGTCCAAGCACATCAAAGATGCAACTGAGAATGAAATCTTGCAATGCATTGTAATCCTTGGGCAAACCAGTGTGCTTTCTATTTCTGTATTTCTGATACCAATACAACACATTTAATGAATAGGGCAACATGCTCTTTGAGGAGGGAACACAAAGCAAACGCATACCAAAGCCTTCACGCATGTGGCCAGCAGCACCTATATGGCATAACGGAACAATAAAATAGGCCTGTGTGTTTGATATCTATCTACTTTATCTTTTTCTCTGCTCTGATGATCGAACGCCAGTTAGGTTGACTGGTGGGGGTGTTTACTGTGGCGCTGTGCAGTAGCTACTCAATAAAGGCCTTTCTAAAAATAAACCGATTGTTATGGCATGGCTGGAGGCCAGGCCGTCTACAGCAGGTTCTGTTGCGTCCGCTATGTGCGTGACATGATAAAACAGAAGCAGAAACATGAAACAACAGTGAAACTCCTGAAGAGTGTGGAAGTCGAAAATCTATACTTGTGGAAATGTGTTCTCTTCAGCAAATCTCTTAAAATCGGCTTTGTTCTTGGGAAGCACTTTTGTACGATAAAAGTGCAAAACGATAAAAATGCAAAACTTCATTCGTTAGTCAGATTCGGGAAGTGTTTCGGTTAGGACTAAGAGTTATAGGATGTTTTGATCCGTTCTTTGATTTAGGACCTGCACAGCTCTGCTCGCCCTGTACATGGCACTTGTATAGCACGTATGTTGTATTCCACTAATCTGTACGCCACCCAAAGAGTAATAAAACAACTTTGGCATTTTACCACCTT
Organism: Electrona antarctica; assembly: GCF_951216825.1. NCBI lineage: Eukaryota > Metazoa > Chordata > Actinopteri > Myctophiformes > Myctophidae > Electrona > Electrona antarctica. Next base: position 30,229,380 of record NC_136803.1, read on the forward strand.
GCCTTATTCCAACAATAACCGTCCTAGACTCGGTGAGTCGTAACAATCTGTCTGTACGTGCGTGCGTCTGTAGTTCATGCCAAGAACCGTCTAAACGACAACTTCAAACTCGGCACACGTGCCCGGCATTGAGGCGGTAGGATAGGCACTATTTCAGAAAGTTTTCGTTCCAATTCCTGAAAAGTAACGGTTTTGGACATACAAGGTTTCCACCCGACACCGGGAAGAAACCTCATAACTCCAAAATGTTCATTTTTCAGGAAATGAAAAATATAAATTTTTCAGGAAATTAAGAAAACCTTATATTATATATAAGGTTATTAATTTAAAACCTTATTAACAAAGCAATACAGCCTCATCAAAGTTGGTGTAACTTTATATATTGTCAATTACTTCCATGAGAGGGGAAGAGGTGGTGGAGTTAGTTGCTTTAGCAGACATTTTGAGGGTCCAATGGAGTTAAGCGGTTTTGTCCAAATCACTTTTTACTACTTTCCATTGGTTCAATATTTTCGAAACAACACACAGACGTAAAGGGTGTTCAAATAGCACCAAATAGCACAATAGCACAAAACCTCAAAAATTATGAGGTTTCCTCCCGACAGCAACGAATCACCCCCTCGACTATGGTTAAAGTTATCTGCCCATGGGCATGCATGGTTGCACCCCCCACTGCGCCGGAGAATGTATGATGATTCCGCGGTGAAAAGGGAACAAAAGTTTCATCCATTTATTTTTATGCATGAAAGAAAATGAAAGATGCGATTTATAGTAACTAGCTTGTCAAAACAAATCTATATATGTACTTCCTTTTATGATAGAACCGGCTAGGTGCTCATGACTTCCTCACTGGTTGCGGTTTTCATCTTTTTAAATGAACAACAAATGTCTGTTGTTTTTACTTGTCACTCCTCACGTAAGTGTGTTCATTAGCTGAGTGCAAAGACACAAATAGCACAGGCCTACACCCACCCCTTCAGATACACAAGATCTAAAGAAAGCAACAGTCACTGTATTTCATACCACCAAGCTGGAAGCATTCCATTGGCAATAATGAGGTTCATAAAAGTGTATTGCTGCTGGTGCAGATTACCAGTGGTGTAAAGTTATTAAAGCTGCTATAAGCAATAATATGTCAAAATATTAAATTAACCTTTTTATTTTTTTGGTATTCAGACAGCCAGCAATGGGTAGAACGCTCCCAAACATAATTTAGTCTCTGTGACACATCTAGGGGCCACAATCTGCATTCAAAGATGTTCCTAGAAGCTTTGTCATTGGTCGAAAAAAACCCGGTCGCAGTGACTAACCAATCAGGAAGCAGACAGGCAAATCGACCAATGACAAAGCTTCTAGGAAAATCTTTGAATGCAGATTGCGGCCCCTAGAAGTGTCACAGAGCGTTCTACCTATTGCTGGCTGTCTGAATACCAACAAAATAAAAAATAAAAAGGTCGTTAAAATTTTGACATATTATTGCTTATAGCAGCTTTAAGTACTTATGTACTCAAGTACAATTTTGAGGTATGTTTACTTGACTGGAGTATTTCCATTCCAATTGACAGTACTTACTTCTACTCCACTATATCTCAGAGGAAAACGGGACATTCAATTTTCTGCATTACTTTACCTACTTACTTATGCCTATCGCTCCTTTTCATGGAGCATAGGCCGTTACAGTTCGCCAGAGTCCTCTATCCTGGGCCTCCTTTTCCAGCTGTTTCCATGTCAGTCCACACTGCTTGATGTCAGTCTCAAGGTCCCTGCGCCAGGTGTTTTTCGGCCTCCCTCTCTTTCTTGTGATGAATGCGGCTCTTGCTTTGCCGATTCTGGCTCTGACGACTGCATCCGTGCCGCCCTGCATGACTGTCTATGATTTCTGCATAATGAATACTTTCTACTTTTGGTACTTTGAGTACATTTTGAATTCCAGACCTTTGCTTGTAACAGAGTATTTCTACATTGCCGTATTGGTACTTTTCCTACTGTAAAAAAAATGCGAGTAATTTTTCCATGCACCACTGGAGGATGTAGTACAGAACAGGTATCATAATTGTGCTACAGGACATTGTAGAACTTATGTTAGACCAGATGAAAGTATATAGTGCTTACAATGGGTGTTAGGTGTTACTTCATGCTTCATGCAATATGCATCGGTGTTGGGCGGAAACCTTGTACGTTCATTATCATCATCATTTTTCGACCGCGGTCGAGATCATGGATTCCACAATGCTACGCCAGACTTCCCGGTCCTTCATTGCCACCCCCAGTTCCTGCCTACTGAAGCACCGGTCCTTCATTGCCACCCCCAGTTCCTGCCTACTGAAGCATGTGTCCCTAGCGATGACATCAGGGAACGACAGCTTTCTAGGCAGGACTCCAGAGAAGAAGGGAAGATATAACCTCATTGTCAGCTCTGTAGCAGTGGCCGCCTGGCCGGCAAACTGCGCTCTTCTGGATCGGACCAGTGAAGAAACACGGGGAAGGTTGCCGTATATTAGATTAGTCGATGGGTGGCTCTTCCAAGACAGATTTCGCGCTCTCATTAGAAGGTGGGTGTAAGTACCATCCAACCGTTTCTCTAGTTTCTTTGAAAGTGTCCATGTCTTGTACGTTCAAATGTGTTACTCTTACGGACATGGAAGAATGAACCTAATAGATCTATATAATAAATTGTTACCCAACTGATGGAGAGACGGCGAGCACTGAAGCTGCTGGGTTCCAATGCACCAGGTTTTGATACAAGCTCATAATACAAATGATAATACATGACAAGTCAGGGTGTGTGGCACAGCGCTACACAGTAAAGTCCTGAGTCCTGAGAATGCATGATACTGTAATTCACAATTGTGAGAAAACACAACAAAAGGATTTGGGATATGAAGTAGGAATTGGAGAGGAGATTGGAAAGAGACTTTCTCCCCATCTCCCCAAACTGCCGTGCATGCCACAGTAGAATCAGTAAAACACAGTTTGTTGTCATATTCGTGAATCTTCAACGAATTGAAGAATGATGTGTTTTATTTGTGGATATTTTCATTTTCATTATTCAGCCATCTACTTCACAGACACTGAGAGAAAAACAACAACAACAACAGGAGCTAGCACATCAGACTCATAGATTAAATCCCCCAGCATGCAATTTACTGGCCAAAGCCAACACCAAACGTCCGTTTTGTAAACACGAGCCCATTATGTCTTCACTCAGGCACATCCGCCTCCCTCCTCTGATGCATAGATTGTGCAATTGTGCTATATTATTCAAATTTACAATGCCAGCAATCATAAACGGACACCGATAGCATCAGCTAGCTGGACTTGGCACGCGCCCAGATGGCCTGGCGTGCATTTCTGTACAGTGATTTAAAATACTCCATGTTCCAAAGCTAGCAGCAGCAACCCCCGGCCCCGTCCCATCTATCTCACCCCTCTTCCCACGCCTCTGCTGAGGCGCCGTTTTAGTTGATCCAAGTTAAATGGCACTGCAAGAGACAACTTTTCTGTCTGCAAGCTCCCGGAAGACTTTTTAAGCCATTTTGGGCGGGAACCCCTTTTGGTGTTCTAAGCATTATGTTATACTTTAGCTATTGAAAAATAGCAGATCTACAAGCTCATAACGCGCCACCGAGTGGCGCGCTACGAGCTTGTAGGTCTGCTATTTTGGAAAAGTCGTGAAAATGTGGCGCAAATCTTTGAATATATATTTCAGAGTGAACATTTTTAACTCAAATATTGGCTTCTTGGGGGTCCCTGGAACTACATATTTTCAGATGGAGGTCCGTGGCCCAATAGAGATAATTCTGGGGGTCCTTGACATGAAAAAGGTTGAGCACAACTGACAGAAACATGGGTTTTTCAGAAAACTATTAGGATTTAGAAGCCTTTTTTTAATCGACCTCAGTCCAAAATGGGTTAAGGAACATTTACACCAAAAGTGCACAAGCATGAGGGCCAAGGAATGGGAGAGAGAGCGAGAGAGAGAGAGACTAGCTCTCCCCATCATTTTAAGAGGGGATCACTGCCGTTGGCACAGATTCTCACAGACTCTTGCTCAAAGACACCAAGATGCCTCAGATACTAAACAGCCCCCAGAGTGGGAGCTTAGAGTTTGTTCCCTCTCTCTCTCTCTCTCTCTCTCTCTCTCTCCCCCCTTTTGACTCTGTCTGACTCTCGAGATTCTTCCGTTACATCGCCGTGTTTGTCACTCTCTCTCTCGCGCTCTCTTATTTCTATTGATAAAGTTTCACTTCTTTAGCTCTCGTCTCAGTTCTGCGTCTGCTCACTTTCTCTCCGTATGACACTTCTCAATTGTTTTCCGGGTGTTAGAGGCTACATAGAAACCAGCTTGGCTCATACCTTGAATCAGTGTTGTTTTCGTCGACTAAACTAAACGGAAACTACATGAAAACTAAGCTATGATGACTAAAACTAAGACTAAATATACTGACGATTTCGTCAAACAAATAAAAACTAGGCTAAAATGTTAGGAAGGGACTAGTGGACAAGATATCCAGTATAAGTCATTTTACACTTGGTTGCATGCTGAAAATAGCATTTTTCGCGTTGCGACTCGTTGTGGGCTTGTAGATCTGCTATTTTCAGCAAGTTGAAAAACAGTCATTACGCACGCACGCACGCACGCACGCACGCACGCACGCACGCACGCACGCACGCACGCACACAGGTGAACCCATATAGGAATGCGGGGGGCAGATGTATAGGGGTTCGAATCTATTTATCTTTAAATATGGTTATTTCATTAAATGTGGTTATTTCATCAGCTGAAGTGGAAGAGGCAGCAATAGTGGAGTCAACAAAACGACAACCAAACAAATAAAATATAGTGATGAGTATTGGCAAGACGCGCTGCTGCATTAACGAAATAAGTTAAAAAACACAACAATAAAACACTGCAGTGCTGGATGGATGATATTGATAATGCCCAGGAAGTGAAGACATTTGGCACCACCTTCCTTCTCTAATGAAAAAAAAATCACACTTGTGTGAAGTGATGGGCACTCGTGTGTGTGTGTGTGTGTGTGTGTGTGTGTGTGTGTGTGTGTGTGTGTGTGTGTGTGTGTGTGTGTGTGTGTGTGTGTGTGTGTGTGTGTGTGTGTGTGTGTGTGTGTGTGAGTCCGTGTGTGCGTGCGTCCGTCCGTCCGTTACCAGCTAATCTCCGGCACCGTTAACCCGGTCAGTGCCACATTTTACATGCTCACTCAGCTGGATGCCAACGATGAACCTCTGTCCCAAATTTTCCAGAACGGCCTGTTATAGGGCCACCAGGAGGCTGACTTTTTTATATTACTCCTCCAGGTTCTGTCCAAGAATCCTGCAAATTGTTACACACTATCTCTATAGTCATGTGTTCAAGACGCATCTGTCCGATATTTCATATTCCATCCTAATTGGCTAACATTGGCTTTCAAAGTTTGCAGGATTGGCCCGTTTTGAACAAAAAGCCTTTATCTAGTTTCATCAGTTTTTTCCCCTCTCTGTATCTGTAAGGGTCTCTCCGGAGCTAATCCTACAGCACTAAATTCCTACAGAACACTATCACTAGGCGAAGGTTTCTTGTTCTATACTTTTTGAAATATTTACATTTTACTTTTAAGAACAGTGGGACTTGGCTCGTCCAAAGTTTCGGCACAGATGACATCCGTCATCACCTAAACTCTCTCGGAGCCAAGCTGTCAATAGGGAAGTGAATGGCAGTCGAACTGTGCTGAAAACTTGCCCAATTATGGAGTCATGTGTCACAGATACTTCATACTATAGACTCGACTGCCATCATCGACTGGCCACATCTCATGCATCCACGTGAAAAACCATGCCATTACTTCCAAGTAATTAAGTACTTTTACTTAAGTACTGTACTTTACTTGAGTATTTCCAATTTCCAGTACTTTTACTTCTACTCCACTACATCACAGAGCCAAAATTTGTACTTTTACTCCACTACAATTATTTGAAAACTTTATACAACTACAGTATTTGAAAACGTTATGCGTCGCAACGCGACATTCTGGGACATTCTGCAATATGAATACTTTTACTTTTGGTACTTTAAATGTACATTTTGATGCCGATACTTTTGTACTTTTACTCAAGTACATTTTCAATTCCGTACTTTTACTTGTAACAAAGTAGTTCCAAATTGCAGTATTGGTACTTTTACTTAGGTAAAACAATTGAGTACTTTTTTCCACCACTGATTACTTCTGGTTGCGGATCCATTGCCACGTGACACGTCTCATGAGTAAATACCATCATCTACTGTGTAAACAACATAGCTGGCCGATGGCCTACAGCCACATCGAAACACTGATTTGATGATTGATGATTTGATTATTATTTTTTTATTAGACAAGAAAATGCAGTACATGGTACAGTCAAAGCGCATTGGTCTAAAAGGACAGCACCGAAAAAAATGACCTTGCGGTCTTGTTTCCATTCGGGTCCCTGCATGCATTCATCCACAAACACTACAATGACAATAATCGAGATATCTCAATGACATAATGATAACTATGAAATACAAATAAATCAAAATACACATATATCAATCGGAGGGGGCGTATAAGGAGGTTGGCCTTCTCTCCTTTTGACCCGCTGACTGTGACGGCCCCCTGGGCCTTTAGGCCTCACTCACACGGTCGCAACAGATTGCTGTATGCTTGTTGTATACAAAGGGTGTGACACAGCTTGCCCCAATGCATTTCCAATGGGAGTCACATGGTTTGACAAAACATTTGTGTTGTATGAGGTGGAGGGGCGCAGTCGAAACACAGCCGAAAGCCATACAACAGCTTGTAGTCCAAAATGTGGACTACAAACCATGTGACTTCCATTGGAAATGCATTGGGGCGGCCATGACACTCACAACATTCATACAACAAGCATGCATCAATATTTTAAAGGTCTGAGTGAGGCCTTAGTCTACTCTGGGGTTCTGAGTGTGTGTGTGTGGCTGTGCCTGGCTTCAACCAGTCCATTTCAGTGCTCGATTGGAGGATGGAGCCAGAGGTGATTAGTGGAAGGGGAGACACCTGGCCATTGTCTCTCCAGACACTATTTAAGAGACCTTTTCTCACAACGGTCCAGATCTGCGTTTGTCCACAGGCTGCAGGAGCGGCTGCAGAGGAGAACTCTTGTTTGTTTTTGGTTCTAGATTTTGGGCAGCATGTTTCCCTGCCAATGTAAGTTGGATTAAGCTACTTTAATTACTATTCCACACAGGTATGTCAATCAAATACTACTTTTTGGATTGTCCCCTTTTTCGTTATGGGCCTCGCAGAGCCAGCCATAAATAACACTGACAATGATAGGTGAATTTTCAGACGGGTTAAAGGAAGCCAGTGATTTTAGCTTGTTTTGAGGGAAGGGGGCATGTAGGGAATGTCGCTGTCTTGCTGTGTGGTACAGCTGTGTTTATCTGTCTGCCTCATGTCTCACGCTCCATCTGTCCACTCGACCCCCCCCGTCCCCCCCGTCCCCGTCAACCCATCCATCCTTCAATACCAAAATGATGGAGTGCCTCTTGGTTATCGGTATTCATGAGGGCTTCACAATAACCGCCTGGGAGGAGGAACAATCAATACTGTAGCTTCAATCTACAGAAACAAACCATATAACCAGGATCTTCCAATTAAAATCACCTGCAAAATACTAAAGAGCATCCATAAGCGATCTTTTTCAAAAAGGTCACCACTTTAAACCAAGTTTATTTCCTATGCTGCAGTTGTTTGTGAATATCAATAGCTGACAAGAAACAAACTTGGACACAAGCTGTTCCCTAGCAACACAATTCCACTGACAAGGTTCTTTTGTGCAGAAGAAGAAAGGCGGACTGAGGGAACGAAAATGAAAAGGAACGGGAAGAAAGAGAGAGAGAGAGAGCACTCGTATTTTAATGGTTTCAACTAAACGCCAGCGTGAATAATACACCGATGAATAACGTAAGTGGCGTCGTCAGGGTTGAGAGCCTCTGAGAGCCATTTAACACGTTCTAGACGGGAACCCCTTTTGGTGTTTATAGCATTATGTTATACTTTAGCTATTTAAAAATGGCAGATCTACAAGCTCATAGCGCGGCACCGAGTGCCGCGCTACAAGCTTGTAGATGTGCTATTTAAAAAAAATTGGGACAATGTGGCACAAATCTTTCAATATATATTCTTTGTGAGTGAACGTCTTTTAACTCAAAGCTGTGCTGTGCTGGAACAAAATATTTTCAGATGGGGGTCGGCGGCCGATTACATATCATTTTGGGGGTCCTTGACATAGAAACATAGGGTTTTTCAGAAAACCGTCAGGATTTAGAAGGCATTTGTAGAATCGTCCTCAGGTCTAAACGGGTTAATGTGTCAGATGATCCTTACAGTTGTATTTGGATGGGTGTGAAGATGAAAGGAATGCGTGTAAAGTCTCCTGTTCTCACTCGGATCGATTGATTACTCACCTATCGCCAACACCCCCTCACAGTAGACAATGTGTGTGTGTGAGAAAAGCAATGCAGAGAGAGAGAACTGCAGCCGTATTCCCACAAAATGAATGAAACGCCTGATTCACCTCGAGGCAGTACGCACAAACAAACCTTTTGTTTGGATGTTGTCTCCCCGTCGAAATGAGTTTGACCTTCTCCTTTCTTGGCTGCCATACTAATGAGTGCAAATTAAATAATGATGCTGAATTTATGTGTTCATTAATTCGGCCATCTGTGCCGTTATGTCAATAGTGCACGTTTGCCAGTGTGCTGACATACAGTAAAGGTAATCAGTTCTTATGGTGGGGACCGATTAAAAGCCAGATTAAAAGCTATATCAAATCCTGTCACACAATGATGCAAAACTAATAAGAGTCTAAAAGACCCGGTATAGAGCGTCGCAGACCCGCCCCCTCGAGAGACCCGGAAAATAATTCTCTGTTAATTTTCCTCATAGACTTTTCAAAAAGTATTTATTTAAAGACGTTTACGCCGCGGACAAAGTCAACTCTTGTCGTGACAAATCATGACAATAAACACAATATTTTGGGCGGAACAAATAATTAGAAAGAAGAAAAAAACGGCAGGTTACAACACTTCTTTTTGTGTTTTTTCTTCTTTGCAATTATTTGTTTGGTCCAAAATATTGTGTTTGTTTGGCTTTAAATAAATACTTTTTGAAATGCCTATGGGAAAAATGCATTGGGAATTATTTCCTGGGCCTGGCATCGTCATGAAAGGGGGCGGGACTGCGACGCTCTATATAGCAGCCCTTAGAGGCCGTGCTGCTCCTTTATGCTGCGTTCACACGGGCAGATGCAAAGATACAGTCTACCGTTCATTGTCAATAGAAGATGCAAAGATGCATCTGACGTTTGTAGCTGCTGCAAAAGCTTCAAAGCTACGTCACAATACATTATATTGTGACATTTTGGAGATGCTATTATGACAGCGGCGACGCCCGTTGTCCGACATTAAACCCTAACACTAAATCTAACCCTAACTCTAAGCCTATAACCTTATAGGTCATGTCAATTTTAACCAGCCACATACTGTAAGTCCCCTGACCTCATGTCAGTTTTAACCAGCCACGTAAGTCCCCTAACATCATATCAGTTTTAACCAGACACGTAAGTCCCCTAACCTCATATCAGTTTTAACCGGACAAGTAAGTCCCCTAACCTCATATCAGTTTTAACCGGACACGTAAGTCCCCTAACCTCATATCAGTTTTAACCGGACACGTAAGTCCCCTAACCTCATGTCAGTCTTAACTGGCCACGTAAGTCCCCTAACCTCATGTCAGTTTTAACCAGCCACGTAAGTCCCCTAACCCCATGTCAATTTTAACCGGCCACGTAATTCCCCTAACATCATATCAGTTTTAACTGGCCACGTAAGTCCCCTAACATCATCAGTTTTAACCAGCCACGTAAGTCCCCTAACATCATATCAGTTTTAACCGGCCACGTAAGTCCCCTAACCTCATATCAGTTTTAACCGGCCACGTAAGTCCCCTAACCTCATATCAGTTTTAACCAGCCACGTAAGTCCCCTAACCTCATATCAGTTTTAACCAGCCACGTAAGTCCCCTAACCTCATGTCAGTCTTAACCGGCCACGTAAGTCCCCTAACCTCATGTCAGTTTTAACCAGCCACGTAAGTCCCCTAACCTCATGTCAATTTTAACCGGCCATGTAATTCCCCTAACATATCAGTTTTAACCGGCCACGTAAATCACCTAACATCATATCATTTTTAATCCAGCCACGTAAGTCCCCTAACATCATATCAGTTTTAACCGGCCACGTAAGTCCCCTAACATCATATCAGTTTTAACCGGCCACGTCAGTTGACAACGCGTGTCATCGCTGGTAGCCGTGATGAACCGCACATAATGCAGCCTACTGTATAGGTCCGTTAGACGCGTCTACTGAAGCATTCTGTCAGAAAGCCTGTCAGTGCCGCCTAGTGGCCTGACCTGGTATTGACTGGTAATTTTCCACAGGCAGTCAAATTAGGCAGTTTAGCATCAGCATGGTCAGTCAGTCCGACTTGTTGAGAGCTGTGTATTTGTTTTCTCCAGTGTAATGTGCGTTCTTTAATCAAAGTAAGTACTATGTTTGGGTCATAAGTGTTACTTTTGTAGTTGAATAATACCTGTGACTTTGTATATTATGTTTTGAGAGTTTGTTTGGTTAATTGACAGCACATGGTTGTTTGGTTTGTTTAGCTCCCTACTGCCTGTAGTCCGTTTGTATGCTGTTTATGTTACTCCGTGTTACAGTATTTGCTTTATTTATGTGTTTATCAACATTTGGACCGTTTTTGGCCTTAATATGTTATATACCACATGGAGTGTTGATTTCCTTATCCTGTGCCTATACTGTGCAGACAATTTGTATTGTTAGAGTTTACCATGCTTAGTTTGGGTTTAATAATTGTGTAGCCTACCAGTGTTTGATGGCCTTTCAATATACTGTGCATATCTGTATTTCTAGTGTTTGAATAATGCTGTGGATATTTCAGTTAATATTCAAGTTCATGTTACTGATACTATTCTTTATTTCTGTTTATTGTTTATTCCAGTCCACACACACATACCTATACACACAGTATCCCATTCCCACCATTGCAGGATAATAAATCTGCTGAAGATATCCCTTCTCCGGAGCCTAATTCTTTGATCGGAATTAAGTCCATATTGTCCGCCTCAACCAGTGTATAATTTAAGTAAACCGGAGGTGTCCCCCTCAGTTACACATTCAATGCTCTGATTAAACTGATTTCAATGCATTGATGGCATTCGAAACGGCTGTGTGTGCGTTTGTGTGTGTGTCTGTGTGTAAACAACAGCTAAAGCTTTCAAATCAAATACACTGTGGCCTGCTGCAAATTGCAGCACATTATTGCACCACCCAATTTTGACACACATTTATGTTATGGTTGTATCTTTGTGTAATGGTGCAGCTTTTGTCCTGAGGGTGATGTTGGAGGAACGCAGTGGTGGAAAGTAACTAAGTACATTTACTTAAGTACTGTACTTAAGTACAATTTTGTGGTATTTGTACTTTATTTGAGTATTTCCAATTTCCAGTACTTTCACTTCTACTCCACTACATCTCAGAGCCAAAATTTTTACTTTTACTCCACTACAATTATTTGAAAACTTTAGTTACTATAGTTACTTTGTTAATTTTGATTAGAAAATGCGTCGCAACGTGAGCTTGTGAGCTTGTAGATCTGCTATTTTCAATAGATTTTGTACACATTTTGAACTTGTGAAATGGCACATTCTGCACGATGAGTACTTTTACTTTTAGTACTTTAAGTACTTTTGATGCCGATACTTTTACTTGTAACGAAGTAGTTCTAAATTGCAGTATTGGTACTTTTACTTAATTAAAACAATTGAGTACTTTTTCCACCACTGTGTAAAGGTGAGCTTTTGTCCTGAGGGTGATGTTGGATAACCTGACTCCGCCAGATGGGGCAGCAGAGAGTACACTGGGTTCCCCCCTCCTGCTCCCATCTGGGAACTCTCAGGCAGACTTGATGTAGCCTGGCTAATAAGCCAGACTCAAATCACACTGTCGTGTGGTATTTGAGTCTGGAGATGCTGTGTATGGATCTTGTTTCCCGGGGGGTGGGTTCAAACATTTTCTCTTAGACGCAATTGGTTAGAGGTACTGTCAGTCAAAGGTCTCAAGCATTGAATGTCACTGTACCAAAGCCCGCCCATATTGCATACCGTGTCCCGATTGGCCACACCAGTTCTCTGGTGTAGGAAATGGGCGTACAATTGAGCCTCTCCAGACCGTAATCCGCCGGCAGGCAATTTTTTTTTTGCCAACGGCTGATTCGGTCTGGCTTATTAGCGAGGCTAGACTTGATGCCCGGCCACAAAACGGCCTGGCCAATCAGCAGCAGCTATCCCGCCTCTAGCTGCTGCTGATTGGCCAGGCCGTTTTGTGGCCGGGCATCAATGTTGGAGGGATGTTTGTGGATTCACTCAAATGGTTATAGGATTCGTCCATCAGGGAACATGGATCTGCTCAAAGTTCATGGCAATCCTCTCCATTTGATTTTGAGATAACTTGAGATAACTGGCGCTATAGATCACGGGGCTTCCAAATTCAGTAGGGCTCATCCCCCGGAGAACATGAAGGTTCACAGCCAATTCCATGGCAATTGACCTATAGCTAAGCCCCTCCCCAAACTGCTATGGTCCAATCTAAGCATCTAAGCATAACATGGGTTAGACAAACCTCTCCACCAATAGTTTTCCTATAATGATAAAACATTGTTTTAAAAAAGAAATGTCACGCACATGTTTTTCCAGTGCATACGCCAGGCCTTGTTGATGGATTTGGAAGAGATTTTGAAGGTCTGGTTCCAACCAGTATTTAATGTGTAAAATCCATGATATTTACATTGGAGTGCCTATAAGTGGGAGAGGACAGGCCTTAGCTAAAGGTGAATTCAGCCACTTTTTCAAGACGTTATTTGGACCAAAGTGTTGGACATCTCCTAATCTAAAGAAGCTGATTGCAGTATAAACCCCATATTGATTTAGCTTCTCGCACCACTTTTATGCCAAATGCTCTACTTATTTTCTGTTGCTATCACGCTTTATTCCATTGTACTTTAAACCATTTGTATGGCTCTCAGGATGGCAATGTCACGGTCAAACCACTTTCCCAACAACTTTCTCGGTCTTGTCTCTCCAGCCCGAGTAATGGAGCTATCTAAGTGTAACAAACAAGCATAATAAGCATAAAGCGCATTTATAAGATTATGGAGACATCTGTTTGGGTGCAGCTCTGCCTGCTGTAAGTGATGAAACCAACATGAGTGCACGCACGCTTCACTATGTTAGCCAAACTTAATCAGGCAGACGGCAGACGGCACACATCTCAGACCTTTTTGTTGTCGCCAATAAATAGTTCAGTGTGCAGCTGAAATTATGACACCCCCCCCCCCCCCCCCCCCCAATGCGCCTCTTCTAACAGACTATACCACATCAGCGCACGATGACTCACCAAAACATGAAAGCGCACACAGGCATTCAAAGTCGTTGATGATCACAAGGGCCAGAGTGAATATAGAGTCTCGCTCAGACATGCTATGAGACAATCATTAGCCTACTAATGACTGTCTGGCTTGACCACCCCGGACCAGCGATTCCCAACATGTCGGCCACTGGTGGGCCGCGAGGACGTTGCTAGTGGGCCCCCCAAATAATTTGCGAACTCTGCCGTAATTTACACATCCTACCGTTTGAGATATGCGTTTACAAGTAGGATACAGAGACTGTGTAGAGACCAGTGTTGTTTTTGGCAGCAAATTTTGATTTTTGTTTTAGTCATAGTCTCTTGAATAGTTTTCATTTGGTTTTAGTCACCTGGAATGTTTTAGTGTTAGTCTAGTTTTAGTCGACTAAATCTACAGTTGATTTAGTCGACTAAAATGTATTTTGGCGGGCCTTGATGTCGTCTTAATGACTTGCTGAAAAGCGTTGTGAGCTCGTTGCAACCAAGTGTTTGATGCAACCAAGTGTAAGCTTGATGCAACCAAGTGCAAAATGACGTATACTGGATCTCTTGTCCACTAGTCCCTTCCTATAACATTTCAGTCTAGTTTTTATTTGTTGACGAAGTTGTCAGTATATTTAGTCTTAGTTTTAGTCATCATAGCTTAGCTTAGATTTAGTCGACGAAATCAACACTGGTGGAGACAGAACATTTAGTAAGGCCTACACCCCAGTGTCCTTTATGTTACAAGGGAGCTGTGCAGCCTTGACTGTGCAGTATCGCCTTTCCCACATTTTATATAATTGCATCAATGAGCTAATTGTACTGTTGTACAGGTATATTAGCGATGAATGTTTATGCACTTATGAATCCAATTTATCTCAGCATGCAGGCTCCCTGCAGACTTCCCCAATGTGCGTGCGTGTGTGCGTGTGGTGCTTTACAACTAAGTGAGTGCACATTTGTGTGTCTCTGTGTATACAGTATGTACGTGACTGTGAATGGGCATTTCCATGTGTGTGTCGTGTGTTTGCGGGCATCTGTTCACAGGCATGTGCCGGTGCTGTGTCTACCTGAATCACAATGGACTCCCTTTAGAAAACAATGTTAAATTGCCAGATTTTTTTCTCCTTCTTCACATTACACTGATTGCTTCTGGTTCCTCCCTAAGCTACTCCATGAGTGGGTAATCACAGGAGATATGTATTGAATTTCTACTGAATTGTTATTCTAAGTGAAAACGTGAAAGTTCTGGCATCGATGCACTTAAACGTAAACAGGGACACCGGTAAATATTAAACCATATTCACATTATCTGAGTAATTTGTGAGGAAAGTAACACAGGGTAGATGCATATAAGGATGGGACTCTCGACATGATCGTGGGAATGCATAGCGTGGGAATGCATAGCTTGTAGATCGGCTATTTTCAATAGATGTTGTACACATTTTGAACTTGTGAAATGGGACATTTGCAATATGAATACATTTACTTTTAGTACTTTAAGTACATTTTGATGCCGATACTTTTGTACTTTTACTCAGTACATTATCAATTCCGTACTTTTACTTGTAACGAAGTAGTTGTAAATTGCAGTATTGGTACTTTTACGTAAGTAAAACAATTGAGTACTTTTCCCACCACTGACTCTTTCAGACCTCCGCAGTAAACCTATTATCCTGGTGCTGAGCAGAATCTCAGGCCTATATGAATCAGGTCGCCGCTCAACAGAAACCAGCTTCACTTTATCCAGACAAAGTAAAAGTCTCACCTTTTCACATACCTTCCACCACACGTTTATATATCATTTTCATTGTTTGCCGCATCAATCCCCCAACCTTTTTCTTCCACCCAACACAGACCGAAAACAATAAAAGAACGTAGAAAAGGCTGGTTTCCTATAGATTCCTGCGCAATACAGTACAAAGAGTTGTCACACTATTAACAACTTAAACCCTATATGGTTGACACGGGCATCCCTCAGGGCTCTATGCTGGTGTATTTTCTGTTTTCTGTTATTGTGGGGGAAAGCTTTTGCTGAAAATAACAGATTGACAAGCTCACATTTGCGATCTTGTCGATCCTGTCTAAACCGCTCTCAAAGGGCACCTACGGACGGCTGCAATTCGAAACTGGCCCCTGTAAAATCTGAATCCCCCCCACCCCTTTTTCCCCTCACTGTATTCCTGTTCTGTTCTTTGACTATATAGAAGTGTCTATTTGTACGTCTCTAAATGTTTTGATGAATTGAACAAGGTGGACCCTCTTGTAAACAAGTGTAATGCTTAATTGGGTCGTCCACTCACAGTTAACAGTCTTTGTATTGAGTTTGTGCTTGAAATGTACTGTAATTCTGCAAACTGTTAATAAATATTTCAATCAATCAATTCCATTTTCAGTGGTTAAGATGGGAAACTGTGACTCTGTCGAATGTGTCAGAGCCAGGCTGCAGCGAACCCAGTAGCACGAGGATGCGGCTGTCCCCGGGTCAGATCCCCGGGGGCTTTAGTTTGTACGCACGCACGCACGCACGCACGCACGCACGCACGCACGCACGCACGCATCATGCGAGAGAACGTGTGTGGCCTTCCCATCCCCGTCTCAGACTACTACTACAGCCCCCAGCCAATGCAATTAAATACAGCATGCACATTCAAAGCTGCGCATATAGCCCAGAAAGATAAGGATTACGCTGCATGTGTATAGTATACGGCATAATGAGGATTACACATACACACACGTAATGAATAAACAGAATAGAGGGCTAATCTCCGATTATGGTACATATACGGTATGCGTTTTGAATGCACTGGGGACTGCATGGCTCGGCAGTGTTGTTAAGTCAGACGTGATGCGGAGAATTGATTATATGAGGTCAACAGTTATCAGCCTTTGCTTGTTGTAGCGTTCGATTTGTAAAAAAAAAAGAAAGAAAAAAAAACGGGGGGCGGAGGCATTTATTGAACACATAAGCCCAATTAAAATTGTATTTTTTTAAATAAATAAATAGACTCCTGGACATATTTGGGCATGCCTTACATAAATCTCCATATGGGTATAAAAGGGACACATACAGACAGACAGGTACAACGGGTACGGTGGCACGGGCACGGGTATTGCATAACCGGATGGGCTATGCATTCCCAACCTGCATCCGCGCTACGAGCTTGTAGATCTGCTATTTTTGAAAAATTATTTCACAGTTTTTAACTCATATCTTTGCTTCTGGGGGGTCCCTGCACTACATATTTTATTTTCAGATGGGGGTCGGAGGCCAAATACATATAATTCTAGGGGTCCTTGACATGAAATAGTTTGAGAACCACTGACATAGAAACATAGTGTTTTTTTGTATAAATCGAGCTCTGGGTCTAAAATGTGCAGCTTTCTGTCCCATGAAGCTCCGCCGGGTTGAAATGGTCCTAGTCAGCGGCACATCTCACAGCGGCAGTCTCGTGTCGTTTCCCCGGGGCCCTTTGTCGTCTCCAGCCCCGCCAAGCCTCCCGTCTGTGCCGAGCCATCAAAACCGCTGACCTTTTGGTTGTTGTTCAGCTGCAACTACGGCTGTTTCAGAGTTCAACCGTCTACTCCTGTCAGTATAGACCCCTAGACATCCATCCGGGAGGAAACAGTGCTACGTATGCTGCCTCGGAACGGAGCTCGAACTTTTTCCGGAGGACGTGTTTGTCTCGTTTTGAAAGGGCACCGCCTCGGAGACTGCCTTTTTCACGCTCGATTCTGACGCTTTCGCTCATGACCTGAATCCCAGGAAAGGTGCCTTCCCTTGGATTCAAAGTCAACGGTCTGCATTGTTTTCCTCGAATTATATAACAACGAAACCATTGTAACTGATTGATTTGTATGAGTATCATGTGTCACATGCATAACGCGAACTTGAGATTATCAAGTTATGGAGCGTACTGTACAAGGCCCAATGTCTTTGTTATTCAAACACTCTGTCTTAGTGGGAGATGAAGTGCAACGAAGCACAGCTGGAGAAATGGATTCATTCTAATGGGGGACACAGCAGAAGCAAAATATGGATATAAATATGGATGTTAAGTGGTTGCCAAAAAGTCGAATTTGATAACATCTTGCTTTGGGTGGTGTCCAGATATGCCATATTGAATGTGCTGATGTGCAGCTTCAGGCTACCAAGAGAATGAATCCTATTGACTCTATGGTGACCCCGTGACCTTAGTTCTGGTGACCTTTGGCCAAAATGACAGATTTCACAAGACTTCAAAATCAGGTATACAGCTACTGTAGGATGCACCAATTGATTGTGGTGATGCTATATGGCACTTCCTTTAATAATAATAATAATAATAATAATAATAATAAATGTAATAATAATAATAATAATTATAATAATAATAGCTCAAATTTATACAGCGCTTTTCTAAAAACCCAAAGCGCTTTACATGAAACACTAGGAACATACTTTTAATTAAAGAAAGCCAAACAAAAAAACAGAGCAAAACAAGTAAAATATCAGGTTAAAACCATACCTCAGCTGGTGAAGGCTATCTTGAAGAGGTGGGTTTTGAAGGAGAGCAGGGAGGGGGCAACTCTGAGATGGTTGGGGAGAGCATTCCAGAGGTTGAGGCCAGAAACATCGAAGGCCCTGTCCCCCCCCAGGTACGGTACCTGGCCTTGCGGACCGCCAGGAGGTTGGCTTCACTAGACCTGAGGGGGCGGAGGTGGGACATATAGGGTTCGAGAAGATCGGAGAGGTAGGGGGGAGCGAGGTTGTTGAGTGCTTTGTAGGTGTGGTGAGGAGGATTTTGTAGTGGATTCCATTTAGTACCCTTAAGCCATACATAGTTGAACTTATCGCGTAATAGTTATCGCGAAATCAAATCAGAGATCAGCGTGAAACCATGAAATGTATTATTCTTTTAGGCAGACACCATGTCAACAAATGTGCACTCACGCACGCACGCACGCACGCACGCACGCACGCACGCACACAAACAGTCTAGATGCCTTAAAGATCTGACACTGTGCATCAGAAAAGTGTTACTGATCAATTTTCCACTTTAAGACCCTTGAGGATTTTACAGGCCTAGTGCATATTATGTTTTTAGCTCTGCCACAGTTGGTCTGTCGATCCGACATTGTTAAGTGCAAACAGAGAGCCTGCTTGCTGCCAGCATAATAATCACAAATAACATGCTTGTTATGCTGCACAACAGAACTTTAAAGCAAATAAACACAGAGGGGTATCTTTGAGTGTATTTTATCCAAAACTTGCCTTTGAATTCTAGTACTCTGGAGAGTTTTTATTTATTTATTTGTTTATTTGTGTATCCGTTTATTCGTTAATTCGTTTGTTTGTTTATTAATATTTATTTATTGCTAGTTTTTAATGCCCACTATCTACTGTGCACACCCTTATGATTTGTGTGTGCTTTGTTTTATGCAAATGCAATGCTGCTGGGCAACATGGACAGTAGCTTGTTATGGCCACCCACACATACTTTGATGCTCTGTCCACGCTCTTTTTCTACCTTTTTTCATTGTGGACAGAGGAAAAAGAAAGACAAAAAGAGTTGACACATAACAGAGACAAAAGTATAAAACAGCGTATCTTTGTCTCGCCAAGGCTATAGCCTACATGTCATCTTTTCACCTGCACTGACAACACAAAGATGTTGTTGATTACATTATGTGTTAAGCGTTATTCATAGTCTGGATTTTCGGTGGTGATGTGACCACCGAACTACAACATGACGTCACAAGCCGCGGTGAAGAGCAAACCACCACCACCGCCCCAGACCTTCTCTCTGTTTTTACTCACCACCGCTCAACGTTATTTCAGCTCCGGTAGTCAGCACACCACCGGAGCGGTGGTCACCTCACCACCGAAAATCCAGACTATGAATGAGCCTTAAGTCTCTTTTGAGCCAGACGGTTGATGACGCACAACAGTTTCAAATGTTTCCGTCATGCAGTCGGTATAATGGAATACAAGTGCAGAAAATGATTCAGGTGTAAAGGCCAATTCATAGTACTCTAGTTGTTGCTTTTAGGTGATAAGGTGACCACCGAAAACCACAACATGATGACACCGCTCACCCAAACACATCTCTCTGTTTTTACTAACCAGAGAGATGCTCACCTTATCACCTACTGGAGTATGAATAGGCCTTAAAGCGGATGCTCCGCTTCCCCCCACTTCCGTTTAAAAGCTGAGAAAATGTGTCCTAATGTAAATCTAATTAATCGAAGCAATATATACGTAGCTATAGTGCTCATCAGACATTTAAAGGAGCATTCAGTGATTTGGGTGATTTGGAAAACCACCCAGTCCGCCCCAGTAACAAAATGTGCACATGCACGCTCTACAGTGGGGGGAAGTGCAACAGGCCAACAGCATGTGCACCAAGGCCCGCCCCCACTCGATCATGATTGGAGGAAGGCCCCTCTAATCCTGATTGGATGACGGTTTTGCCACCCGCCACCAAAACTGAAACTAGGGTTTTTTGACCCCAGGGGCTCACTGGGGACAGGGAGGAACTCCTTATATGGTCAGCACACTCTATAGTAGGGAGGATTATCCAGAAAAAAAGAATAAATAAGTGATATTTGAATTAAGTCAAATCACTGAATATACCTTTAACACTATCAGCTTCCAGGAGGTCGTAGTTCCAGGCTCGTGTCGAATAGTTGTCTGTACAGTATAGACACGGGCGGCATGCGCCTTAACGTCCACCTGAAAGTCTTATTGTCTTCACAGTAGAGGGCTGTGCCGGTGCAAATGCAAGTTGTTATGGGACGGCAGTCTGTTTGGGGATTTGAGACTCTTCTATACCCATCCATGCTATCGACACATTTTGAAATCCCTGGGTCTGCAACCGTCTTTGCTGCCAGAAGGAGCGCCTGGAATGCAAATAGGCATAAACCGTTTGGTGTGTCTATCCATGAGGCCCAGAGGTGCGATTTCCATTCCCAAAGACATTTGCCACGAAAAATCACCAAGCCACCCAAGCAATGACATTTGTTTGGTGCTAAGCTGGATGAATATTGGAACACTCTGTGTAGTCACAGCTGGAGAGCATCCTCATTGTTCCTGGCAGCAACACATTTTAGCTGTGACTTTGTGGGGAAATAATCTGTTGGGTTGGGAAGCTGCCGAGAACCATATTTTCAGCCATGATGAATGAAATGTGATTTTTCTGATTAGTAATTAGTAACTCCGTCTCTAGCAGAATTGAATTTGAGGGGGGGGGCTCCAATCAAATTTGAATAGCCTATACAAAATCGTATCGACACTTCAAAATTGGTTGATCTATTTCAGTAATTTCTCAGATATTAAGAACTTCCGAAGGCAAAGGACTCTTTTGATTGTTGAAGTTCTATAGCCTATCTCTTTCATGCACTTAAGTTGAGAGCGAATCCAAGTGACCGCGATTGGTCTCATGAGGCCTAGTTCACACCAATCAAGCAATGTTTGGTCGTTTTTTTGTTTTTTTGGGCCACCACAATGCTTTTCCAATGGGAGTCACATGGTTTCATCAAACATTTGTGTTTGATCGCTGATTGCTCCCCCCTCATCAAACAAAAATGTTTGGTCAAACCATGTGACTCCCATTGAAAATGAATTGGAGCAGCAATCAAAAAGCAATCAGGCATCACACACGGACCAAACATTTGTTGTGTACATGTGAATGAGGCCTGACAGCTGTCACTAAATTACATTTTGAAAATGTAAACAGTGCATCTAGTTTTGTTGTCATCTTGTCATAAAGAGCAAAACAGAGAAAGAGATGAAGTATCTTATCTTATGGGTTGATGGGGAATTAGCAGGCTTGGTGTCGAGGCTTGTTACATTCACCTCTACTTTTGTTTGTTACAAGAGTCGGGTCACATGACCATAATTGTGACCAGATTTGACTGAGAGCCTGCCATCGCGCACATTACAGCTTTTCACCAGAGGAGAAAAACTTTTTTTTTTTTTTTTTTCCCAAAATGAGTTAATAGCACAGGCAGACTCTTCACATACTAGAGCATGTCTGAAATAAGTGTCAGAGCTGAAATCAACATGTAAATATGAAATAAATGCCCAAACATGTAGCTAGGTGTAATGTTAGAGACCACAGAAGACATGTAAATATGAAATAAATGCCCAAACATGTAGCTAGGTGTAATGTTAGAGACCACAGAAGACATGTAAATATGAAATAAATGCCCAAACATGTAGCTAGGTGTAATGTTAGAGACCACAGAAGACATGTAAATATGAAATAAATGCCCAAACATGTAGCTAGGTGTAATGTTAGAGACCACAGCAGTGAACCTTTCAAGCCAGTTTTGTCAACTCGCATGTTTCTGCAAGACAAAAAACGAAAATTCAAAAAAATCCAATGGCAGTCCCTCAGTCAAATTTAGTCACAATTGTCTTCATTGTACTCGCCAATAGAGGGTATGCGCATGCATAAAGTGAATGGCATATCGAGTGGCAAATAGAGTGGCAAAGTGAGCGACAAAGTTAATTTAATGTTGTTTAAAGTCATTTAATGCAATCAAATAGGACTTTCTGTGTGGATGTATGGGCTGTCAAGGCCAGAAAGTAGTTTTTTGCCACTCCGTATGCATTCCCGCATCATCACGCGCATACCCTCTATATAATGTGAGTTTTCCACACACACATTAGTCACAGCTCATGTGTGAGAAAAATAATAATTTAACTGCAATTTTCAATATACCAAAAGAACAAAGAATCGATGCCTCATCCAAGGACATGGACTCGTCCGGCTGACTTTGTCTGGAGTCTGTGCCTCTGGAGTCTGTGCCTTACCCAGGGTGTTTTTTCTATTTTTCAGTGGTGGGAAATGTTTTTTTTTGTTTTGTTGCTGTGACAATAACTCTTGGATCAGGAGCAATATACCAAATTAATCACACCTGTGGGTGCGATGTCACTCTATAAGTGCGTCACACACCCACACACTCTCCCTCTTTTCTTTTTCTTTTAAAAATAAATGTTATCCCGCGATTTTGCAACCCATTTTTCCACCCAGTGTCAATTATCTAATGTAATCCTGGGCGCTTACCCGCTTACACTTCTTCTGCCATCACATTGGTGTGATACATTTGGTATAATGCTCCTGATCCGAGGGTTATCGTCACACAGTTACAGGTTCACTTGAAATGAGATAATTTTTATCCCACGATTTTGTAACCCATTTTTCACCCCTGTGTCACTTATCTAATGTGATCCTGGGCTGTACACACCCTCCGCCAACCTAGTCCCCATATATGGGGGACATGGGGAGAGCAACAGACTTGAACTCATGCTTCCTTCATGCCTGAGTGTCCAAGTTGCTCCTTTACACCTGACGGGGGGGAGTTTCCCTGGTTGGACGTAGTGCGTGGAAGGAACACGTTATTCCAACCAGTTCTTTTCCCCTCCATCAGGCGCCCCGGCTGGCCAGGGGGAGGCAGTTTAGAGACCAGGATTACTGCATGTTTTTTGTGAGGGTACCTACCCTAGGGGACACGGGGAGAACATGCAAACTCCACACAGAAAGGCCCTTTCGCCAACCCCGCCTCGGGTATGGGCACTGATGACGCGGAGGAGGAGACACGCCGCCAGCACCCACAGCATCCCTAGCAGAAATCGAACCCAGGACCTTCTAGCTGTGAGGCGACAGCACTACCAACTGTGCCACCGTGCCCAGGTTCACTTGAAATGAAATAAAACTATTTGTTGCGCTACAAAATCATGATAGTGACAATGGCAATACTTTCTTGTCTTTTGGATGAAAAACAAAATCTGTCTGTTCTTAAACAATAACCAATGCAGACCAACCAGTGATGAGTGTTGGTCTGTGTGCATTATACAGTATGTGTGCATCGATTCTACCGATGCATATCACACATACTACCCATACATCCATCCACAAAGGCAGCCTCCACTAGCCTACTGAACCTCTCATTAACTACATCATTGGTTCCCAACTTTTTTATACTGAAGTGCACCTCAGAAAATATTTGGCTCTCCAAGTACCACCGTAATAATTGATACAGACAGACAGACAGACAGACAGACATCACCTCTTCAAGCGGCAAGAGAAATAAAATAAACATTTTGCGGTGAAGTGACAAGTTGACTGAAGACTGAAGCCGACAGAATTAAGACAGACAGAACAAACAGACAGACGGGCAGGTAAGACAGACAGACATGTGGGCAGAGGACAGTATATCCCAGCGCTTATCCATTGTGGTAGCAAACACTGTTCTCCCCTGAGTCAAGGCCTGAGACAAGGCCAAAATATGACATTTTGTCTGTTCCCCAATTCGACCTTGAATCCATTCTGCCCCCACTGGATAAAATGTATTTTTGAAAGTACCCCGCATTCTGATGTGACGGCTGGAATAAATGTATTATTATTTTTTTGTTTTACTTACTTATATTCAACACAAATTCCTTTCTTCCCAGGCAGAGCTCACACACCTTAATTATTTCAGAGCCAAAAGTCAACCAAAGACAAAATAATATGGTTGGAATGCATTGACCGCCGTAGTTGTTTATTTATTCTCTCTGAGCAGAAAAACCACAGACTGAATCAAACTTTGTTTTGAAAGGTGTGAGAATGGTATATGCCTACTAGAGTCAAATTGCTGCTTACCTACACGATTATGTATATCCCTGGGAGGGGATATAAAGAAGTAACGGGCCCGGGTGAAAGTATAAGCAAAGCAAGTAAGAAATGTGTATTGATTTGTATTTCTCATTTTGGGTCAAGAGCACATATCTATAGTCCCTTTCACAGCTGGCTCGAGTTCCAACATGAGGGTCATTATATCTGTTCATGTATTTACTGAATAAGGCAGAAATGCAAAAT
Source organism: Electrona antarctica (assembly GCF_951216825.1). Taxonomy (NCBI): domain Eukaryota; kingdom Metazoa; phylum Chordata; class Actinopteri; order Myctophiformes; family Myctophidae; genus Electrona; species Electrona antarctica. Next base: position 30,253,749 of record NC_136803.1, read on the forward strand.
ATATATATCTATCTTTAAAATGGACAGTATATGTTATTTCGAGAGAGCAAAGAAAAGACCATCGACCGAGAGAGAGAGAGAGAGAGAGCGAGAGAGAGTAGGGTAAAAGGGATCTGACTCGTCAGCATCCTTTCTGAGCATGGATGCCACAATAGAGCAATTATAAATTAGTCAGCCAAGGTATTAATCCAGCACACAGCACTTTGGGATTGGCTGTTTGGCAGGAAGCGCTTTGGCCCGGGCAACTAATCAGAGGTGATGTTGAAATGAGAGAGAGAGAGAGAGAGAGAGAGAGAGATAGAGTAGCTCACAAGCCGAGAGATAGGATAGAGACCAGGGCGAAAGAGCCCTGGCATCATTGTGTGTTGAAACATCTGATTATAGAGGAGAGAATGAGAGAAGGGAGAGGTTCATGGCTGCAGTGCAGATAACAGGTTATGTGCTGAAGGCTGACTGCAGGTATTTCCTCCTAATGAGTCACTGGAGTCAGGCTTGATCAGGCCCGGTAATGGTGGTGTAAACACAGTGTGTGCACGCACGCACGCATGCACGCACGCACGCTCAATGCTCATTCACGTTTACTCATTCAAATGATAGAACTCCTAATGATAGCTGCCAAGTCCCAGACAACCCCCCCCTAATGTATTGATAACCATTTAACTCCACGACTGCCGCCACATCCCCGTCGTGATCGGTGATAAACAGGATGTTAAATGGAAGAGCTGTAACTTTCTACAGCAGAATAATTAACATCTCCCACATAAACTTTCCTGTTCTCCAAATATGTCACGTTCTGGTTATAGACAGTTTAATGTTTAACGCAGTTATCAAAAGGTGCACATTAGATCATTTCCCACTAGATCATATGGCTCGTCATCATATGTACTGTATGATTATAGTCTTGATTGTATGGCTTTATGAACCAATTTAATTATACACACGACACGTGACTCAAGACTCAATCATTTGATGTAGCAATTTCATATTGACCACAAAAATTGGAGCAAACTATTTATATCTACCAGCAGAATTGGAACAGCACTGTATTAAAATGTTGCATGAGGTATACTGTGCACTGCACAATTCAAACAAACACAAATATAATCATGAACAGCTTTGTTTGTTTATCATTACTGCAGTTGCCATATTTGTTTCACTGAGTAGTCGTTTTACTATACTAGTCCCTACCCGTTCTGAATATATGAACACAAATGATGTTGGCCAGATGGGGCAGTAGAGAGTACTCTCTACTGCCCCATCTGGCGGAGTCAGGTTAATATAAGGAAGTGTAGGCTACAGACAGAAGGACGGACAGACAGACAGACAGACAGACAGAATGACTGACAGACATTTTTCGGTGCATTTATAGATAGATATACTGTAGTTTAAAGATGGAGTGCCGTGATTTCTTTTCCACCCTAAAACATAATCAATACAGACAGACAATAGTTAAAACCTTACATATAGGGTTGAGGGAACATATAGGGTCTATTTTGGGATGAGGGAACATAATATGTCATGATATCTGTCTGTTGTATACTTTTATTATGTAGTGTTTCCCTAGTGTTTCCTGTTCTGCCTAGTGGTGTTTTCCTGTCTTGTCTCACCTCCTTGTGATTACTAGTTTTTTGTGTCTAGTCTATTTAAACCTCCCTGTGTTCAGTGTTCCCTTAATTGCCAGATTATAAATCAATGTTACTGTGTTTCCGGATGTCTGCTTACGACCTGCTACACTGTGTTGTGAGTTTTGTGTTAATAAATAGTCATTGGACTTCATCTGTTTGCCTGCTTGGTTCTGCTTCTGGGTCCTCAACCTGACACACCGTGACAACATATATACTAACATATGGTTGAGGGAACATAGGGCTGTTTGATCAGAATGGAGCAGAGTCTATCATCGGTAACGGTAACACCTGTGAAGGAAGTATAGGGAAGGGCCCGCTAACACAGGGGGCGCCGGCGATCAAACCGGGAACTTTACGATTTCCAAGTGCCTACCAGTTATAGAGAGTATGCGCATGCTTAAAGTGAATGGCACATCGAGTGGCAAATCGAGTGGCAAAGCAACATGCAAAGTGAGTTTAACATTGTCTAATGTCGTTTAATGCAATCAGATATGACTTTTCTGAGTGGATGTATGGGCTGTGAAGGCCAGAAAGTAGTTTTTTGCCACTCAGTAGGCGTTCCTACATAACTTCCTGGTTTGATGATGATGTCACGCGCATACCCTCTATAGGTTTTTCACCTGGTCCTGGTCTATAGTTTACTTAGACCAGGACCATTACCTCATTCACCTCGTAATTTTCTTTTACCAAGACTTTTGAATAAATAGTGTTCTGACATACACAAAGATATTTTATAGTTAATAATAATAAAGATGGGCTTTTTACCTTTTAAATTAAAATATATTTTATTGTATTACTTTAGCTTTTTATTATGTGATGTTTTTTTAATAGTAGTATACTGTAGTATTATACTGTAGTATACCCAAAATAGGGACACTATGTATGTGGTTCTTGTGGTTCGTGTGGTTAACATGGTTAACGAATCGGAGCTGTGCAAAAAAAAATAAAGGAAAATAAAATAAAGGAAATGAAAAACTCCTCTGGATCAATTAAGCTTTAATCCCCAGCTATGATGAAGAGGCAGCTGTACTGTATAGCCTACATCTCATAATGATGACTCGAGGACTACAGATTAATGGAGTTGAGGGAACATCATTCTAACAAAAGTGTCGACTGCCATTTTGAATAATCACTCCCTTCTTCTGCTGATTTCGATCTAAGCTCAAAAGTACCGCAATGAATAACTTTAATGACTTGTCTGGAATTGAGCCATATTCATAAAAAAGAAAAGCAAAGGGGGAAAAAAACATGCTCACTAGTGGTTTGCGACATAAAAACATAATATTAAACTTGTTCTTGAGATTTTAAACAATGGAACGTAATGTAACAGATGTCATGCACGACTTGATATCGTCACCCGCCATTAGTGCCCATAAATGTGTACAATTGAATCTTTCTGCCGAGAGAGGTGCAGGCAGCGAGGGGGCAAAGTGAAGATGAAAGGAAATAAAACATATCCAGAGGAAAATTATTATTTTATGAATGCTTGTAATCTGTCGCCAGATGTCCTCGAGAGTTTACCCCCCCCACCCCCTAACCCCCCACACATATCATCAGCAAGACTCTTGTATTCTGTATATGGAGGATGACCTGATTCTTCAAGACACAATGCCAGTTTACCTGAGCACAGCTGTGCATGGCCGTCAGGTCTAAGCCATTTGGGCTTATCCGGGTTTCCGAGGATTTTCGTCCGGGATGCGTTGCCCACATGAAAAGGAATTTAGTCGGAGGGGCTCCATGAATTATGCAATGGTCGGAGACTCGGTGTGGATTTGCAGGTCTTGCTGAAATTAATATCATACTGAATGTGGTAGTGGGAGCCGGGGGGGGACTTTGCACCACAGCCGAGGGTATGGGAAATGAATTTGTACTTGATGACTGAGTTCTTTGGTCGGCAAATGGAGTTTTGATTATGTCAGGCGAATAGGTCTCTGACTGTGCGGCACATTTAACTCTTGTGTATAAAACTCAAGGGTCCATTAACTCTCTCAGAGTTAGATTAGTTGAAACCATCAATGCCTGACACAACTTTTTAACTAAATGTCCATTTTAATGATGGGGGAATTATTATTTATTATTATTAAAGTGTTTATGGATATATGGCAGTGGATAGTTGGCAGGCAGGCAGGCAAGCCTTTCAAGTTTCAAGCATTAGGCTATACACTCTGAAACTTATACAGGCCACTCTGAGGACAACAGACAAAGGAAAACAAAGACCACATCAAACTCTCTAGTCTAAACACTCACAGGCAGGAAAACACATCCGCGGAATGAGAATATTTACTTTTTCCTGTAATGTCTCGGATGCACTTCTCTCTGATCTGGTTCCTATTTCAGCAAAGCTGAAGCCAAAGCAATGCAAATCAGATGGACGTTTTACAAGCCGCTGCAACGTCACACTCGTTCTGGGCATTATACATCACGTCTTGCATTGTCAAGGAAATGCATCACATCACGCATGTGCATGCGACAGATATGAAAAAGAAGCTATCATTGAATGAATAATACATTTCTGGCAGATAGATGGCTGCATGGGTGGACTGATTTAGAAATATATTACTCACCAGACCTGGATACGGTTTAGCTTTTTTTACGCTTGCATTGTTGCGCCCCTCTTGAGCAGACCTGGAGGAGACCTGGCAACAACGCCTGCGTTCCTCGCTTGTCTTCCTGCCCTGAAATGCAGACCAGCCTCTACTCTGTTGCGAAAATATAAAGAACGTTTACCTATACTCACCAAAACAATTAAAGGCGGTTGTGTTATTAGAAAGCCTACTTTCTGCACTCTCTGAGCCCCCCACCACACGTATAAAATGCACTTTTTGGCCAGAAAGGGATTTATTTTTCACCGGAAGAATAATAATCGGGGACTAGACTATTTTACATTCAATGTTCTTTCTCCACAAATGAGTCTTGCTAAATGGGGATCCTCCTTATAATCAGAGTCGTCTTATATTCGGCACAATACGGTATTTAACGAGCGGCCCGGAAAATATTCTCCCGTGCATTTTGCCCCATAGACGTTTCAGAAAGTATTGATTTAAAGACCTGTAAGCCTCAGACAAAGCCAAGTCGGATGGTGACAACAATTCTTTTGGGCCGAACAAATAATTAGAAAGAAGGAAAACAACAAAAAAAGTGTTGTAGCCTACACTGCCCTTTTTTTCTTCTAATTATTTAGCTCAGCCCAAAAAAATTGTGTAATATTGTCATGAGTTGCCCCCTTCCTAGTTGGCTTTGTCCGAGGCTTACAGGGCTTACATAACTTTCCGAAACGTCTATGGGAAAAATGAATGGGAAATTCTCTTCCGGGCCGCTCGTCGCGGGGGCGGGACTGCAACGCTCTATATGAATATAGGCTGTAGCTTGCAGCACCATTAGCTTCTGTCAAAATGATTTCTGCGGCAAGTGACACCAAAACTACCTGAGGTGATTTGCTAATAAGTGTGGACTGGGAAGTTGCTGGGCAAAATGTGTTTACAACCTTGCTAATTGACAGTCTGTGACTCAGTCTGTCTGCCATTTGGTGCCAGTCGGAGTGTTGGGAGAGGAGAGGGCTGTTAGAAGCTTCTCTATTAATCAAGGCCTGTCTGGGCAAGTTCAAGATATTTTTAGACTCACAAAACGGTTGCATTTGAAAGAGCACGCAAGTGCTTTCAAGCAATTACGACTCTGCTAATCTTGATGTCTTGATGACAGCCACCTAAAACTAATTACTACAAATATTAGAAAAATGGACTACACTTTGTTGCAACGATATTCCCAGTCCCGGCGGGTGTTCATTTGGGACCCTGAGTGAGTCACAGCCATTCTTTCATTCAAAATAGTACATTGATGTTGGTTAAATTGGTTAATTAAGTCAATGGTTCTAAAAAATAATTCCTGCAGCGTTTGTAACTGTGATTTTTGGATGGAAGGATGTCAATGTGAGGCAATGTCGGCCCATTGATCCTTGTCTACTTTTAGTCGACTAAATATTATAAGATTTTAGTCGACTAAATCTACAGTTGATTTTGTCTAACAAAATGTATTCTGGTGGGCGTTGATGCCGTCGTAATGACGTTTTTTTTCATTTGCTTAAACTAGCCAATCTACAAGCCAAGATCGTCTATTTTTTTATATCTGCGCGGCACCCCAAGCTTCTATTTTGAAAGAAATCCCGGGACTGATTGTGCTAATGAACATTAATTGCAACATTTCCGCTGGAGCTTGAAAACCTGCAAACCTGTGGGCTACATTTACTGAGAGAGGGCCCTGTTAACACCTGGGTAACTCTCACACACACACACACACACACACACACACACACACACACACACACACACACACACACACACACACACACACACACACACACACACACACACACACACACACACACACACACACACACACACACACACACACACACACACACACACACACACACACACACACACACACACACACACACACACACACACACACACACACACACACACTGTACGGGCCTCGATGTGTTTCTCTCTCTGAGACACTGTGTTGGAGTGCTGCCCAGCCTGCCCAGGTAATGGTCATCGGCCCATCGGCTTGGCACAGAGCTCCCATGGGCACGACACAGCTCAAAATGAGAGCTTGTGGGTCACAGCCAAAACATAAAAATAAAAATAAAGCCACCAATAAAGCCACCAGGGCTGCTAAACCTGCAGGAAATAGTACCTATACTGCACAACAGAAAATAATAGGAGTGGAAACTGAAATGAGATGAGAAACCGGTGTTAAATATGCCATTCGGTGTGTATTATTCATCCCCAGCTTCTCTTGGCATGGTGAATCAGTACTATTGGCAAATCCACCCGATCTGACGATAATGGGAAATGGGAATCAATTGTCTGTATTGCAGAGCCTGCACTGCACTGTATATAGCGCTGTGGAGATGTCAGGGCTCATCCAGTCTGGAACAACCCTGCCCGAGGACGAGCGCATGCAAGGCTTGATAAATCACTGTCTCGCGAAAATGTACTTTTATTGAAAAGGCCGCATGACATCATTTTATAAAGTTTGTGATTCTATTGTCTGATTCCGTCAAACAAAATGACCTCTAAATGATTTTGGCACGTCGTATGTGTATCTTATCGTGTTGTTACGAGGCTCTGCAGCAGACATTTTGTTCCATTCTCCCCTGTCTGTCTGCCTGTCTGTGTTTGTGTTTTTCACTGGAGCTAATTTTGCAAACCACTGAACCGATCAGCACCAAATTCCTTACCTACATGCCAGTAAGCTCCACAAGTTTGTTTATTTACTCAAGTATGTAGGCTACTTATTACAGTTTTGATGTTTTGATGTAGTGTCCTTTAGTCCGTTTTGATGGGTAGTGTCCATCAATGTGTTACTTCATACTTCTACTCCACTACATTTCAGAGACAAATTGTACTTTTTCGCTAAAGTTAGTTCGATAAAATTATTATCACAAAACATACATTAACCATTTAAGAACTGTATTATATACTATTTGAGAATAGCTGATCTACAAGTTCACTATGCCTAGCATGAGAAGCGTTGCAAACTTTCAGTTTGGCTATCATTCTCCTTTGTTGTACAGTATGTTTGATTTAGACATTACTTGATTTTTATATAGCACTACTTTTACTTAATGTCATTTTTTTTTCATAGGAATCATGACGTCGATTTGCTCAGACACATATGGCGTAAATTCTCCGTTCATTGTCAATGGCATAATACATAAAATAAAAATGTATAAATACATAAATAAATAATACTAAAAGTATTATTATTATAAGTACTTCCTTCCATAATATGTTCTATATTAGCCTATTTGCAGAAATATCCATCTTACATTGAAAGTCCATGGCTCTCAGATCTGGCAGACACCTTATTGCCCACATTTGGAATGATATGTCATACGAACAGCATACTGTACGTCATAGATGACCTACGTCACAGGTTGGCCACGTGAAGAAATAATAGCTTGCAGCTGTGAGAATCATGAACTCTAGACCTCGAGCTGTGGTCTTTGCACTAGAGATCTGTGAGATTACCCGTGAGTGAACTCTTCTGCACTATGAACTGAACTCTGACTAAGCTGCAAAGAGGAAAACAAGGGAGGCCGTGCAATCTTAGTGGGCAAGTGTAGTGTCCAGCCACTTGTATTGCATAGGGTACCAGGATGTTAGAGACAGGTGGGTCATATGTGATTAAGTGGTGGTGATTACATGCAACGTGACTTGGATTTGATTCATTGAAGTGAACCAGTAAAGACTACAAGGCAGCCTGTGTCCGGTGTGTGTTAATACTTAAATGTGAATATACAACACTACAGCAAGTGCAATTGCTTTTTTCACTATGGCTATTATGTAGCGTTTTATGAAATGTTTAGTGCGTATTTTTTATGAAATGTTTAAAGGAGTCTTGGGGCCAGAGTGAGAACCGGCTGCCATCACTTGCCCATGCGCTCAAGGTCTGGCAGCTCATTAGGTTATATATATCTTTGGCAATGTGAGAAAATTGCCGCAGGTCTAATACAGCCTTTACAAAATAAAATAATATAAAATAAAGATGATTAAACGGACAGCAAAAGAAAAGAAAAACAAACATAAAATACAAATGTTTTCTGACTCTGCAAACCAAGGAGCTCCGAGCAAGATGTGGGCTGCACAGTGGAAGCGTTTGACCCTGCCTCACACCACGGGTTATTTCTTTGAAATGTATTAGCACAGGGTGGGTGTCTGGATCTCACAACGTAGGTCTGTAGGGCAGTAATGTTGTGAAAGTCAGCTTCTAAGATTGGTCTGCTACAAATCGTAATACAGCCAGTATTGTGTGTTATATAGTCTCTTGGTGTAAAACTCCTTCCTTCAATTACTGTAGTATAGTATGCCATTTGTTTTCATCCCTTTTTCTTCTGGGTATAACAAGATCGAGATGATCGCATCTGTTACTTTTTGACCTTTTGGTTTCACTGACACTCGTCTAGCACAGTGCGACCATTTCGACGGCCTCAAAAATACCTATACCCGATACTCGTGGCACATTCCAGATGGTCTAAATTTCTAAAACTAAATTAATTTAGCCAGTATTGTGTGTTATATAGTCTCTTAGTGTAAAACTCCTTCCTTCAATTACTGTAGTAGTATGCCATTTGTTTTCATGCCTTTTTCTTCTGGGTATAACAAGATCGAGATGATCTCATCTGTTACTTTTTGACCTTTTCGGTTTCACAGAAACTCGTCTAGAACAGTGCGACCATTTCGACGGCCTCAAAAAGACCTACCCGATACTCGTGGCACATTCCAGATGGTCTAAAAACTAAATTAATTTAGCATGAAATGAAATTAAATGAAATGATTACTATATTTACCCAGGGTATCTGGGCTAAGCTCAAGAACTTGTTTCCAGCCAGGCCCTGCTCATAGAACATTTCATCGTAGTGGTTCAATGCCTTGTTCAAGGGCACTTCAGCGGTGGTAATTTTAACGTGTCGGACCGCTGATTCGAACTGGTGACCTTCCGGTATCAAGACCGCTCCGCAAACCGTTCGGCCACCGCTGCCACAGCAGTCCACCCTGGGAAGAGCGAGCGAGCGCCCGGCCCGGGGGCCTAAAAAAGTGCTGCATAGCATAGCTAAACCAGTGCAGGCAGGCATGTACTCTACAGTTACTTGCAGACATAGACGAGATGCATAATACAAGAGAGCAGACTCCCCGACACAGTTCACTGTGGCGCTGAACTGGTCAGACAGCTGAGTTTTCCCTTTCCACGGTGTGTAGGCAGTCCACTCCACTTAGTATTACCAGCATCCCCCTGCTGTCTTTATTGAGACAGGCTAGAGAGCGCTGAGACAGACCGAGGAGGGGGGAGGAGGAGGAGGAGGAGGAGGAGGGGAGCTAGAAGCCGGGAGGAGGTCTTATTCCTTCAGGGGTTGTGATTCAGCAGCTAGGGCCAGTCGTGCAGTTTGAAGAACGGCCTATATACAGCACCAAGAAAAAAAAGAAAGGGAAAAAAATGGCATTTCTCTTCTGTGTGTATATATAGCTTAGGCCTGATTTATACTTGCATATACGCCGATGTCGCGTGCCCGAAAGTAGCCAATCTCGAGTTTAAGGGCTGCTATTTTCAGTCAGCACCACCACCGTATGACGCACGTATAAAGTCAAGCATAACCCCTCTGGCAGAGCAGTCCAGGCGGTATAGTATGTGCACCATCCATCGGCTTGTTGCAAAGAAATGCATCATGCAACCGATCGAGTGAAGAGTACCGAAGCGAGGGCCCCTGCAGTTGTCCGGGTGGGCAGACACACATAACGGGATGAAGAGAAGAGAAGGAAAAAAAAGGAAAGAAAAATCCAGGTATAGAATTGGAAATTCAATCGGCTCCCGTTCCCCCGGTCGTGCTTTGTCACGATGACGAAACCCCCGTGCGGGGGCGAGTTCATCGGATGGATTATCACGGTCGGGCTGCTGGGGAGCCGCATGCATATACTATAATATCCAGCTTGAATACGGTCCTGGCAAAGGAGATCAAAAAGGCTAAAGCGAGAGACGTGTGCATTTTTTTTTATTTCCGAGATAAATCGACACAATTGCACTCCTTCCCCTCCCCCCCCCCCTCTCTCTCTCTCTCTCTCTCGCTTTGGTGTGCAACATTAATACAGCATTGGCAGGTAAAAGCAAAGCCAACAGCTGCACGGTAACATATTAAGATTAACACTTGTGTGAAGTGAGGGGCATTCACTGCATTCATTCACTGCAGATTCACTGCCACTTTCAGGGGGGCGGCGGCGGCTTAGGGGTAGAGTGGCTGGATGGTAACCGCAAGGTTGCCAGTTCGAACCTGGGCTCCCCCAGAGCTAGTGTCGAAGTGTCCTTGAGCAAGAAACTGAACCCCTAATTGCTCCTGATGTGCTGGTTGGTACCTTGCATCGATGTATGAATGTGTGTGTGAATGGGTGAATTGATGCACAATCTATGTAAAGCGCCTTGGATAAAGGCTATATATTACGGTACTAGACGTGAATGCAGTGTGTTGTTATTGCGACCGCAGGCCGCATTTACAGTGAAAATCGTGCAATTCCCGTCAGAGATCCCTGATGTCATCAATATTAAGCCCATATATGGAGATCCCTGATGTCATCAATATTGGCCCTGCAACTCTACATCTGACCTCAAACTTCAAACCCTTAGATCTCCATATATGGAGCTGACCTGTTCTGACATTCCATATGTTGATCCTTCCCCATCCATCCTAACTCTTCGATGTCTCCCTTTTCTCCCTTCTCCGCTCGAATGGTGGTTCCTGTTGATGGTGACGTAACTAAGGTACGTTTCAAGGTTGGTTTAGGGTCAATAAACGGGTCTAAAGAGTTTAGAACAGCAGTTGTAATATACATTAGAAGATAGTAGCCGTATACTTGCGCGCTCTGCTTGCACACTAGTAGGCCATGTATAGCCTACTTGTGTGCAAGGCGCAAGTTGGCACCTCGACAGAGTGCATTTCTAGTTAGTGCAGCCGCGCCCGACAGCCGGCCCGGCCCTCATCAAACCCTGTACACTCAAGAGAATGTCCCCACTACCACCCTTAGATCTCCATATATGGAGCTGACATTCCATATGTTGATCTGACCTCATCAAACCCTGTACACTCAAGACTCCTTATATGGCCAGTACAGAATTCATTCCATGTTGATCTGACCCCCCACGCCAAAGCGCCAGCTCGCCCCTCGAAAGAAAGTTAACAGAAGACATTTGACTGTACAGTTATACTCACTCCCTCTTGTGCAAATAACCACGCCTTACGTACATGAATGCATGTGGATGAGGCATGGCTAAAGCATGCATGCATTCTCTCTTAATGCAATTTATATAGATTATATCAAAGGCAAAACAAAATGTTGTAAAGAAATTCACCACGTATGGTATATATACTGTACAGTAAGGCTCTGTAAAAAAAGTAAGCAGAAGATATGAGACATTCTACAATGTCTCAGTGAATTATTGACTCTGCTTTTGACAGACAGCACACCAGAGATGCACTACTGTTTACTTTCTTATACTCTCTCTCGCACGCACGCACGCACGCACGCACGCACGCACGCACGCACGCACGCACGCACGCACGCACGCACGCACGCAGCATTGTCAAGTCAACCCGAGGCACTGTAGGCAGGTAGAACTCCAGGATATTACTCGCTGTCTTATGATATAGGCCTATTCATGTCCACATAAAGGAGAGCATATAAGGACACAACAGCTAGTATCAAATGCAAAATCATGGCAGATGTCTTCATTACACAATGAGCATGTCACTCAGTACTCTATGCGTATAAGAAACAGCGTCTCCGCCATATGTGGTGGCTGCTGACTATAGCAGAGACAGCACAAATCTTTGCCAGCCTTTTTGCCTCCTTTTTGGGCATCCCAAGTTGTTGGAACCCTCTAACAACCACCAGTCTGTGGGTATGTCCTATTGGCTGCCAAATATAAAACAATAGTCTGCTAGAGATTCACCATATAATCGGTAGCGTATGGCATTAAAAATGCCATATCGGTATTGGATCGGTCTCAAAATAATCCGGATTATTTTCACCAATATAGATGATGCAATAATAATGTGACCGTCAATGGCTAAATTCTACATTTGATTTGTGTACTCATCTCATTCAGTATAGTGAAAACATACATAAAGACACTTGGAAAAAGACTATTATTTATTGATTGATTGATTTCTATTGTGGTCTTCTGTATACAATTTACAATTTAGCAGACGCTCTTAATCCAGAGCGATTTACATTAAGCAAGAACAAAAAGCATGGGAATACATCACATATATAAAAAGCATTTATCATGAAACATGCGTAAGCTAAGAACATAACGTATATCTATATAATGAAACTATACATATAAACTATACATATATGCTATACTAAGCTATACATATGTACTATGACGTGCTATGACTACATACAATGCAATTATAGTGTTGTCTACATAACATGCTAAAAGTCTGTATCAAATGCTATCTAAATCTACAAAGATGCTATCTAAGGGGGTAGGGTAAGTGCTGTGGGCCATGATGGAGTCTGAAAAGGTGGGTTTTCAGACTGCGGCGGAAGATTGGGAGTGATGCTGCAGTTCTGACTGCAACATGTATACATACACAACATGTATAATATCGGAATCGGTCAGAATCGGTATCGGCAGATATGACCCTGCGAATAATCGGAGATCGGATATCGGGCATCATTTCATAATCGTGCACCCATATACACTGCGTGAAAAGAGGAGTTAACGGGCAATTATGGGCGGTAGATTTGCCCGTAAAGTTTAGCAGGCATATACAGTAATATACGGTAATATTCAGGTGTGACGGTACAATTCAGGAGTTTACCGGAGTTTGTTGGAAAGTTTAACAGGAGTTTCCTATAATATACACATCCGTATTCCATGGTATTTGCACAGTGATATAGTCTGCACCTATAGACCAGCTCTGAGATAGTACAACTGTAGCCTAGAAGTGGTTGATATTTAATGACCTTGGTCATATAAAAGCTTCCTCTAGGCTCGGGTCAAAGGTCAAAATACAGACACTTCCCTGGACTCTTTTCATCAACCTCAACATCATATTATCTGTCACTGATGTGAAGATGTCTGGGTTATCACCGAGACGAAACACGCACGCACACGCACACAGTGGAAGTGGAGTGGCGGTGGCCGCTGTTCAGTGCAGATGTCTGCGGGGCAGACGGTTGGAAGGGTGAGGTGAGGTGTGGTGTCCTCATGCCGCACGCGGACGGACCGAAGGAGCGCCAGAGGCTGCCTGGGACGTGATGTGATGGGTACTGGGACAAATGTGAAGGGAAAACAGCCTCATGGGTCCCCATGCACAGCCCTGATTCAACCTGACTCCACATCGCCCTGACACATGGGAGGGAGGGAGGGAGGGAGGGAGGGAGGGGGAGAGGGAGGAGGGGAGGGAGGGGGGGGAGAGAGAGAGAGAGAGAGAGAAAAGAGGCAGTGAGAGAGGGCCAGAGAGAGAGAGGGCGGGGGAGGAAGAGAGAAAGGGAAAAGGGGTCAGATAGAGAGAGGAGGGAGGTGTAGAGAGAGAGAGAGAGAGAGAGAGAGAGAGAGATGTGATGGAGGAAGATAGGATCATAGGAGAATGGAAAAGAAGGGTAATGGAGGGTAGGAAGAAGAACATGTGCAGGCTTGCGCATGTGTGTGTGTGTGTGCGTGCGTGCGTGCATGTGTGTGTGTGTGTGCGTGTGTGCATGCATGTGTGTGTTTGTGTAACAAGCACACGCAAGGCAGCCATGCATGCACTTCTCAGGAGTCTTGGCAGCAGGTGTGCATGTTCTGTGTGCCGTCTTTACAGTGTGTGTGTGTGTGTGTGTGTGTGTGTGTGTGTGTGTGTGTGTGTGTGTGTGTGTGTGTGTGTGTGTGTGTGTGTGTGTGTGTGTGTGTGTGTGTGTGTGTGTGTGTGTGTGTGTGCACAAGTTGACCAGCGAGGCAGGGAACAGGCCAAGCTTCAGCAGTCATGCTCCTCCAGAGCCCTCTGACAGATGCTCCCAGACAACACACACACACACACACACACACACACACACACACACACACACACACACACACACACACACACACACACACACACACACACACACACACACACACACACGCACACACACACACACACACACACACGCACTCCACTCATAGTGATTAAGTACCTCTCTCTCTTCATCGAGAGAGTCCATCATTTCCTCAAGTCTTTCACTTGTTATGGCAGCACTTGTTCTCCTGCCAAAGTCTCTGTGCTCCAATCAGAAGGAAAAAAATGACTGGAAAAAAAGCCAGTCAATAGGCCTATCAGGGACTTGCAGAGAGTGAGAGAGGCAGGGGCTGAAACCCTGTTAACCCATTTTGACCTGGGAACTGATTCTACAAATGTCTTCTAAATCCTGACAGTTTTCTGAAAAACCCTGTTTCTATGTCAGTCGTTCTCAAACATTTTCATGTCAAGGACCCCCAAGATTATATATAATTGGCTCCGAAAGAATATATATTGAAAGATTTGCGCCACGATTTTTCAAAAATAGCAGACCTACAAGCTCAAAATCAAAATCTGCCATACGACGGCATCGAGGCCTGCCGAAATACATTTTAGTCGACTAAATCAACCGTAGATTTAAGTCGACTAAAATCTCATGACAATTAGTCGACTAACACTAAAACATTCCAGGTGACTAAAATGTGACTAAAACTAAGTGAAAACTATTCAAAAGACTATGACTAAAACTAAAATCAAAACTTCCTGCCAAAAATAACACTGTTGTGCACTACGTCCCACCTAGAGCATTAAGGTCTGCGGACAAGCTGCTGGAAGCCCATATGGTTTGACCACACATTTTGTTTGATGAGGGGGAGGCGGGCAGAACACATCCATCAAAGCTGTGTTCAGACACAAGTCCGGTGTCAGACACAAGGCAAGTGTCTTGAATGCAGCTCAGTAAGGGCATATGTCGACCCCACCCGCTCGCCTCCGCCCCACCCCCTCCTGGTGCTGCGGCCATCTTGGAAACTAAACACAATATAAACAGTGGGAGAAGGGTGGGGCCGAGAAAGGCCCCTATAGGCCTATCTCACAGCCCCCTTTCCACGCCCACTTCCGGTAGATAGTGGTGTCCTTTAACATTAGGCATCTACACTTTTTTTCTCTGGAGAATCTAAATACATTTCCTAATGTTAAAATGTCAAAGACCGATAATAATATGAAGAAAACACAATGGTATAACAACTCAAATACGTAGAATAAACCTTACCTTTACAAAACGGTAGTTTGTGGCTTGTGAAAATACCTCTTTTAACATGGAAGCCTATGGACCGCAAAAAAAATAACACCACTAGCTCCAAAAGGGGGCGGGGAAATGCTGTGAGATAGGCCTATTGGGACGTCGGACTAACGCTACACACACCCTTTGTGAGTGTGGGTCCTCCTGCATGGGGGGATACACCAGCCAGTGTTGTTTTTGGCAGCAAGTTTTAGTTGTAGTCATAGTCTCTTGAATAGTTTTAATTTAGTTTGTCACATTTTAGTTGTAGTCATAGTCTCTTGAATAGTTTTAATTTAGTTTGTCACATTTTAGTTGTAGTCATAGTCTCTTGAATAGTTTTAATTTAGTTTTAGTCACATTTTAGTCACCCGGAATGTTTTAGTGTTAGTTTAGTTTTAGTCGACTAAATATCATACGATTTTAGTCGACTAAATACAGTTGATTTAGTCGAACAAAATGTATTTTGGCGGGCCTTGATGCCGTCGTAATGGCTGATTTTACCACTTGCTGAAAATAGCCGATGCAATAGATACAGCGTCCATGTTCCAAAATGTTTTCCTTGCTATTTGCCCTTGTGATTGTGTGCTTTTGCACACACCATGTGCACGCTTTGATTTCCAATAATGTGTATAGCATACTCATGGAAAGATATTGATCGACCGCATGCTTTCTGCTGATCATCGATGGATCGCTGTGTGTGCATGCGTGTGTGTGTGTGTGTGTGCATGTGCATGTGCGTGCATGCGTGCGTGTGTGCGTGCATGTTGGTTCTTCAGGAATCTGTATGAGTCAACACAGCCAAAAGCTATAGTGGGAACATTAATTACCACATGAAATCTTTCTTCAGATGAGCAAAGAGAGATGCTATATGGGTTTAGTGGTGGCATTTCATCCCCTTTTAAAGTGCAGTTTTTTGTAAAAAAAAGAAAAGAAGAAATCTGTGCAAATGCCCTGATTAAATAATTCCACCCACACTGTGTGAACTGGTTGAGAGCTCCACTCCAACACGTTGGAAACAGTGTGGAAGATTTGCCCTCCTGGCCTGTTCAAACAGCTTGCACCAAAATCACAATGCGAAAGAACTCTACCACTCTGATATTAGGTAGGATGTTTATACCGAGAGGCATACGGTACAGTGTGCTGTTGTTGCCGGAAAATTCTGCTTAACCCATTTTGACCTGGGAACGATTCTACAAAATGTCTTCTAAATCCTTTTCAGTTTTCAGGTTAGTGGTTCTCAAACATTTTCATGTCAAGGACCCCCAAACATATATGTAATTGGCCGCTGACCTGAAAATATGTTGTTCCAGGGACCCCACAGAAGCAAATATTTGAGTTAAAAACGCTTTCAAAATATATATTCAAAGATTTGTGCCACATTTTCACGATTTTTCAAAAATAGCAGATCTACAAGTTCATGCCGCGCTATGAGCTTGTAGATCTGCTATTTTTCAATAGCTAAAGTATAACATAATGCTTAAAACACAAAGGGGTTCCCGCCCAAAATGGGTTAAATCTAGAATGTGTATATAATTCAGTGAATAGAGCAACGTGTTTGTTTGCTTTTTTTTTTCTATGTGAGTGGAATCTTCAATGAGGAAAATAATGTTTGTACATTTTGTACCGTGTGGCCCAGAAGGAGGCAAGCTGTCTACAACGCAAACGTTGGGCTTATTGGGTTTATTGAGTTTGAGTTCGTTGAGTTTATTAGGATCGCCAGGATGCCAGGATGTTGCATAATTTAAAAGCATGATATTAAGGAAGGTTTCCATGTTTAACACACAAAGCTCATTAACACGCAAGCATGGGATTCATTTTGAACATAGCAGATCTACAAGCTCACAACGCGTCACGCTGCGACTCGTTGTGGGCTTGTAGATCTGCTATTTTCAGCAAGTGAAAAAACAGTCATTACGACGGCATCATGGCCCGCCTAAATACATTTTGTTCGACTAAATCAACTGTAGATTTAGTTAAGTTATTAAGTTATTAAGACTAAATAAACTATTCAAGAGACTATGACTAAAACTAAAATCTAAATCTGCTGCCAAAAACAACACTGTCTAGCACCTGAGTCACTGCCACCCTATAGTAGAGTAGAGTGTAAATGTGTTTAGTGCTGTCTAAATCATTTGTGGTCAAGCTCAACCAATCTGAACAACAACAAAAACTAGAAAGAAGCAATTCTGGGAAATTGCAAAGTGTGGTTGCCTCACTCGCTGATATAGGCCCCTCCCAGTAATTGTGCCAGCCAATTACAATATGAAGTCACCCTTGTGATCATGCATAAGTCATTCGGAGGGGATTTCCCCCCCAAAATCATGTTTTTGCAATAAACGGGTAATTGTTTTTGCAATTGTAGCGCCCCCTATGGATGAAAACGCAATTGCTTTTGGCTCTGCGTTGATTAAGCCACCCTCGACATATGATTTGGATTTGGGATGGATCGGACATTCCGTGCGTGAATTGTGGCATTTTTTGTAAAATAGGCCCCTCCCACTAACCTCGGAAGACGATTACGGACGAACGATACAGAAGATCAAAATTCTGACTGTGCTGTTTTAATCGGATAGGTCCGGAGATCACGTGTACCGATTTGTGTGAGATTTGGACCACATCTGTAGGTGGAGGATCCAAAAGTGTGTTTTGAACAAAATTCAAAATGGCGGAAGATCTATCTAGACGCAAATGGGCGTGGCCTATATGGGGAGATGCGTCATGACCCAAGGAATCCAGGAAATAAATCATTTTGATTTTACGACCTACGGTTCAAGAGTTATATGCCAAAACGTAAAGTGGGCTGTTATAGCGCCACCATGAGGCCGATCAATATACTTATAAGGTTATTAATTGTAGTAATTATTATGAACCTTCCCCCCAAATGTTGTAACTGTAGCCCGTATGGTCTCAGAGGAAAAAGTACTTGAATGTGAGTTTTTGCATTTTCCCATTCATGTCAATGGGGAAATTTAATCCACTAATTAATTAATATCAATTAAACTATACAACGGATGTCTTAGCAAGGAGATAGCACACGACTCCCGATGAAGCCGGTCGTTTTGACATATGGCTCAAGTGTGTGCGGCAAAAAGTGTGGGAGGAGTAGCACGGCATAAAAAAGTTTATACAGAAAGGGATTTCCCCCCCAAAATCATGTTTTTGCAATAAACGGGTAATTGTTTTTGCAATTGTAGCGCCCCCTATGGATGAAAACGCAATTGCTTTTGGCTCTGCGTTGATTAAGCCACCCTCGACATATGATTTGGATTTGGGATGGATCGGACATTCCGTGCGTGAATTGTGGCATTTTTTGTAAAATAGGCCCCTCCCACTAACCTCGGAAGACGATTACGGACGAACGATACAGAAGATCAAAATTCTGACTGTGCTGTTTTAATCGGATAGGTCCGGAGATCACGTGTACCGATTTGTGTGAGATTTGGACCACATCTGTAGGTGGAGGATCCAAAAGTGTGTTTTGAACAAAATTCAAAATGGCGGAAGATCTATCTAGACGGAAATGGGCGTGGCCTATATGGGGAGATGCGTCATGACCCAAGGAATCCAGGAAATAAATCATTTTGATTTTATGACCTACGGTTCAAGAGTTATATGCCAAAACGTAAAGTGGGCTGTTATAGCGCCACCATGAGGCCGATCAATATACTTATAAGGTTATTAATTGTAGTAATTATTATGAACCTTCCCCCCAAATGTTGTAACTGTAGCCCGTATGGTCTCAGAGGAAAAAGTACTTGAATGTGAGTTTTTGCATTTTCCCATTCATGTCAATGGGGAAATTTAATCCACTAATTAATTAATATCAATTAAACTATACAACGGATGTCTTAGCAAGGAGATAGCACACGACTCCCGATGAAGCCGGTCGTTTTGACATATGGCTCAAGTGTGTGCGGCAAAAAGTGTGGGAGGAGTAGCACGGCATAAAAAAGTTTATACAGAAAGAAAACAACAACTAGAAAGAAGCAATTCTGGGAAATTGCAAAGTGTGGTTGCCTCACTCGCTGATATAGGCCCCTCCCAGTAATTTTGCTAGCCAATGACAATGTCAAGCTACCCTTGTGATCATGCATAAGTCATTCGGAGGGGATTTTCCCCCCAAAATCATGTTTTTGCAATAAACGGGTAATTGGTTTTTGCAATTGTTGCGCCCCCTATGGATGAAAATGGAATTGCTTTTGGCTCTGGGTTGATTAAGCCACCCTCGACATGTGATTCGGATTTGGGATGGATCGGACATTCAGTGCGTGAATTGTGGCATTTTTTGTAAAATAGGCCCCTCCCACTAACTTCGGAAGACGATTACGGACGAACGATACAGAAGATCAAAATTCTGACTGTGCCGTTTTAATCGGATAGGTCCGGAGATCATGTGTACCAATATTTGTGAGATTTGGACAAAATCTGTAGGTGGAGGATCCAAAAGTGTGTTTTGAACAAAATTCAAAATGGCGGAAAATCTATCTAGACGCAAATGGGCGTGGCCTATATGGGGAGATGCGTCATGACCCAAGGAATCCAGGGGGAAAATAATTTTGTTTTTATGACCTACCGTTCAAGAGTTATAATGCAAAACGTAAAGTGGGCTGTTATAGCGCCACCATGAGGCCGACCGATGTAATCATAAGTTAATTAATTTTCGTAATTATTATGAACCTCCCCTCCAAATGTTGTAACTACAGCCCTTAAGGTCTCAGAGAAACAAATGGTTGAATGTGAGTTTTGGCATTTTCCCATTCAAGTGAATGGGGGAAATTAATTCACTAATTAATTAATATCAATTAAACTATACAACGGATGTCTTAGCAAGGAGATAGCACACGATTCCCGATGAAGCCGGTCGTTTTGACATCTGGCTCAAGTGTGTGCGGCAAAAACTGTGGGAGGAGTAGCACGGCAGAAAAAAGTTTATACAGAAAGAAAACAATAAACAATAAAGAAAAGGTAAGGGGAACAATAGTATGGTTGCCCATAGGCAACCACACTAATAAAGAAATAAAAGGTAAGGGGAACAATAGTATGGTTGCCCATAGGCAACCACACTAATGATAAACCAACATGGATCTCTACATTATCACCAGCTATGCAGTGGACACAATCTGCCCTTGTTACTTGCAACACACAACAATGGGGACGTGGTAATTGGGAATGAAGGAAACAAATAAAGTCATAGTCCCTTTACTGAAACCCCATGGATTTCATCTGGGCCATAAAATGTCTCAAGTAGGATGGCAATTATTTAAGAAGATCTAGGCCAGGCATCACTTTGGAGCCCTTCTCCTCTGGTGGCTGTCGTATAGGATAGGTCCAGATTTTCAGGGACGGTCGCTAAAGGTTATCTTCCTATGATTGGTCCCCCTCTCAGCATGCGTAACACCACTGCTGACCGAGCTCACACAGAGCTATGTGATTGGCGATGTGCTTTTAGTTAAGCCCAGGCTTCTGCCTCCTCCTATCCCCTGCTTATTTCCTTCACGGCTCCTTGCATTCCGCGGTCCTCGCTGTAACCCCCTGGAAACAAACACCATGGGGAAACATTCACTCGTAATGCCGGTCCACAGTTAGGATGAGGCCAATTATAGGACCTCACCCTATTTTAAAAATAGCCTCCTGCTATTTTAGCACTTGAATAATGCAACTGTAAGATGTCTCGGCTCGGGGAACATTACATCACAGTTCCTTACTCCACTTAGGTTTTGCATGTATAGGTCTATATGCCTCCTACATATTTTGCTGTGCCAAAACCGATAATTGGCTTTATTCAGGAACGCCCACTTCTGATGCCCTCACCGTCCACTTTCCGGCAGAGCGTGTACTTGTAAACAGCATTTTTGAGTTGTTTACCGGCAAATGAAAGCGGAACATATGACTCCAGCATGGGTGGAATTATTACAGAGGCTGCGCATGTGTTGTTCAGGAACACTAATGCAATCCGCAGAAAGCAGCTGCAAATGGAGCTTATCTGTATGTGGGCCATTTTGACCTCGGTAAAATGTAAACTGAGGTTCCGAATATTGTGTCTGACAGTCTGACATTTACATTTAAAAAACATATATATACTGTATACTCAAACACTTAAGATGGTGGGAGTCTGTCTGTCTGTCTGTCTGTCTGTCTGTCTGTCTGTGTAATAATAATAATAATAATAATAATACATTTTATTTATAACGCACTTTACATTTGAAGCAAATCTCAAAGTGCTACAACAAGAAGAAGAATAAGAATAATCTTAAAATAATGCATGATTAAATAAAAGGACTAAAATTAGCACATTTCATGGTATACTGCTAAAAGGATAAAAAGCACACCGGGCAACTAATGGTCCAGCTGGCCAAATGCCTTGTTAAAAATAAATGTCTTAAGTCCCCTTTTAAAAGCGTCCACGGATTGTGGTGCTCTCAGGTGGTCGGGGAGGGCATTCCACAGCCGAGGAGCAGCTGAACAGAAGGCCCGGTCCCCCATGGTGCGGAGTTTTGTTTTGGTGGTTTTGAGTGTGTTAGAATTTCCAGAGCGGAGGGAGCGGGTGGAGGCTGGGGGTTCAATGAGTTCCTTCAGATAGGAAGGGGCGTTGCTGTGGATGCACTGATGGGTGAGGAGGCAGACCTTGTATTCTATCCTGGAGGAGACGGGAAGCCAGTGAAGGGAATGGAGTATGGGTGTGATATGTCTGTTTGTCCGTCCGTCCGTCCGTCCGTCCGTCCAATTAATCAATAGTAAATTCATTCATTATTTTGAACCATGCAGTGCGATACTGTTTTTTTTTCTTCTTTTTTTTACATGCTGCAAGAAAATATTCTACCAAATATGTACCTATACTATTTAAATCATGTTTTTAATATAATGGGACCCATGGCAATGGGGCAATTACAACATTATATAATCTAAATTATATAAAAGCATACTATTTATAAACACGCGCAGGCACACATGAATGCACAGAGAACATTACCTTCCTTTGATTCTTTTTCTTTTTAAATACAATTCATACTTTGGGGGCGCCCGGTGGCCTAGTGGTCCAGGCACATATAGGCTCTGGCCTGACAGTGCGTTGCATGTTCGAGTCCCGTTCATGACGACCTTTGCTGCATGTCTCTCCCCTTCTCTCTCCCTCTTTCCTGTCAATGTTCACTTGAAAGTATCAATAAAGGCAGAAAAGAAGCAAAATAAATACAAATCTTAAAATTCATACTTTCACTCAGAATGTTGACGGTCGGTCATGCACTGTGGGTCACGACCGATTCCGAAAGAACAAGATCGCAGATACAAGCGGCCAACATGGGTGGTCTCTGGCGGGTGGCTGGCACCTCCCTCATATCAGGGATGTCGTTAGAAGCTCAGTCATCTGTGAGGGTCTCACTGCAGAACTGCTGCTCATTTGCGAATAGAAAGGAGCCAGTTGAGGTGGATCGGACATCTGGTATAAGGACGCCTCCATGGGCACCTCCCGGAGGTCTTCCAGACACACCCAGCTGGGAAGAAGCCATATAGGGCAGACTGAGGACCAGGTGGTGGGATTATAGGTCTCCACACTGGCCTGGGAATGCCTCTTTGCCTCTCAGAGCTGGCTAATGTGGCCAGGGAAAGGGAAGTCTGCGTTCTCTCTGCTGAAACTCCTACCTACCCGACTGACTCCGGATAAGCAAATGAAGAATGGGTGGATGGATGGACCTTTACTGTTGGCTACAATGCAGTGTTGATTTCGTCGCCTAAAACTAAGACGACACATGTTCGTCGACTACCTTTTTCCACTGACGAAAACGAAATGGAAACTAAATGAAAACTAAGCTATGATGACTAAAAATACATTTTAGTCGACTAAATCAACTGTAGATTTAGTCGACTATAAAATCTTACGATATTTCGTCGACTGAAACTAGACTAACACTAAAACATTCCGGGTACATGACTAAAATGTGACTAAAATTAAATGGAAGCCATTCAAGAGACTATGACTAAAACTAAAGTCAAAATTTGCTGCCAAGAACAACACTGCTACAATGTAGGGCCTAAACTAATCAAACATGTGTAGGCTATAGCCTTATATGGACACGTGAAATGGATAAACGGAGACTTGTTCCCATCTAATGTCTGGGAGTCATTAACACACCAGCCGCTGCACTATAGTTATACAGACAGACTGATTTATAATTTGTCATAAGCTGGTGTATAAATTATGAGCACAACATCTGTTTGTTAATCTAGGTGTTGGACAAAAGCATTTAAGCCTGTTAAGAAAACATGAACAATTATAAGTAGAAGATTTCAAGCTCAATGAAGAAGATACTTAACCTTGGATACGGTTGATGAGCATGCCATACAATGAAGGGAATGAGAATCGCTGACAACAATTTATATTACTGCTCATAAACAATATGGCAGGTTTCATAATGAAATGTCATCCTGTTGATTACTCAGCCATAATGCGCTGATTATTTATTATGATGTCCCCTTAAGTTATTGGGTATCTTGCAGCACCATGAGAAAAAGCATAAATAAAACAACAGGAATAGCAGTACAAATATACTATAACAATTACATGCGTGTGTGCGCGCGTGAGTATATAACAAATTAACTGCTGGTGACGGAACGTTCCGCCAATTAGAATCCAAACGGCAACCGCTATTGCCGGAACGTTATGTCAGATAAGCTTTATTATTGATATCAAACCGGATTTTTTTTTTGGCTTGGCTTGGCCTTTCCTTCTTCAGTGATCCTAGACGGGTTCGCACATCCGACAGTGCCATTCACTTATTGTATACAGCCGGACTAAAAGGCTGAATGGTTTTGATAAAACGCGCAATGTTCGGCGGTCTTTGCTGATTATCCGGTAATCCGGATTGGAACATTGGCGCTTTCTAGAGCAAAGATGGCTTCATTTTAGCTCGCTAGCATTTACGCTAATTAGTTCCGGGTCGGCGGTCTAGCGTTGGCTCTTGCGTCCACCAGGTGGCAGTCAAATTGTTAATAACTTGGAGATGGTCTTCCTGTTCTACTTCTACTATGGTTCAACTTGAAGAATCAAACTATGATTTTGTGCAGGTGAGAAGTCAACACAATGGACACTGCACAGCATCACTGGGGTTTTTTGAAAGAGTCAGCAGCTTCAAGTTATTCGATGTCCAGACCACAGGTTGACCTCTCCTGGGATGAGCACACTAAGCTATATATGTGGTGATAAAAGCACAGCAGCTCAAGACGTTTGGCATGGTCGCCCAAGATCCTATACGGACCCTCCACACAGAGGCATCCTGGGAGTCTGAGAGCATCCTCCTGGATGCATCACCGCCTGACACGGGATCAGCACCGCCCCAAAGCACAGCGGAGGGGTCAGGGAGGTGCAGAGAGTGTTAGAGGGGCAGGGGCTGAAATCCTGTGAGAAAAATAGCAAAAATAGCAGATCTACAAGCTCACAACGCGTCGCGCTGCGACGCGTTGAGAGCTTGTAGATCAGCTATTTTCGGGGCGCAACCCAGCACTCTTTAGCTACTGGAGATGCGGTGTAACGACATGGATTTCTAAACAAATTTGTTCAACGCAAAATACTGTGTTCAAGTTCAGGAGACTTCGGAGGAGAAAAAAGCTATTCTCCTGAATGCTGCCTTCCCGCATGGCATGGAAGGAAAGGAGTGGGCATTTGCGTTTCTTTCACCATATAGTAAATGCTGCATTCGTGGTCTGGAGAGGGCAGTTGTTTTACAGACGGGGTAAAAGGGCAAGGGGCTGAAGCCCCCTTTGATGTCTATGCGTGCACGTCCCTGAGAGGGGTGGTGTACCGTATATGGGCGGCCCACAGCTTCAGTGGAATGCGACCTTCCCTCCATCCAGGACGGTATGGTTGTATATATCCATTATCCGGGCTTTACAGTCGGTAAAGCCTGTAGGATTATCGAGGACCCCGGTCACCCCAAAACCATGGAGTTTCAGCTGCTACCATCTGGCAAGCGGTGCCGTAGCCTGAAGCCACGGACCAGACGGTTCCGGGATAGCTTTTTTTTTTTACACCAGGCTTATGAACAATGAACACTAATGATCTATTGCCTGTCCCCTGCCTGTTGTACACATGCACGCACGCACGCTGCGCACGCACACATGCTGCGCACGCACGCACACTCAGATGCACATCACACACAAAAAGCTACAATAAACACATTTATTAAGGCACTTACACGGCCCACAGACACTACACATTATTGACATTATTTCGACACATCCCACAGTCACACATTATGTAAAAACACAAACTAAAATTGCCCCACAGATCATGCCATTCAATAAGTTGACTATTAAGATTCTCTCATGCGTAAAAGGAAAGAAAAGAAATGCAGACAGAAAGCTTGAGTCTAGTTTAGGAGTTTAGTTTTATTTGTTATTTGTTTAGTTGTAATATACCATATACGCTTTATGGTATCGACCAGTGAAGTTAACTGCGGGTATCACACTGTGCAGTGAATGCTGAATGCTCTATTGATTCATATAAGTAACCATATACAGAATATCAGCGGGTTGCGTGGGTCAAGCTGGCCAAGGGAATATTGTTTTTATTTCCTTAGTTCTGGCATCAAGAAACCATTAAGGCGAATGATAGTGAAACATTTAGTGTGAATAATTGTGCGGGGAATAAGAAAGCAAAAACAAACGGCAAAAAAATACCACAAAGAACATTTTGCCCTGTTTGAATATGATTCTGTGAGAGAAAAAAAACAAAAACAGACCGAAGACGCTGAACATGTTTTTGTTTCGCCTTCATCATCCCGAGACTAATTAGGCTGATTCACCAACCCCTGGAGGAAATATGCTTAAAAAAAATAGGAAGAAAAAGCCTTAGCTTTCTGCTGACAACCTGCTTTGTCTTTCTGTGTCTGCCGGACTGTTGAGGAGATAACAAGGTTTTCCGGGACACTGGTCCATGACAATGGCACAAATAGCAACACAAGGACACCATGAACTCGTGTGACGTTCCTGCAGTCTCGTCCAATGAATATGGCTGCCCATAAGTCGTTGTGGAAGAATGTTCAATTTATATATTGTTTTCCTTTACATCAGTTGTTTTCAACCTTTTTCCATTTCAAGGCCAATTGACCCGTAAGGGTACATTTGGTTTCGTTTTACTCTCGCTTAAAGATTATAGATAGACTATAAGGGTCCATTTGCGTACCAACTCTTGCATAATTTAGCTGGGGACCACCTGAAAACTCCTCAAGGACCGGACGTATGGACCACTGGTTGCGAACCACTGCTTTACACAAAGTAATTCAAAGCCAATAAACATACTTGAAATAAAACATCCTGGAGGCAATAGATGAAGTGGACACTGGACAAAATAAGTAGTCATATGTCAAAGAGAAAAAGTAAGACAAGAGCAAGGAAGAGGAGATGGCAGTTTTTTGTGCAAGTCTGTGTGTTATGAAGAGGGCAAGGGTCACGAGAGCAAGACAGTGTGTGTGCGTGTGTGTGCCTGTTAGTGTATGCATGCATTGTTCCCCAGCTTTAGCTCAGTTGGTAGAGCGTTACACTGAAGATCTAAAGGTTCCTGGTTCAAACCTGGGTTTCAGCAGTTGAAATGAGGTACAGAAAACCCTATGACTCTCAGGCTGATCTCACTGGGGGAAATACTGTATAACTTTGTTTAAGAACTAACAATCAATTGAAAAATACATTCTGGATGTGACCCTTGCAAGCTGAAATAACTCAGTTGGTAGAGCGTTAGACTGAAGATCTAAAGGTCCCTGGTTCAAACCTGGTTTTCGGCAGTTGAAATGAGTTACAGAAAACCCTATGACTCTCAGCCTGATCTCACTGGGGGAAAAGCTGTACAAGTTTATTTGTTTAAGAACTTAAAATAAATTGAAAAATACATTCTGGATCTGACACATACAAGCTGAAATACGTAGCTCAGTTGGTAGAGTGTTAGACTGAAGATCAAAAGGTCCCTCGTTCATTCCTGGGTTTCGGCAGCTGAAATGAGGTACAGTAAACCCTATGACTCTTAGGCAACCTGTGTTGCAATTAAATAATGAACCGCAATACTATAAAATCCTAACTAAGAGTATACAAATGGAACCAAATTGATCTGCCCTATCTTCTACAGAGCATAGGAGCAATACAAAAATAAATCAGGTACAGTAAACATATCTGCAATGCATATTGTCTAAAATCATCAATCACTCATTTGATTTCTAACTGTTGTAGCATTTGGCCTATATACAGCATCAAACTCATTTTTACCCATTATAAAATGTTGCCTAGTTTGCCATTATCTAGGTGAATTTCCCATGCACCTGTCATTAATGGCTATGAGTCATTGAAAATATTGCAGTCTGAAATGAGAACGTGTGACTGAGGGACTGCCATTGGATTCCATTGGCCAGTTAATGAAGCCGGGATCTTCCCCAGCTTCCGTCATTGGTCAGTTAATGAAGCCTGGAGAGCCGTGAATGGTCAATTAATGAAGCCTCCTCCTGCGATTCGTCAGTTAATGAAGCTCAAAGCCCCGTGAATGGTCAATTAATGAAGCCTCCTTACAGTCTTTCAGGGGCTGGGTAGAGCTATTTCAGCTTGTAAGTGTCACATCCAGAATGTATTTTTTAATTGATTGTTACTTCTTGAACAAATAAACTTGTACAGTTTTTCCCCCATTGAGATCAGCCTGGATGATAGATTAAATTAACCCTAACCTTAATGATTTGAATAGTTTGAATATCACTGCACAGTCTGCACTATTGTGAATTATAAGAATAATCTATCTATCCAAATGTTATCCGTGACAGACTGGTAGGTTTCTCACCTTAGTAATACTATTGAAGATACTGCACAGGTTATCCAGCAATAGGTGGGTGCTTTCCTCCTCATTTTAATAATCACTTTGAAGCTCTTCCAAGCAGTGCAAAATAGTGCAAAATACAAACAAATGCTAATAATGCTAATGTTGTTGCTAACAGTAAGTCAAAGGCATTTAAAAACCGAACGGTCAATTATATTAATAATACGTCAAAAACTGTGAAAATGAAGAAAATAAAACATGTCGGAGTCAAGGGGGCCAGTGAGGCGCTCCAACGTTGAAGCACTGGGCCCTAGTGGTAAGAGGAGGGACTACAAGCTGACCCGTGGATTCATGACTGGGAAACCCCGTGCAGCTGGGCTTTAACATTGATCGCTCGGTTGCACTTCCGCATTTGACCACCAAAATGTGGTGGTCAAATGCTCTATGGTCGGATTATGACATCCAGTTGTAAACAAGGAAGTGGTTTGGGTTTGCAACCATTTGATTGGAGGAGACAATGTAAGGAGCCCTAGGATTGGCTGAAGGCGGACCGATCTGATTGGCCGAGGAATCTGTCAATCAGATTCCCTCAGCCAATGATGATGTTTGTTACCGCCCAACGTTAGAAGAGTCTCAAAAGTAGCGCAGCAGAGTATCAGCACAGAGAAGAAGTTTGCACATGCACATGAAGGGTTTGTGGATTTATATGATGTGTGTCACTGCGTGAAATCCCTTGTTTGTGGGAGGGCATACCTCAGGTATATTTCCGAGAACGTACCTAAGTATGCAGCAGGTATTATCAGGTAAATGTACCATCCTGAGATAATTTGCATGTTTTCACACAAGCAATTTCAGTGTTTTTACCCAGTGTGTGGGGAGGGGGAACATAATTTGTATTTTTGTTTTTTGTTTGTAAATATTAATAATTTTTGCAAAGTTTAAGTGTGCCTTTGAAACTGGATGTGAAACACAAAACACAAATTTGAAACACAAATACAAAACACAAATGTATACAAAACACAGATGTGAAACACGGATACAAAACACAGATGTGAAATACAGATACAAAACACAAATCTGAACTTGTGGATACAAAACACAAATGTGAACCTGTGAGTTCACTCATGTGAGTTGCGAATGTGAGTTGAGAAATCTGTGATCGTGACTGTGAGACTTTCGAGACTGTTCTGGCTCCATATATGTGTGTGTCTTCCCCAGGACTGTCTCAATCGCCGGGGACACTGTGGAAATCACATTTGTAATGAGAGTCACACAGGTTAATGAGGGCCTTCCCCTGGTGACCTGAACCCCTGGAAGAGTCTGCTCTCTAATAGAGAGAACAAGGAAAATGAAGTGTCATAGATTTGGATCACACAGTTGCACAATTAAGGTAGACTTTCGTTATGTCAACTCAAGACACGTCATTGTATAGTGTAATGACCGGTGGGGTTCTCCCCATCGAACGACATGACAACATTCTTTCTTTAAGTTGCTTTTATTCCAAATAACGAGTTACAAGGCACACAATAGTGATGGCTGGATAGCTACCAATAGCCTACCAAAATGCTAGCGTAACCCAACGGCTCAGAGCACAACAACACCAAACTAGTAAACGTGCTTCCGCCCTCACCCCGGAAGTACTTCCCCCCGGGCTGGTCCTTAAAGGAACACACACAGTAGCACAGTCCTAACCATAACACAGTACTAGTGTTCCACTGGGACGCTACAATATATTGTCGTGACTGGCACACAGACCCAGGACACAGGTTGCCAAGTTTGATAATGTTTATTCACATTATCATTAAAGGAGCATTCAGTGATTTGGGTGATTTGGAAAACCACCCAGTCCGCCCCGGTAACAAAATGTGCACATGCACGCTCTACAGTGGGGGGAAGTGCAACAGGCCAACAGCATGTGCACCAAGGCCCGCCCCCACTCGATCATGATTGGAGGAAGGCCCCTCTCATCCTGATTGGATGAAGGCTTTGCCACCCGCCACCAAAACTTAAACTAGGGTTTTTTGACCCCAGGGGCTCACTGGGGACAGGGAGGAACTCCTTATATGGTCAGCACACTCTATAGTAGGGAGGATTATCCAGAAAAAAAGAAAAAATAAGTGATATTTGAATTAAGTCAAATCACTGAATATACCTTTAATGTGAATAAACAGAATGTTTATTCTGTAAACAAAGTGGCTGCTATTGACAACAATGGCCGTCATCAGGCTGATGAAGGCAGTTGCTGCTGCTATATGCATTGGCTTTCAAAATATGGTACAACCAAAACGATAAAGGATTTATAACCTTTCTCCAGTGTTTGTCGTTAACACTATACCGTAGTAGGAACCATGGTGTCAGGCTCGTCAATGAAATGCCTCATGGGAATTAGGTAGGAACAGCCAGAATGGCCAGAATAGACAGAAAGTGAATTTTCTCTGCAACTTTACCAAGTGTAAATGGAAAACTGTCTGCATGGCCAGGGCGCACACTGTCATCTCTATACTCCGTCAGCAGAAATAGAAATGGCGT
The DNA here is from genome assembly GCF_951216825.1 of Electrona antarctica. Taxonomy (NCBI): domain Eukaryota; kingdom Metazoa; phylum Chordata; class Actinopteri; order Myctophiformes; family Myctophidae; genus Electrona; species Electrona antarctica. Next base: position 30,284,507 of record NC_136803.1, read on the forward strand.
GCATTGTTGTTCTGAGTCGAGCTGAGAAAGCACTGAGCGCCGTGCGGAAGTGAAAACCTGACTTTTCAACTTTGCCGAAAGTGTCATTTAACAAGGCAAGCACTATCTCCTCCGTGCCCGTCTTCACACTGCTCTCACCTCAGTCTATCTGTGCACAACTTGTTGCATTAACCGATTTAGACCTGAGGACAATTATACAAATGCCTTCTAAATCCGAAATCTGAAAACAAATCTGAAAATCCCATGTTTCTAGTGGTGCTCGAACATTTTCATGTCAAGGACCCCCAAAAATATATGTAATTGGCCGCCGAACCCATCTGAAAATATGTTGTTCCAGGGACTCCCCAGAGTTTGAGTTAAAACGTTCGCTCTGAAAGAATATTAAAAGATTTGCACCACATTTTCAGGATTTAAAAAAAATAGCAGACCTACAAGCTCGTAGCGCGGCACCAAGTGCCGCGCTACGAGCTTGTAGATCTGCTATTTTTCTGCTATGCCAAAGTATAACATAATGCTTGAAACACCAAAAGGGGTTCTCGCCCAGAATAGGTCAACTACGGAAACAACCACAACAACTGCTGCAGACAACAGCTGTCTCTGTTGTCTTCTATTGTATGTTCCCTGTCGGAGCCGGCGTGTACCTCTTAGACCAATCATGCATTTGATACCAGGGACGTGCACACATAGACATCAAAGGGGGCTTCAGCCCCTGCCCTTTCCAGACCACGAATGCAGCATTTACTATGGTGAAAGAAATGCAACTGCCACTCCTTTCCTTCCATGACACGCCGGAAGGCAGCATTCAGGAGAATTGCTTCTCCTGAACTTGAACACAGTATTTTGCGTTGAACAAATTTGAAATCCATGTCGGGGCCTGGGCCATGGCTCAGTGGTCCAGGCACCTTGGCTGGTAATCCAGTCTGGCAGTGTGCCGCGGGTTCGACTCCCGATCCCGACAGCCTTTACTGCATGTCTTCCCCCCATCTCTCTCCCCATTTCCTGTCAGCCTACTGTCTGTCCCTCCATAAAATATATAAAATAAAGGCGAAAGCCACAAAAAAAAAACATAAAAAAAAAAGAAAAAAAAGAAATCCATGTCGGTACACTGCATCTCCACTAGTTAAAGAGTGCTGGGTTGCGCCCCGAAAATAGCAGATCTACAACCTCACGACGCGTCGCGCTGCGACACGTCGAGAGCTTGTAGATCTGCTATTTTTGTCCAAAAGTGCCCTCTTAACGGGATTTCAGCCCCTGCCCCTCTAACACTCTCTGCACGTCCCTGATTTGATGCACGCATGCTGTTGAAGTGCAGCAACTGGGAGATGTGTTTTTGATTAAAGGTGGCGTGAAATGGAATTATAGATGGATCATATCCGGACGCAATCTGGACTCAAGTAGCATAACAATGACAGGCACAAACGGGCACATTAGAGATGGGTCAGTGAGTAAGGATGAGGCACTTAATCAGTACTTGCGTTCATTGGCTGCTTTGATTACTCTGTGTGTGTGTGTGTGTGTGTGTGTGTGTGTGTCACGAATGTCTAGCCCACACCAGACTCAGACACATAATTCTCAAATGTGAATTAGCCTGGAACCTCTCAAGTTCATTTTCAATTTTCAAGTAGAGTTGTCAATGAGCACAGTCCCATGGACACAATGGACCTACAGTATAGCTAAGACCCGGCCTCTTAGACACTCCCACTTGGACACTTTCCAGCCGGGCTCATTCATTCCAATGTAAATATAATGGATTTTACACATTAAATATTAAATACTGGTTCATTTTTTGAACCAGACCTTCAAAATCTCTTCCAAACCCGTCAACAAGGCCTGCCTGTCATGGATGTAGACAGAGTCGAACCCAAGTGCAGAGTAACAACAAACAAGAATAGATGTTAAGTATATATATATATATATCTTACACTGAAGTAGTAGGCAGGAATCAGGCAATTGCAAAATGACAAGTAGTCAAAACAGGAATCCAGGGACAAGCAACCATGACATCAAACTATACCAGCATGACAGTTTGTAAAGAGTCCAGTTTTATAGGAGCAGGTTGATTGGCAAAGTTTTCACAGGTTGGCAGACGAGGGAGTTGAAGACAGGTGTGTAAATGGGACTGCAGTGTGGTGGAAATGAATGTGGGAGCACCCTGGCCAAGACCTACGCTGAAAAGACTATCAGCGGAAGTGGCGGAAGTGTTGCGTTTAAGATAACTACGTCACGCGGTGCGGCTGTGTTTACTAGTCCCCACCCAATGATCATTTCAGCGGGAATACATTTTCGGGAACACAACGCGGCGATTGGTCAAAAAACGTTAACTTCCGGGGGGGGGGGGGGGGGGGTTACACGGCGGAAGTCCTGCCTTAGATAGCTTATTTGTCCTAGGTTGTGACCAGGCTCTTCTTTTTCGCAGTTAAGTGAGCCTGGGACCGAGGCTAATGTGGGAGTGGCCATGGTGGAGTCACAGACTGAGGGAGAGAGACTGTGACACTGCCATATGCACTGGAAAAATATGTGAGTGGCATTTATTTTTTTAAACAGTGTTTTATCATATAGGAAAACTATTGGTGGAGAGGTTTGTCTAACCCATGTTATGCTTAGCTGTGATTGTACCATAGCAGTTTGGGGAGGGGCTTAGCTATAGGTCAATTGGACAGGCAGGCCTGCACACAACCGACTGAAAGACATTTTTAAACGGGCTACAGCATTCAGAGAATAGATTTGATGGTAGCGTCATGCCTGTGGCACTTTTTTCCATGAGCATTTGAAAATGCACGCACGCACGCACGCATGCATGCACATATAGTATAGCCTACTCCTTCAAAGACCATGGACTAGAATATCCATGTCCGTGCAGCAAAGTTTCACGGAGGTAGGCCTATGGTAAGCTTGTTGGTTACACTCCTGCTGGGTAACATGAGTTTAAATTCCAACTCGTATTAGCATAATATTTTGTAGGCTACCAGGCACCCCACATTTGAGTTAATATTATGCCCTTTCAATATTTCCCCAGCCTGATATCGCTTAGAGTTAATGTAAAATTCAGTTAATTTAGTACTGTCACGATAGCCCGAATAAACAGTGTTCCACATCAGTGCAGCCATCTTGGTTGTTTATGAAAATGCCTCAATTGCGCTCGATCACACCTCCCCCATATTAGAGAAAAAGGGTCGTGATTGGCCCGACCGGCAATGCAGGTACGCATCTGCCAGAGCCAATAAAACAAGAGCTTGCAAATGATTCTGGTGCGGTCCCAAAAGATCAAGAGGTCTTCCTATAAATAGAAGCTGTGCTGGAAGTCCTCTCGCCGCCACTTGCTCTCTCTCTGCCGCACACTTTCTCTCAGAGTTCTCTCTCGGAGGAGTACGTGTGCTTGGGAGCAGCTGTTGTGATTGTCATCTATTATAGAGAAGCCAAAAAAGCCGAAAGTTTGTACACATTCTTGGAGAACAGAGGATAACCGAAGGGAGTTTGGGACTAGTCGAGGCTGGCAAAGGAGTGAGGTGTGCATGTGCGTGCGTGCGTGCGCGTGTGTGTGCGTGTGTGCGTGTGTTTGTGTGTGTGTGTGCGTGCATGCGTGTGCACAAATGCAAGCATTAATATTCCCTTGCGCAGTCACATTCTCACATGCTTACTCATAAGCATGTATGTGTGCACATGCATTCAAAGCACACACCATCGTGCATGCATGCATGCATGTACATTGCACCCCACATTCTCACATGCAGACATATTTATGTGTGCGCATGCACACAGGCATGCACACAGGCACGCACGCACAAACGCACACACGCGCGCATTTGCATTCATTTTTTACACCACAATCTGTTGAGCTATGTCTACTGGGTCCTATACTGTATCTTTAAATAATAGATGTATTAGAAAATGGAGCATTTCTACGACTGTAAAAGTCCATGAATAAATCACCATTATGAATGTACACCAGTATGCGTGTGCACAGACATTCCTTGGCGTGCGTGCGTGCGTGCGTGCGTGCGTGCGTGCGTGCGTGCATTTGTGTGTGCATGCGTGCGTGCATTTGTGTGTGTGTGTGTGTGTGTGTGTGTGTGTGCATGTACACCACGAACATTCCCATTATTGTATGTAATACATGCAACGTGTGCTGTTATGTGTGCATCAATGCTTGAGATTGTCTTCACTTTCAGCTTACAGCCGGTATGCAGCCTGTTCACAAGCATTTTGCTTTGTCATTCACTGTCGCCGTCTGCCGCTGCCTCTCACAGCGAATTCTTTCCTCCATTCGTCATCCATGCTAGGCCTAGAATTTGGGAAGGCACCATCAGAGATGCAATCAATTGCATTTTATAGAGAACCCGTTTGCAATCGTATAACGGAAGTGCACAGGACTTTTTCAAAAGCAGACTATATGGTTACTTGGGGTTAGTTTGTCTCTACAAAATATCACGTAAATGAACAGTTTGTATATATAATAGTATATAGAATATAATAGTCTATACTACAATCCGAATTCATATACTTTTTTATATTCACAGTGTCAGGGTCATTTTTTTTGGATGTGAAAAGTTTTTCCTCACTTATTTCCACCTAGACCACCCCAAAAATACGGTTTGTCACACACACACACAGTAACCATGACAGATCACAGATACTTTGGCCAGATTTATACGCTATTTGCATTAGAATCCATCCATTTCAAATGTGTGCCGGTGAGTCATTCTGAATTATTTGAATGGGCCACCGCCTGACAATTACTGTTGCTTCTGCTCTCCTGCTGCATATAGCAACCTCCAGTGGGCCATCCATCATCATTTAGGAGCCCACCAATGCTCTCCACCGCACATCCCCCGACAGAGGTCATAGGTGACTGGTCCGTTAGCCTGACATGGACCCTACAGCATGGATTCTCACGGCACTGCGATTTATCATCTCACTTCGGTATTTAAATGGTGGAGTCTAGTCTCAGGAGTATACGGGGGAAAAGGGATATGTGACCACATTAGCAACGAGCATGAGAATTAAATCCGAGAGAAGCTGGTGTTGCACGATGGTGTGCTCAGGACCATTGAGACTGAAAAGCCAGCTTACAGTATCTTTAACCCATGTAGACCTGAGCTCGATTCTATACAAATGTCTTCTAAATCATGACAGTTTTCTGAAAAACCTATGTTTCTATATCTGTGGACTGTGGTTCTCAAAGTTTTTCATGTCAAGGACTCCAAATATTATTATGTAATTGGCCGCCGACCCCTCCCCCAGAAGCAAAGACTTGAGTTAAAAACGTTTGCTCTGAAAAAATATATAGTCACATTTTGCCCCACATTTTCACGAATTTTCAAAAATAGCAGATCTACAAGCTCGTAGCGCGGCACCAAGTGCCGCGCTATGAGCTTGTAGATCTTCTATTTTTCAATAGCTAAAAGTACAACATAATGCTTTAAAACACCAAAAGGGGTTCCCGTACAGAATGGTTTAATAGTGCTGTATTGTTGCAAACTGGCAGATAAGCCCTGGATGCCTACCGTGCAGCTTTTTTTTAAAGCTGAAAATCCCCATAACTGAGTGAGGCTCATCCTTTCTTGTGGCGGCAGAGGGTACATCAAAACAAGCGCAGAAAAGAGCCGCGCGGTCCAAACAATGACTCAAATCAGGACATGATTGATCAAAGAGCCGTAGCCTATATGGTCCAAACAATGACTCAAATAAGGACATAGATAGACCAAAGCAGCCAGAGCAGATGCCTCAGTTATAATTAGAATTTGATAATTTGTTTGTCACAGACCAAGGACCACAATGAAAATAAGTCGGAAGACTGTATTGTGTTTTTTTTAATCCTTGATTAACAATGTTTTTCTTGCTTGACGTCTAATACAATGAAATCAAATCAAATCAAGTTGGTCCAATAAGGTGCATCGCTGAATTACACAACTCTGCTACCACCTGATAATTAACTTCTTCAAATACTAGCAACTTTATTTAATTTGATTTCATTGTGCACGCACGCAAGCATGCATGCGTGCGTGCATGTGACGTGTGTATGTGTGTGCATGTGCAAACATGCGTGTGTATCGTGCTCAAACCCACACCTGCAGCACAGGGACTTGAACCACGTGAAACTAAGTGAAATAAAAAGTGTTGAAATGACGTCCTGTGCTAGAAAAAGCTGAATAAACATAACGTAAAAATAAAAATAGCAAGAGTTGGCCTTATAGAGCCCATGGAAGTTTTTTCCCCCCCAACTATGCAAGGTATACCTCACCATATTTTAAGTCTGGGAACAGTTAGTAAACTGCATTGGTAGATGATCAGAGAAACATAATGGAAAAACAAGTCCCAGACAGTTATATTTTGGTCCAAAACCATGCGAGTCAGGCAACAACATTATGTGAATGTGCGTGACTCACTACTCTAGTTAGAATTTAGAAGCTGCATTCTGAAGGAGTTGTAGCTGTCTGATGTTTTTTTTTAAGGAGAGCTGAAAAATGATTGGACATGGATCCTCTAATTCTTGCCATATTCTTAAGATGATAGGCTGACTTTGTTTCTGGTGACGTGATATAGCAATGCGATTTTAGATCCGAAACTATAATTGCACTAACAATTCTTTTTAGGCTTGCCTTTTCGCCTTCAAAGACAGGGAGTCAAGGTCAACACTAACTTTCATCCTTTCTTACTTGGTGCCCAAGGCAATTATCTCTGTTTTCATTTAGTTAAAGGACATTTTGGCACATCCAATCACTGATTTGTTAAATGCACTGATGCTGCAAATTTATGGGGACAAAGTCAGTCGGTGGAAGCTAGAGCTATGCAAATTCATCTGCACACACACACACACACACACACACACACACACACACACACACACACACACACACACACACACACACACACACACACACACACACACACACACACACACACACACACACACACACACACACACTGTATAGCATAGCACCTGACGAAGCTCACAGCTTAACGCGTGCCACATTTGTCCTAATGTGAGTGAGCATGTACTCTACAGCATACAGCACTCAATTTTATTTTTAAGTACATACATTGCTTCGTTATATAAGGTCTCTAGTTTAATGGTATATGGGCCATAGAAGTATTAATGTCACTCCTGCATACTTGATCACGTAAGTAGTATAATCTATTCACAGTGTTATTGGTGTAATAGTGGCATATAGTGTAATGTGTAATAAGGTAATGTGTGTCTGGTGCTGGGAGTCAACCCACAGAGCCTAGTCCCTCCACATGCCAGAATTGTACCTCTCATACTCGGCATAGTAGTTTTGGAGTGGTTCCAACGGATTGTGTGGCCCTGGTCTTTCCCTAGTGGGTCTGATCGAGGGTAGCTACTGGGACGTAAGTCGGGAATGATCACCCCCCGGCTGGGTCACCCGAGTGAGGGGTATGATGTTCGCGAGACATCACTGAGGATACGTCCCAGTTGCACACTATTACACATATTATCCTATTACACTATTACACTTAAGCCAATTACCACTTTTATCCACTATGTTCACTTATTATAATACACTATTACATATGGGACTGACCAACCTATAAGATTTACCAACTGACCTATAGGATTGACCGACCGACCTATGGGCCAACTGGCCGACCCATGCGGCCGACCCACCGGCCGACCCATGCGGCCGACTCATGGGCCGACCAGCCGACCCATGGGCCGACTGGCCGACCCATGGGCCGACTGGCCGACCCATGGGCCGACTGGGCGACCCATGGGCCGACTGGCCGACCCAGGGGCCGACTGGCCGACCCAGGGGCCGAACCGGCCAACCCAGGGGCCGACCGGCCAACCCATGAGGTAAATTCACCTCACCCTCGGTGGCTCAGACCCATGGGCCGACTGGCCGACCCATGGGCCGACTGGCCGACCCATGGGCCGACTGGCCGACCCATGACCTCACCCTCCCTCCACATTTGAGTAATTGCAAAGGCATACACCAATACTAGACACCTTAAACAAGATGTGTACCAAGAATCTTTGTCCTATCTTTATGTTAAGATACTTTAATAACATTTTCTTTTGGGGCTTTGATGCTGCCATCCGCTCCTCTTGGTGCAGACAGGAAGGAAACAGCTTTGGTCATGTGACAGTTTAAAATAAACGTGTGACACTGCACATATTTCATTGAGACCACTTATATAATCACTATTGTAACCAGCAGGATTAAATGAGTACTCTGGTCTCATATCACGAATCACTTAAATAGATACATTTTAAATGCACACAACTGGTTCAAATGAATCACACCAAATTACAAAAAGCTTACATATTACCGACAACCTACCTCAAACCCTAACCTAACCCTAACCACAAGCACGAAGGCAGCGCATGTTCGACCGCATGTTCGACCGCATGTCCGACCGCATGCCCGACCGGAGAGCCGGTCAGAGCTCTGTGGTTCAAAGATGAGGCCGGTGTTTCACATATGAGTCGTGGTTCTGAAACAAATACAACAATACAAAATCAAATATGCATACAGTATATCAACCTAACTTATACAAAAACATAGCTCTTAACATGAAACTAACATAAATATGACTCACTTGCATTTCCATGGACGCACACATGAACAGAAAAGGCTCAACACTGCACACCAAACTTTTCTCTTAGGCCTCACTCAGACCTTTACTGCATTGCTGTATGCTTGTTGGATGAATGTTGTGTAGTGTCATGGCCGCCCCAATGCATTTCCAATGGGAGTCACATGGTTTGACACAACATTTGTGTTGTATGAGGGGGAGGGGCGCAGTCGAAACACAGCCGAAAGCCATGCAACAGCTTGTAGTCCAAAATGTGGACTACAAACCATGTGACTTCCATTGGAAATGCATTGGGGCGGCCATGACACTACACAACATTCATCCAACAAGCATACAGCAATGCAGTAAAGGTCTGAGTGAGGCCTTAGAGCTGTGGTTCAGCTGCCTCACATCACAAATCAGTGAGTTCTGTCCATTAATGCTAATTGACCCCCACCTGGAGGTGGAGGTGGTGCATCCCCGGTGTGAACACGAGGCAAGCCCTCTGCAATCTATATCAAAAGGTGTCGTCCTTTGCATTTCACTGCTCAGATGATATTGAGAGGGGCAGTTGCCCTATAGATCGTCCCTTCACCTGTAACATGTCATCTCTGCGGTGCTGCCATACATGGGGTCTAACAGACTGGCTCAATATCAAGAAGCACAGATTTACCATAGCCGAGGCGTGCAAATGGATGTGAAAAATCTGTTGCATATAGAAATAAACCATAAAAAAGACATATTCACAGGCAGATATCAAAGCCATGCAGTTTTGGCTTTCTCTAAATCCTTTTTTCACTATTCCTACAGTTTTTTATTTTCCTTCTCTTTAACACCATATAACTCCATTGCCCTGGAGTATTAATTATTTGTATTGCCTCTGCTCTGATCTGCAGTCTCCTGTAAGGATTTGCATGGCTGGTGCAAGGCAGGCAATGGCATGTCTAATCCTCTGCTACAGAACATTCTAGTCCACTGCTTTTTATAATGAGAAAAGGCAGGAAGAGGGGGAAAGGAAAACTGCGTCATTAGTGTATTGCCTATGTACAGATTTTCTTGAAATGGCCACATTGACAGTGGCCTTAGAGATGACGTGTTTCTAATTCTGAACCTGTTTCCAATGTTGGACAAACCTTCAATCATGTGACAGTCTTTTCCTCTTTTTTTCTATACATAGTTTACCAAGGTTCCCCTCCTGGGTTTTATACCCTATTGTGCTGAATATAGGACTACGTTTTATTTTCCAATGGAAATATCCTAAAAAACGGGGTTGGATTATAATCGGGGACTAGACTATTTGACATTCAATGTTCCTTTTCCACCAATTACTCTTGAAAAATGGCGGTCGTTTTATAATCAGAGTCGCTTTATATTCGGCACAATACGGTACTTGGCCCCGGCCGGTTTCCCCGCTATACACCATATCTCTTCACGGGCAATAGCCGATCTACAAGCTCACAACGTGTAATGTTGTGACGTGTTGTTAGCTTGTATAGAAAGAGTTCCCAACCAAAATGTTCTTTTTTTTTTACATGAATTCAAACATGTTAGAAGGTAAATACATATTTAGGGATTGAAAAAATAAGTTCGGGGCACGGTGGCACAGTTGGTAGTGCTGTCGCCTCACAGCTATAAGGTCCTGGGTTCAATTCCCGCTCGGGACGCTGTGGGTGCTGGCGGCGTGCTTCAGTGCCAGTGCCCATACCCGAGGTGGGGTTGGCGAAAGGGCCCTTCTGTGTGGAGTTTGCATGTTCTCCCCGTGTCCCCTAGGGTAGGTACCCTCACAAAAAACATGCAGTATTAGTAATCTTGGTCTCTAAACTGCCTCCCCCTGGCCAGCCGGGGCGCCTTATGGAGGGGAAAGGAACTGGCTGGAATAACGTGTTCCTTCCACGCGCTACATCCAACCAGGGAAACTCCCCCCTGTCAGGTGCAAAAGAGCAACTTGGACACTCAGGCATGAAGGAAGCATGAGTTCAAATCCGTTGCTCTCCCCATGTCCCCCATATATGGGGACTAGGCTGGCGGAGGGTGTGTAGAGCCCAGGATCACATTAGATAGACACAGGGGTGAAAAATGGGTTACAAAATCGTGGGATAAATTATTTAAAAGAAAATATAAGTGAGGATCCATTGTGATGCAGGTAAAAGTTATATTGACCCAGACAAGGAAGCAGCTGTGCTTACTCCTTTGAGGTGACTGAAAGAAAGAATTGCAAGTTAAGGTAAAAGTGGTATTAAACTTATATAGAAAAAGACAGATGGAGCAAGGTTATGAGGAACTTAGATGAAAACAGCACTAGGATTAAATACAGCCGTTATTGATCGTGGATTTCCGGTGAGATATCCCTGAGCGAACAAAAGAGATTTACTGATGAAGTTGCATTATTCACTCACTCGGGGACAATTTGGGGGCCATAAAATATGGGGGGGAACAGACACCCACAGCGAGCTCCTAATTAGACCCTGGTTTGGAATCAAATAACCATTACCGAGTCCCAAGGTCACAGTGGCTTTTGGCACAGCCAGGGATTTTAAATGCCCACTTATCTGCACATCTCTGAGTTGTATCGGTCCAATTCTTTGTAGGCTCTGTCTGGGTATTGAGATGTTAGACGTCCTGTAATTGAACGTCTCCTATCTGTCGTGTGGTTACAGTTATATCCAGGTTTAATTCTTCCCTGAGGCAATGAGTCGGGCAAGATTGAATAGAATATAATCTTGTTATACCATTGGGCATTATCTGTGCCAACCTCCCAGGCCAGAACTGTTCGTTCTCATTCCTACCTGCCGCTTTCAAAAGTAGATGTTGTTCTACTGTTTAAACCTTATTGTTCCCCTGCCATGTCTGGCCTCACTTCATTCTCTGAAGAAGACCTTACAGGTCGAAACGCTGGCTTCTTTTCAATACATTTCCAGCATCGTGGCTATGAGTGTGCGCCATGCATTTTTTCTGTGTTTATTGCCATAGGCCTTTAGCACCTCACGAATACTGATGTGCGCCCTTCTCCTGTTTGGCCTCACTGATGGTACATAAACGGGACCTTTTCTTGGTTATTTATTGACCTACATAAAAATCCCCCGCTTTTACGGTTTCCTAAACAGTAAGTCCTCGCATTGGAAGGAAAGTTTTTCCAAAGTCCTGCGGCGTGATAATGAATTAATGAATCCACAAGCAGCTCTGGATTTAACCTCGCCAGCTGGGGTTGTCCTGCTGTGCTGTTGGCCCGTCCATAAAGGACAGACAGGCCAGCGTGCTCGGCATGGGTGGGACGGGGGTGTGGGCAGCAAAGTGGACGTACAACAAGACAATGGAACAGCTCTGCCTGCCACACTCCAGAGAGACCCTGTTCACGGTTTCCCAAATCCTGCATTGTGCTATACAAGGTCAGTGCAGCGCTATACGCAGGCTGGATAACACATGATTCTGCCGTCTGCAGATGCAGTGCAGTTGGGCTGAGAACCACTTCAGCGAGATACGCGGCGCTGCTGCTGGCATGGGATCAAGTCCCCCCAGGCCCGGCTTTGTGAATTCTTCTCCGCTTGCTTGATGGTCTTAATTAAGCGGCTCAGCATCGTTTTCCCCGAGAGCACTTGCGGTCAGTGGTAATGTGCTTTGTTTCAAAGACAGTTTAAAGGCATCTCCGTGTTTGATCGCTTGTTTGCTTTAGTTTGCAGTGGAGAGAGCCATGTAAAACACAATGGTCAGTGGGATTCAATCCCCAGCATGTCATAGCTGAGTGGACAGTCTAAGTGAACCACTGAAAGTCTTTAATCTGGCTTTATCGGGGTTAAGTGCCACCTTTTCTGCCCCAGTATGCAAGGCTTTGTCTCAGTCATTGAACTGGCCAGGGATCAAATCGCATCAGAATGCTGTCCTTGCTGTTGACTGTGCCCTAGCTCTCTCTCTCTCTCTCTCTCTCTCTCTCTCTCTCTCTCTCTCTCTCTCTCTCTCTCTCTCTCTCTCTCTCTCTCTCTCTCTCTCTCTCTCTCTCTCTCTCTCTCTCTCTCTCTCTCTCTCTCTCTCTCTCTCTCTCTCTCTCTCTCTCTCTCTCTCTCTCTCTCTCTCTCTCTCTCTCTCTCTCTCTCTCTGGCTCTCCGACTTCCCATTAGCTCCACAGAGGAAAAGGAGAAAGAAAGAAAAAAGAGTGTCCGTTTTCAGTACAGCCTAATGAAGTGTGTCCTTTCTAAAAAAAAAAAAAAAAAAACGCTGCAGTCTCACAGCGTTCCACATTCATGCCGTTTTGGAGGTGTTAATTCACCGGTGGCATTAATTCAGGCTGCAAATCCAAACTGTGACAATCAGTGTGGTGTGCGTCGATGGTGCTGAATCACCGACTGTCACGCACTGTACTTGAACCGACTTCCTGGTGTGCCTTGGATTGCCAGCGACAATAGGGGTGGCGGAGGTGTGGCATGAAGGGAATAGATTGGCTCGGTTACATCGCATTATGCAAATGGCCATATACGGACTGCGATATTTTGAGTATTTCATGTAGGCCGGTGTTATGTCGACGGAGGCTTTTGAAGGGGAACTGTTGAAATAACAGGACTTTTGTGTTCAGAGTTGCTGTCTATCTCGGTTCCCCATATGCCTCTCTGACCTAACATATTACCACAACCAAAGGCCACAGTGTGTCTCTGTTATTATATTTGTTTATTGTTTTCTGTATATGCAACGCAATAAACCAAATCACAGAGAGATAAGCCGGGGAAAGGAGAGATGGGGGGAAAAAAAGTTAATTAGAATCACATTATTTGTTGGAAAAAAGCCCACAAGACACAAGGAAGGAAAGCTACAGGAAAGAATTGAGAAGTGTGGGAACCGGGGATATTATGGACACATAGCACGTTATACACAATGTTTAGTCGTGTCCGTAACGTTTAGAAATTACACCGTTGGATCAACTCGCGGTGGATATGTCCCCCATTACAATTAGGTGGATATCCCATTAAAGAAGCTCAGTAGCGATTCAGTGATAATGGTACAAATTACATAGAGTGTAACCTCGCTGACCCTGCTTATGCTGCATTATTCATTCATGCTGTCAATTAGAGTGATGTAGTGTGTGTAGGCAGGTGCAAAGGTGTCTGAATTGTCTACTTTTTCCATATCACCTTCTATCTTCCCCTATAACCTTGCTCATTAAATCTACAGTGCAGAGGGCAACGCAGCCTCACAATGATAAAAGCTGGAGTTCATTGGTTTTCCTTCATGTGTGCATAACTGTGATTGTGTGCAATTGAACCACATTTTAGAATACACAGTGAACCATAATAGCCTATTATTACCGTATTATAATTAACAAGTAATAATAATAAAAGTCGTACTCGTGTGAAGTGATATGAGGGGCGCCCACTGTAATTAAATCGGCCACAAGACATCTTACGTCGTCAGTTAGTGCCCTATACAAGTCCATAGACGTGGCTGGCAAACGATTTATGTCATAAGTGCTCTTAACAAACATTAAAAAAAATCCCATAGAGAGTAACCTGGTCTCTATACTGCCTCCCCCTGGCCAGCTGCGGTGCCTGATGGAGGGGAAAGGAACTGGTTGGAATAACGTGTTCCTTCCACCCCTGTCAGGTGAAAAGAAGCGGCTTGGACTCCTTATGCATAGAAGGAAGCATGAGGTCAGTCCGTTGCTCTTCCCAGGTTGGCAGAGGGAGTGTAGCGCCCAGGATTACATTAGATAATTTACACTGGGTGAAAAATTGCAAAAGAAAAAACAGTATGAGGTAATTTTCAAAAGCTGTGCATTGGCCCCTCAATAAAAATATCTGGGATTTTTTGGAACTACCAGTCTTCTTCCATTTCACAATATTGTGTTTACTTTGCTTGTAGATTCTATATGAATGTATTTCACATTGAAATTTGGTCCAGGTTTTTATAGATAACTGGCCAGCACGAGGAAAAAATAACATTCTAGGCCTTCCGTATGGAAACTTCTATAGGCAAACAGTATGTAATATACTGCAGATTAAGTACTGGGAGAATCCCATAGGTAAACAGTCATATTGCTCTTCTTCATTCATACCACAGCCTCACAAGCCGCGCTGAACCTGGAAAGACAGGGCCACATCCCAGCACGTCCACATTAGCTTTGGTGGAGTGATTGCACAATGAAATGAGGATTAAGAACCTTGGATCTATGCCCAGAAACCATTCAAACAACATGGGGCAACCTGCCTCTCTCCTATCTTCTTGCGGACAGGCTTATAGCCTACGCTAGCTGAGCACGAGGATGGTGTTGGGTGGGTGACTTCCCACTGACTGGTGCTGTCTAATTTCTGCAAGATTGTCACAAACCTAAACAGATTTGATGGTGTGTGTCACACGTGTCCAGAAGCTTATTGGTGAGTGACCAATCATTGATGTTCACCACATGATTTAGGAGCTGTAAGACATATTTTTGGTACAGTGTTTTTGAGGTTAAAGCTCTATATTCTGAGAACCCATTTGTCAGCTTACATTAGGCCTATTATAGGCCTATAGGCCTATATTGTTTCAGTTACAATGTTGTCCAATCATGTTTTGGTGTAATAACTTTAATAACAATTTGTATGAGGGAGTTCTCTCCGCTGATGAAACTGGCATCAGGAGGACCGGAAAGTCAAATCAAATCAAACAAATCAAAATCTGCCCCACCCCAAACTCTCAGAGATGCCCCAATCCTCCAAACCAACCTCAAAACCTATACTTCACTATTGCTTTCCTTAGCTATAACTCTTTCCACTGTTTTTATTGATTGTATAGCCATAGCCAATTTTCCCCTAATATAATTGTTTTTATTCTTTGCTTTATCTTGCCCCCCAAGTACAGCGTCTTTGAAAAGCGCTATATAAAGTTGAGTTATCATTATTACACCAAATAGCCAATCTCGCATTGCGAGCATGGCCATTTTCACCGCATGTTCCCCTTTTTTTTGGAATGCATGTTTGCCTATTATGCCACGCCCATATAGTCACACTTGGGTTCATGTGGTTGTGACACGAGGTTTACCTTCTACCTTGTGGACCAAAAGGTTTAACAGGTTTATCATGAAGGATGCCACCCACCCTGCACACGGTCTGTTCGCCCCCCTCCCTTCGGGCAGGAGGCTGCGTAGTATTAAGGCCAGCACCACCAGGAAGAAGAATAGCTTCTTCCCTGTAGCTGTCAAGGTTAATTAAATAAGGTTAGGAAGCGAAGCCCGTACGGTGGACCCACCCGTACGGTGGAAACATGCGCAATGGGCTATATGCAGCCAACACTTCCGCGTTCAGCTTCCTTGGGCTGAGCTCACACCTGTAATGCGCTTGTTGGATGAATGTTGTGTAGTGTCATGGCCGCCCCAATGCATTTCCAATGGAGGTCACATGGTTTGACACAACATTGTGTTGTATGAGGGGGAGGGGCGCAGTCGAAACACAGCTGAAAGCCATACAACAGACCATGTGACCTCCATTGGAAATGCATTGGGGGCGGCCATGACACTCACAACAGCAATGCAGTGCATTAAAGGTGTGAGCTCAGCCTTGGTCTCAATTGCGCATGTTTCTTTCCTTCCAGGGAGCAACATGGAGTCCACCATACGGTCTTCGCTTTCTGCATTAAGAACTTGAGCCGTGACACATGAACTGTTTCTTTTTAATGCTGTTTTAAGTGCTGCTGCTTTTTATGGGCACGTGCAATATCAGTGGGTTGTGTATATGCTTTTTTGCACTATAGGTTTTTATTTTTTTTATTGTTTTAGAAGTATTGTATTTGACCTTATTTTATGCCTGACCAGGACCATGGGTAATCAAATGTCGTACTTGTATGGAATGACAATAAAACACCTTGAACCTTGTACAGAAACCGTCATACAGTGCATGCCGTGTGATGTTAGCCTGGCTAATAAGCCAGACTCAAATCACACTGTCATGTGGTATTTGAGTCTGGAGATGCTGTGTATGGATCTTGTTTCCCGGGGGGCAGGTTCAAACATTTTCTCCTTGACGCAATTGGTCAGAGCTACTGTCAGTCAAAGGTCTCAAGCATTGAACGTCACTGTACCAAAGCCCGCCCATATTGCATACCGTGTCCCGATTGGCCACACCAGTTGGAAATGGGCGTACAATTGAGCCTCTCCAGACCGTAATCCGCCGGCAGGCGTATTAGCCAGGCTAACAGTGCATGCCGTGTGATGTAGCCCATTTTCCATGCGGCAGGGTGACAAAGCTGCAAGCAAAACAGAAGTACCTTACCAGTACTTGCACACGTGTTGTGTTTCAGGATGCCTGGACAAAAAGTCCATCTCGGTGGCAGCTATGTTGTAGGGATATCTGTCCTTCATTAATACTCTAGTTTCCGCTTACTCGCTTAGACATCCCACGTACGTTCACAAGCAGAAGCGATAGAAGGAATATCTAAACAGCTCTCCTTGGCTCTAAATCAGACCCTCGGTTGCCAGATCATTCCTCACGGATTCTCGACAGCTGAAAGGAGAAACTAAATAGGATTTGTCCAAAAACAGTTCCTCTTGGGGGACGACGGGGCGCAACAGCGCAGCAGTAATTCACCATTGTGCGCACTGCGAGCTGTAAATCCCGTGACAGACAGCTACATATGTAGCCTGGCCGCCGTTTTTCTGTGACACAAATAATTACCTCTCCATCATAGGCTTCAGGCTCTCAAATGCTCACGCACACGTTGCCACTTTGAGAGAGAAGCGCTATATATTGTCATCCGCCACTGAGATCATTAAACTGTCCTCGACGATCAGTATTCTGTATGTGTGTGTGTAGTGTGTGTTGTGTGTGTGTGTGTGTGTGTGTGTGTGTGTGTGTGTGTGTGTGTGTGTGTGTGTGCGTGTGCGTGTGTGTGTGTTGTACATTATGTTGCGGTGCACAGCGTGAGGCCTTTTATTGCAAATCAGTGGAGCTCGTTCATTTGTAACCCGATCACTCCTCATAGTGCCTATTGCTTCGGAGGAACAATAGTGACTTAGTGCAGTACTTTGCCACAAGCTGAGCTTTTAACCCATTCTGGGCGGGAACCCCTTTTTGTGAACCATTATTTTAAACTTTATCTATTGAAAAATAGCAGATCTACAAGCTCATCTACGAGCTCGTAGATCTGCTATTTTTGAAAACTCATGAAAATGTGGCGCAAATCTTTGAATATATTCTTTCACACGTTCAACGTTTTTAACTCAAATCTTTGCTTTGGGTCGCTGGAGCTACATATTTTCAGTTGGGGGGTCCGCAGCCAAATACAGATAATTCTGGGGGTCCTTGACATGAAAAAGGTTGAGAACCACTGACATAGAAACAGGTTTTTCAGAAAACTGTCAGGATCTAGAAGGCA
The DNA here is from genome assembly GCF_951216825.1 of Electrona antarctica. Lineage (NCBI taxonomy): Eukaryota > Metazoa > Chordata > Actinopteri > Myctophiformes > Myctophidae > Electrona > Electrona antarctica. The sequence continues at coordinate 30,302,375 of NC_136803.1, forward strand.
TTTGTAGAATCGGCCTCAGGCCTTATCGAGTTAATTAAATCCACGCAGATCGACTGTCTTCCAGCTATCGCCTAGTCACGTGCACAGTTGCTGAAGTACACGTAGAAGCCATTCAGCCTTTTTTTGTATCCACTATGAATTATTTCCGTATACTGTACAGTTACAGTAGTACAGAATTAACATATTCCAAGCCTGGCATGATCACCCAGTGTCAAACAGTGAAAGCCACCTTTGCAAGTTATTATAGGCTACTAATTAGAATTATGCAAGCATAGAATGAGTCAATAATTTAACAATAATACATAAGGGAATGAATCAGTGATTCATAGATAACTTTTTCAAAGAAAGTTTCACAATATCAAACAATAATGAACAGAATAATATACGGGACTATTAACCCATTCAGGCCTGACGTCGACATTTAAAAAAAAAAGTTTTCTAAATCATGACAATTTTCGGAAAGATTTGAGGCACATTTTAACGATTTTTCAAAAATAGCAGACCTACAAGTTCATAGCGCGCCACTCGGTGGCGCGCTATGAGCTTGTAGATCTGCTATTTTTCAATAGCTAAATTATAACAATGTTTAAAACACCAAAAGGGGTTCCCGCCCCAAAATGGGTTAATGTGGTTAAACGCTAACGTGACATGGATGCGTTCCAGGTCTCAATGGATTAATATACTGATGATAGCATACAGTACAGCATCTGAGACATCTGACATCTCTTTAATTATGAGTTGAGAGAGGTTCCACGCTGTGGCCGTCACCGTTTTCAAGACACTGACACCTCATTGTGATTATGCTGCCATGATTATGCTGCCTATTTAAATTAGGGCTCATAGTCGTTCGAGGCTGAAATGATATATTATGTGAGTCTATTTCTGCATTTATGTATTAATGATATCGTGTTAAATATACATTATGTTTATGTATACGTGGAATGCAAGATGCTGGAAGCTATCCATATACAGTTGTTAATATGCATGTCACTGTACAGTTTCAAAACTTAAATTCGATTCTAACTCAATTCTTCGTGACTGTGAACTTGCACCTCTTTACTGCACAGAAATCCTGATTTCCCTCTCAATTGTTTATTGAACCCATGGTGCACCTTAACCCTCACCTTTTACAGTTCTCTGCAGACAGCAAAGAGCTGCATAGTAATCTCCAGAAACTATTTTAGTACGGGAAATCTATGGAAAATACAGGATCAACCTCAAACTAATTGCAAAAAAAACCAAAACTCAGCTGATTTTGTATCTTCAATATATCCCGAATAATAAATAATAACTGTCTGAGGGGAAAGTTTAGAAAATGGCCTGTACAGTATGGCCACCATAGACATCCTTTATAAGGAAAATGTTTTCTAGATTTCCTTTTGCTTTAAGTAGCATGTGCCATATCAAACTAGAGGGTTTTTATGATTCTGAATCCATTCCAAGCATTAGTTTTGCATAAAAACACTCATTGGGCTAAATTTGGCCATAACCATAGTCATCACAAATGTGCTGATCTCATCACATTTAGATGATGATGGCTATGGCCCTTGCCTCCAGTGGTTGCACATACATTAACCCCTTCAGCGCTATACGTTTCTACAAGCTGTGCGCATTTGGATCAGCTATTTTCAAGCATATTGGCAGAATGCACAAGATTTGGTAATGATTGGTCCAGTGGTTTGCAAAATTACCCAAACCTGCACGCACGCACGCTCGCACACGCACACACACGCGCATGCGCGCACACGCACACGCACACGCACACACGCACACACACACACACACACACACACACACACACACACACACAAGGTAAATTGGGTACTGAGCCAGAGAGGTTTGAGGATGACTGTTTCAGACGCCTCACCCCCTAGTAGCCATGTAGAGAGAAAAAAAAAAGAAAAGAAAAAAAGAAGGTCTGGAAACAGTTATGTAACAAAGTAAAATCGAGGAGGGAAATAAGCCAAAAGCCTCGCTAAGGACCCCACATCTCAGATAGCTCAACCAGGACCCAAATCTGTCAACCCTCTGAGAACGGCTGCTCTGATCTCGGAGGAAAGAAAGCGTCGGGGTGGACAGTGCTGTCACGCGAACGACACGGGAGCCCAGAAAAAAGATAGCGTGACTCATGAAAGTGGAGCGCTCCAGAGCACTTTGATCCACAGGGTACTGACAGCGTAATTATTAGGGATTTTAAGCCATTTAGACCTATAAGGACGATTCTACAACATGTCCTGACAGTTTTCAGAAAAACCTCATGTTTCTATGTCAGTCATTCTCAAACATTTTCATGTCAAGGACCCCCAAAAATGATCTGTAATCGACCGACGACCCCCATCTGAAAATATGTTGTTCCAGGGACCCCCCCCCCCCCCCCCCCCCCCCCCAGAAGCAAAGATTTGAGTTAAAAACGTTCGCTCTAAAAGAATATATATTCAAAGACTTGAGTTAAAAACGTTGACTCTGAAAGAATATATATTCGAAATTCGCGCCATGCACATGTTCGCGATTTTTCAAAAATAGCAGATCTACAAGCTCGTAGCGCGACGCTATGAGCTTGTAGATCTGCTATTTTTCAATAGCTAAAGTATAACATAATGCTTAAAACACCAAAGGGGATCCCGCCCAAAATGGGTTAAATTATCCCTTATAGGGTCTTGGTCACATCACATGCACGCCAGCCGCGTACGCATGCATCTCACCGAGGATGCCAGAATGTTATGAGCAATGACAAAATTACTTGGGGTGGGGGAGAGATTTTTCTTAATCACTTAAGCCTGTATATGTACAGTATATATACTTCATCATACGACAAATCCTTGCATTAATTCACCAAATCTCAGTCTGTCTGTCACTCTGTGGCGCGGCGTTATACTCTCTGGTCTCAGGTCTCAAGGTTGTGTCTCGCAATGACCCCCCGGTGTGTCCACAGTGTATACAAGGAAATGCATGGTACTGTATTTAATTCACTGTTCTGTTAACAGGTATAAAAGTAGCCTTGCCGAGCCATGAGGCCCATAGGGGCAGGATATCTCCTGTTTCTGTAGCGTGAGGCAGCTTGATGTACAAGTACACCCCCTGGACATGACGCTAGTATGTCGCAGGGACTTACCCCCCAATCCAATCCTTGATATTGAGTGTCAAGCAGGGAGGCACTAGGTCCCATTTTTAGAGTCTTTGGTATGACCCGGCCGGGGATTGAACCCCGACCTCCCAGTCTCAGGGCGGACACTCTAACCACAAGGCCTGGTACACAAGGTTGTGTGTCTCGTACAGCAATGACCCCCAGATGTGTCCACTCACAGTGTATACATGTATGCCTCAAGGAAATGCATGTACTGTATTCAATTGCAGTCGGATCAGAAACATTTCCCTATTCAGTATTTAAGTCCGACGTCATTTTGTAGTGCTACGTTACGTCCGGGTCCAAGTGGCACCAGCTCCCGTCCGCATCTCATTGTAAATAGAATATCTAAACGCGTGAATCTTTTTACAATGACGTTATTTTCAGAAAGGAAGCCATTGAGGGTTAAAATGGGTCTTAATGCTTCCAACTCGAGTAGAATTATTAATGTTTTGTACAAGTTTCCATGACAAAAACAAATGTGATGTGGAGACAATAAAGACTATTATTATCATTATTATTGAAGGTGGTAACAGTCCATTTGCTCAGTAAAATATTTCGGGGGCATATTTAGAATGTTTGCAGCTTGAGTATGTTGAATCTAGTTTGCATTAATGAGGATTTAGTTGACACAATGAAATAAAATGGCGATATTATTCCGTGTGGGGCAGACGGACTGTCACAGCCAGATTTGGGAGAGCAGCGCATGGTGATGTAAAATGAATGGTTGGTAGCAGCATCAATTAGATGTATCTTCTTCCTGCTCCTTTTTTCTTTTCCATTTATTTATGGAATATGTCAAAAGAAAAAGTACAAGGTAAAATTAATATAATCATGAAAACCTGAAAACTGAAATGAAATAAATAAATATGAAATGAATGACTAAATGGGGGGGGGTTTAATAAAAGCAGATGAAAAAGAACGGAAGTATCCAGAAACTGTAGCTTGGGAGGCAGGTTGTTCAGGGTAGAATGGGTTTCGTTTATTTATTTAGATAGATACTAGGTTTGATGTCTACCCACTATCTTTATTTGTTGTAATTCATTGCACGTATACACTTGTTTTCTAGCATACATTACTTGACCACTTTCTGTACCCTATAGTTAGTTGAGCAGAGTTCATGCTGCTTACTTCTCGGTATAAGCAGGAGTCCATCGTCTTGTCTTTTTGTAAGTCGCTCGCGGGTTGAGAGCATCTGTGACATGACACAATTATTGTTGATTGCAAATTGCCGGGAAACACTTTGCGATGCTCTCATGTATACTAGAAGAGATAGAAGAGGCTCTCCATCTACCATTATGAACAATTCACGCTACAGACAGACAGACAGTCTTGTACGTCTCTAAATGTTTTGATGAATTGAACATGGTGGACCCTGTTGTAAACAAGTGTAATGCTTAATTGGGTCGTCCACTCACAGTTAACAGCCTTTGTATTGAGTTTGTGCTTGAAATGTACTGTAATTCTGCAAACTGTTAATACAATTTTCAATCAATCAAACAGACAGACAGACAGACAGACAGACAGACAGACAGACAGACAGACAGACAGACAGACAGACAGACAGACAGACAGACATAAGTGTGGACTTCAGGAGGCTGAGGAGCGAGCACACGCCAATCTACGCCGATGGGAGTTGCAGTGGAGCGAGTCGGTAAGTTTGAATTCCTTGGCACACACACACAGACGACGACCATAAGCGGGTCACTCGCACCATTCATCATGTGGTGAAAAGGGCACAGCAACGCCTGTACTGCTTACGGCGCCTGAAGAAGTTCAGGGTCAGACCCCCCCCCCCCCGTATCCTGAGGTCCTACTACAACTGCACCATTGAAAGCATCCTGACGGGTGGAATCATATGGTATAACAGAAGGCACTACAGAGAGTGGTGCGAACAGTTATTTGTGGAATGATTCAGACATTCCAATCGATATTGTATGGCCTAATGGTTAATGGCATCAGTTGCATTCTAACCCATTTAGACTTAAGTTCGATTCTACTTAATGTCTTCTAAAACATGACAGTTTTTCAGAAAAACCTATGTTTTCTATGTCAGTGGTGGTCAAACTATTTCATTTCAAGGACCCCCAATATCAAGTGTAATTGGCTGCCGACCCCCATCTGAAAATATGTTCCAGGGACCCCCCCAGAAGCAAAGATTTGAGTTAAAAACGTTCGCTCTGAAAGAATATATATTCAAAGATTTTTGCCACATTTTCACGATCTTTCAAAAATAGCAAGTGCCGCGCTACAAGCTTGTAGATCTGCTATTTTTCAACAGCTAAAGCATAACATAATGCTTAAAACACCAAAAGGGGTTCCCGCCCAGAATGGGCTAATCTAATCTAATCTAATCTACAGTATAACATAATATAATCTTAATGAAAAACTGGTCAATATCTGTCAGTGTTAAAGATGTACGGTCACAGTTCATATGATGCAATATTTGTCATACACCATTCCACCTTTTCGTCTTTTTTATTGTTATCTTAGTACAGTGTTTTTGTTTGTATATAGGCCTATATGCTTTTTCCTTGTAGCTCACAACCGTGCATTTTGAGAGTCTGAGGTTAAAATAATATTGTCCCAATGAGCTTCACACACACTTAACATTTGAGGATATCGAGAGCACCTGCTAACGCGCGGTTCTCGAAATGTGCCACCCTTCGGTGCCCATTAACAACCTCTCTAAACGTACTATCCGCCACGCCTGACGGCTGTTACTGCTCCATCTCTCAACAAATGGGCTCGTGGAGCCACGGCGTGCTGCTTCTCATACAATTTCCTGCCAATTACCATGTGATCAGGGCGGCACAGTGACTCTTCCTGAATATCCGCTCAAGAGGGGGTGGGGTGGGGTGCGGGGCGGGAGTGCGTGCGTGCGTGCGTGCGTGCGTGTGTGCGTGCGAGCATGCGTGTGTGTGTGTGTGTGTAGGGGGGTGGCAGTGTGGAGGAGACACTGATTCAGCAGAGATGAACTGGCTACCATGGTAACACATGGCGGCGACAGGCAGCCACACTAATTGCGGTATCATCCAACGGCACCATCTCCGTTGCTTTTGAATGCATATTTCTGCCTTGCCACTTAATCACCCACATTAGCACATCTCATCAGGTCAGGAAACATATTAGGGGCTTAATTGGCAACACCTTTAATAGTCCGGGAGCTACAATAATCAACTGAATTCTTGTAGCTTGGGGTCACCTCGAAACAATTCAAGAGGGTGCCCAGTGATATCCCTTGAGCATTTTTGAGTATACACAGGTTTAATGTTTGTCTTTAGTTCAATGTTTGTTTTGTAAACGCCAATGACAATGAAGTGAAAATATTGTACCTCATTAAGTCATATTGTCTCTTTATTGTTAATGGCGTTTTAATGTTTGTGTTGACACCGTTTGTTTTACATCACCATTACATCACCTAATCAACATGAGTTAGACTTTAATATATTAGCGCCCCTCACTTCCCACGGGTGTGATTTTAACCCATTACAGCGGGAGTGAGTCATTATACAATTTCAAGGAAGCAATCTGATTGAAGTAGGCATCAAGCTGTGCTTCAAGAGAGCATGATGGAACACTTAAATGGCTTGGTTGAATGCTTCTGAGAGTTCTTCTAGTGACTAAGGCTTCTGCTACATACGATACGTCTCTCAGGAAACGAGGGATGGAGGGATCAGGGCTCAGGAGACCAGCAGGAGGCTGATGTCTAACGCTGAGTCAGGACTTGTTCAACCTAAGCTCAGGAAGTGGAAATTGATCATCATAATTGTATCCAGTAATATACATGCGTACTTGAATTGTTAATAAATATATTAATTTGATTTGACTTTGTCAATATAAATTATTTCCTTTATCTCTTCTTCCTAAAAAGAGGTTAGAACGGGCAAAATGTGCAATTTAGAAGTACAAAATAATGTAGGTTTGAGTTATTCTTAAAAAAATAATGTCATATTTGAATTCTCCACCAAAAAACACATAATTTAGACACCCCACATGTTAGAATTTCCTTTGGATTTGAAATCTTATAAATGATGTAGAACGGTTACAATTAACGATTTAAAAATGCAAATTCATGTTGGTTAGAGTTGTCCTATCCAAAAAATAATGCCATATTTGAATTCTCCATCATAAAACACACAAAATAGACAGCCTTTTGATTTTCAAAAGAAAGAAAAAATGCTTGACCCGCCTATTGTGTACCCCCTTTCTATTAGGGTAGAAGGATAACGCCATCAAGGACAGGACCATGCTACATGTACAGTACACAGTAAAAAGTGCCAAGCCGACCCACATAATAACAATTTATAAGGAGCAGCCGTGTGTGCGTCCTCGCAAACGGCACAAATAGCCGATCTGAATGAGGAAATGCAGCGCTCTCGTCGGGAGGGGGGGCAGCACAAATATCCTACGAGTAGGGCAACCAAATGGTCAGCAACGCCCCTGCATCCACCCCTATCCATGCCCTCACATACTAGGCCTATATGAGAATCTGATTAGTCGGACAACTAGTTACAGCTGTGCCGCTTAAATCGGTTGACAACTGGGTCACAATAACATACATCAGTGGATTTCAACCAGTGGTCCGGTGACAGTGGTCCCTGAGGGGGTTCCAGATGGTCCCCAAAATGATGCAGAGTTGGTAACCAAATGGACCCTTATAGATCTTTAACTCTTGGAACCACATGGACCCGTAAGGGTATATGCATGGCTTTGCCGCAACGTTCAGCATTGGACACGTCGGCTCACGTTCACTGACAGACACGTGTGCTCAAGGTCGTTTTTCCTGGCACCCTTCCAACGTTGGCTCCCAAATGCATTTGTGTCAACATTACGGAAGACGGACTGCAAACTCTTCATGACTGACAATCCCCCCGCACCACGCCAACATATGGAAATTAAAAGAAAGGAAATGCACCTGGGGGAGCACACCCTGACAGCATAAACATCTGGTGTTCTGCACCTGCTCTGTGCCAAATAGTTCACCGATCATGTCATATTGATCTTGACCTTGATTGTGAAACCCTGACCTTTGACTGTTTCAACTCACTATTTACCATACTCGTCTCTTGGGGGCCGGCCTAATGAATACGTCCACCCATTCCCGCACTCCCAACAGAGATGGGAGCAATACCGAGAGCTGCAGTAGAGCATTACTCCAGAAATCCTATACTTATATGTGGAGGAATCCAACGTACACTGTCAACGGTAGAATAACCAATTTTGGGTGGGAACCCCTTTTGGTGTTAGCATTATGTTATGCTTTAGCTATTGAAAAATAGCAGATCTACAAGCTATCTGCTATTTTTGATAATCGAAGAACCACTGACATAGAAACATAGCTTTTTCAGAAAACTGTCAGGATGTAGAAGACATTTTTTAGAATCTGATCTCAGGTCAAAATGGGATAATAACACCACCATCTCCAATTCTGAGGATTGGAAGATTTTTTTGTTGATAAGAAAGTTGCCAAAGTTGGGCCAAGTGGGAAGAAAAACAAATCAAAAGAATATGCTCCAACACCACGCGTACAGTACAAAATGTATTCGCCCTTGCACCCGATGTATTCACCGTGTTTACCTGTTCACCGAGCCGCCCCCCCCAGACGTGTATTGCCTGACCCGGCTTCACCTGCATGCAGGATAGATTTCAAGCAGGCCAGTTGTGAGTTATGTTGACGATTACGAGGCGGGTAAATGGAGTTATGTCAATAGACCTCTATGGACTTTCAGTCAAACATTCCCCTGATTCCCAGCGTGCGGGATCGCCGCTCGATACATTGAGAGCGGCTTTGCTGCCTTACCAATAGTTCACATTGATTTCTCGTCTGCACTTGACCCATCTTTTTCTGTACATGACGCCTGCTCTTCAATAACGAGGCAACGGAATAACGTTGCAACGGAATTCGATAAGTGGAGGAGGAATGTCTGGACTGAAGGTGTTTTTATTTATTTTTTAATGATATTTTGTTTATTTCCTTGCGTAGCTACATGCATCAGATTTGAGTCTCCTCCAGAATATAATTCTATAATATTCTAAGGGGAGATAATAGTTTATCATTTCACCCCGGGATTGCCCAAAAGGTAGATCGTGTCTCTACCAGTAGATCACAAAGGTCCATGGACTATAGTCACGCTTTTTCGTCACGTTTTTTTCGTCACTGGGTATATCACATGACATGGCCCTAAAAAAATAATTAAAAAAGGAAAAAACTAAAGGCATCTGCCACTTGAATTATGGTGACTTAATTGATTGACAGACATCAAATAGGTCCTGTCAGCTCAAACCCACAATGAAATACTTTGTTTTCAAGAGTGTTGCACACAGTACAACATTACATGAGTTATACAAAACAAAACGGCACCAATTACAATTGCCCCCTCTATATCTCATTCCGAGTGTGTTTGTACCGCCAGCACCGCTATTCAAAAGCCCCTGCAGGTACATTTTTTAACTATTTTCAGCAATGGGATACATTTTTGGTGGGTAGATCTTGTTTTGCTGGTCATTTTTAAAGTAGCTCTCAAGTCAAAAAAGTGCGGGCACCCCTGATTTAACCTATACCCAATTGTCATATTTGCCTTTGCGTATCTCATACGTGGGTATATGAGCTGCAATATCCCATAAAAGGCTACTCCCAATGCACTAACCATGGCTATATACACTGTATATATAGCCATGGTTAGACTAGTACTCTAAACAGCCGTGCTGCGTTTGATGTCTGTCAGCTTGGCGAGCAGACCATATCGGTGTAAAACAAAACAAGAAAAAAAAAAAAAAAATACAAAAATAAGCTTAACATGGCTGTTGACCTTTCCGTAATTGCCTACGGACTATTTCAATCCCCCGTGCTCCCACCCACCCACCCACCCACCCACCCTGCCGCAGCCTCAGGGGGGGGGGGGGGGGGGGGGGGGAACGCACTTTTTTCCCCCGTGCGTGCACATCTTGGAGTAAAGTGAGTAGATGTAGGCCTACATTTGAAGTGAGCACACACACACACACACACACACACACACACACACACACACACACACACACACACACACACACACACACACACACACACACACACACACACACACACACACACACACACACACACACACACACACACACAAGAATGAATAAATAAAAACGAAAGCAAACAAACAACTCTCAGCGGGGGTGATGCGGAGACTGAGGTCAAGGATCTTATTAGCTCCTGCCTGCTGCGGCTGCATGCTTGACGGCATGATGCAAACCGCAATAGGCTAGTGCTTGAATCAGGGGGGGGGGGGGGTGTTGGGGGCTTAGCTGGGGATTCTGCAAAGCGCTGTTTGCTCATACTTCTTCAACAAAGCAGGGTGGGATATCTAATCCTCGCAGATGCGGCGGTAAGCATCTGCGGGGTCCGTTTCAAGAGCTGACGCTTCTGCTGGATGATGTATTGGGACAGCGGTGGGTCTCAGCTGGGTGTATATAGCTGGGAGGGGATTCATACAAATTGTGCACTTGGTGAAAGGTTTTATTAAATTTTTTGGCATGCTGTTAGGTATGGGCATAAGGTTTTTAACAAAACACCCATCACAAACAAGTTGGGCTTTCCATCTAGTGATCCATTTGCAATGACTCCAATATTATAGATGATTATGTATGTATATGGTTGAAAACCCCCAAGTAATTTATAGAAAAGCTGTTACTATTGGGCATGCTAAAGAGCATACTGAAAATCTAGGAAAATCTAACTTGTGGAAAGGCATCATTTTCAAGGTGGCATCCGCAATGGCTGCCAGGAGGGAATGCCACTCTTCTTTGGACCATCCACCCCACCCCACACCACTGCCCTCCACCATTTAATGAATTTAAATTGAATAAAATAAAAGCACCACCAGTGGCATAAGGGTGTAGTCAACCAGCCTCCTGCAATACGCATGGAGCTGCCAGCCACTTCTCTTCACCTGGCAGCAAGTTATTTCACTGAACAGGTTTCATGCTACTTCTCTGCATTCGTTGACTGAATAAAAGGGTTACACACGTGACACGAATGAAAAGAAGGCAGGCCCAGCTAAGTCTACAAAAAAGTAATTACAATACTGATCCGTGTCTGTCACAGACACTGGTTTCATTGTTTCGTAATTTGTAATTTGAAGTGGGAAAGCAACGCGAGTCTCTCTCTCTCTCTCTCTGTTGATATCACGGCTCTGTAGCCTTAAACTGATAACCTGAAATTGATGTTTTTTGAGACCCTATTTTAGATGTGCCTCACTGATTTTTTCCACTCAAAATCCAGTTTTCTTCTATATATAGCCGTGTCCGAGACATACGTACAATGTCCAAACAACATGATTGTTTGGATGCCACTGAGCACCACATGACTCCCCTGACCTTAATGGCTGGTTGGAAAGACATCTGACTGGCAGAACAGGCAAGGAAACGTATGTTCGACTGACTGAACTAATAATATTTTTGTAATCATTAACTCGTATCTTGTTAGATTTCATTATGCTCCTAATTGAATAAAATTGGTATCCCGAACTGACAAATATGTCTGTTTGCTGGAGAGACAGGGAGACCCCTGTCAATGAACAACCACTAGCAATGATTGCTATCAGAACAGAGCTACTATTTACTACTAGGGTAGGTGCCCTCACAAAAAACATGCAGTAATCTTGGTCTTTAAACTGCCTCCCCCTGGCCAGCCGGGGCGCCTGATGGAGGGGAAAGGAACTGGTTGGAATAACGTGTTCCAACACTCATTTTAACAAACAACACACTTCATTTTACTGTCCACTTTTTAAACAGAGGATTCACTGTGTACAATGTCATTAGCTTCAGCTATGTATACCCTTCTACGGCGTGTCAGAATGTCTGCTATTAAAAAGAGATATTACTAGTTTTCCAAAGCATGCACGTGCACATGCATGCGCACGCACGCACGCACAGTCGCCAATTAAAGTGAGAAGACAAAGGCGCATTGTGTTTACCAGCACAACTCAATTCTCTATAGTGTTGTTGCGTTGAGGCTACACTGTGTCTGCATGCATGTTGTGTATAACCATGAGGTCTGTTGGTCTCACATCACACTAATGCAAAATGACAGTATCTGCATTCCATCATCATGCCGAGACCCATGCAATTATTCCTTGGGATGAATTCAATATTTCTAATCCAATTAGTTTTGACTTGCAAGATAAGGGCTTTTTTTCCCTTCTGCGATACGAGTATGATTTATCCTGTTTAAGGGATTATCAGAGTCTAAATGTTTGGTCCATACAAGGATTTAGCTAAACATTTTATGTATTTTTGGTGAAAAACAGCATGAAAAGACATTCAGGCATGACTAAGCTATGATTGGAGTTCTGCGCTCCTGCCAGTCAAATGGAATGGGGGACATGACTGCAATGCACACATACAAGATTGTGCATTTTTGCACATAATATGTTCAAAAGCATCACACTCATGCACACACACACTATACTATAGCTCACACTCTCATGCACATCACAAACAGTCCATGCACTCCTGGAATGTGCAAACACAGACAGACAGACGGACGCACACACTATTTGAAAACTCAAAACATTACATTATGAGATTTGTAATCTCTATACCTGTAATGTTTTGTGTTTGCAAGTTAAGGATTTGCTAGCCTGACACTCGGCCTGAATGTTTTTTATTTCACTATGCGAGGCTAGCAATTCTGGCCTTGAGCCAGGCTTGTTTTGTGCAGAATTGTGCTTTATGAGTTGCAAAACTCATCCACAAACAGTTGTTTGTGAATACTTCCAAACTTGACAGCATTCCAACAGAAATAGGGCAGAACTTTAAAACAGGTTGAATGCAGACAATTTACGGCCGTCTTCCAGGCTAGACTGCATATGTTTAAAGTTACCTTTGAACAGCCACTGCACCGACCGCTTGCTTGTCATGAAAATCCACTTTAAAACGGTGTAATTGCTTGTTGTAGTGTTGAAAAGTATTCCAAAGTGCCGACCACAACAACAGACCGGACGGGGCAGCCGCGCGCTGCTAGGCAGCGTTCCCATTCCCATTCTGTCCGGTGGATTGCCCGTATGACTTAAAACTGATTCAAAACTTTGGATTAAACAATGAAAACATAACTCGGGCAACTCGTGAATAGAATTCAAAGTGTTAAAGCAACGTATTCCAACTCTCAAGTCGCACTAGTGACAAGTTTGGGGGTAAAATATGACCACGTGTTACCCACTTGACATGAAGGGAACCACCCCCCCCTCCCTGTCGTGTCGACTCATTTTGAATGCACCTGGCCACCACACTCTCCCATGAGGAAGTGTTGTTCTCACTCCAACCTCGTAATAGGTTGACACATCTGCCTAAGAAGAGTTAATACAAGGAAGGCAGGGCTCAAGTCCATCGGAAGTGGACATGAGCACTGTAAGCCAACGCACACCTGAGCGAGACGTTAGGTGAGCGAGGGGCAGCTGTGCAGATCAATGCGAAATCTGACGCACGGTCAAATCCTGGCCCACGTCATCCATTCAAAGCAATTAAGCCGGTGTGAGAATGTCTTTCTCACACCCAGTTTGACGTCTGTGTCACTGCGCAGCCTCTCGTGTTTCTCACCCTGCAATGGTTTGAATATGTGACTGCCGGTATGTCACTATAGGTGGTTTTTGACTGTGCTTCGTCATGGAAAACTGCAGAGGGACATTTTTTTCTTTCTCCATCTATGTTCTGCGCAAGAATGTGCATAATAGTTAGTCTGCTTGACTGTCTACCCTTGAGAGGGAAACAGCTACTTCAAATCAATGAAGTCATAATAATAGCCTACATCATCTGTGCCCATGGACTTTGGCCAATCCAAGCCCCATTGACTTTGTGAATGAAAGTTAAATATCTCAAAAGGTGTAACATAATATCTGAAAATAATTAATTTTTGGTAGCCTATACTCAAAGAACAAAATTTAAATAGATTATATAAAAGTAAAATGATTCATAGGAGGCATGCAGGCAGTGATCACCCCATGTCCACAATCCACACGCCACCAGCAGTGTGCAGAAGAAAATGTGTCGAAGCACAACATGCACACACGCACAACAGACCCTCTACCTCTTTCAGAGACGTGCCTAAAAATACATGAAATAAAAACAAAACCCAACGCGTGATTATTTCACTCAGCTCCTGATTTTCCATTAGCAATTATACATGCGTGTTCCACACGGTAAAAAAAAAACCCTGCCAATACCCAGAATATACATGTTTGTGCAACACTGTGGCTCTCATCTAACAACTACAACACATTTGAGTTGACTTTTATTAACTCCGAGCCCTGAAGAGCGTATTTCTTTGGCAATTAAATCTACAATTCCAACATGTCTCGCAACACCGCTGTTATGAAACAGTTGGTTGACTATAGGACAACGAACGGTGGCATGTGGCTCATACTAGCTGGGAACCAAAATTGATATATTTTATTCATAGGGAAGGAGCAACCTGGCCTTCAGTGTAAAAAGTCAAAATATACTCTAAAATGGCAGCATTGCGTAATACACAATGGGGAAACTTATAGTGATTGGCAGATGTCAGGCACAGCAACTCCCCCTGAAGCTTTACCGAAAGTCCAATGTTCTAGTTGATGGTTTTTCTTTTTCTTGAGCTTGCTTTTGGCAGGTTGCATGCTGTTCCTGCAGGGTCAGTATATAAGCCTCCACACGGACGCGCTGGTCCGTGATCAGTCACTGTGTCAGTGGTGGAAAGCATGCAATTATACTCATGCAGTACTGAACTTATACAATGTTGAGGTACTTGTAGCAGTGTGGTTTTTGGCAGCACATTTTGATTTTTAGTTTTAGTCATAGTCTAATGAATAGTTTTCATTTTCGTTTTAGTCACATTTTAGTCACCTGGAATGTCTTAGTGATAGTCTAGTTTTAGTCGACTAAATATCATACGCAACGCTTGTAGATCTGCTATCATTGTAATCATTGTAAAATGACTTATACTGGATCTCTTGTCCACTAGTCCCTTCCTAACATGTTAGTCTAGTTTGTATTTGTTGACAACATTTTCAATATATTTAGTCTTAGTTTTAGTCGTCATAGCTTCGTTTTCATTTCGTTTTTATTCAGTTTTCGCCAGTGAAAAAAGGTAGTCGACGAACATTTTTCGTCATAGTATTAGTCGACGAAAACAACACTGACTTGTTGGT
>NC_136803.1:30320171-30366866 GCF_951216825.1 Electrona antarctica
GTGTGTGTGTGTGTGTGTGTGTGTGTGTGTGTGTGTGTGTGTGTGTGTGTGTGTGTGTGTGTGTGTGTGTGTGTGTGTGTGCGCGCGCGCGTGCGTGCGTGCGTGCGTGCGTGCGTGATTGTGGCATGCCTATGTGGCGGATAATTGTTTTACCGCATTCAACAGTGTTTTCCAAGCAAGGGGGCTAAAGTCACGGCTGTGACGCTGTACGCTTGTTGTGCCCCAGAGGAAGAGCAATAGACCATACAGGAATAAGGCGGTTTATTCATCACGAATACTGGGGGATTTAATCACTAAACTAAAGCCATTATATCAGCGGCAGCCTAATTATGAAACCTCCTCTCCTGTGTTTTCAGCAACGTCGACTTGTACCACTTTTAAGATGGACCAGTAAGCTGTTCGGTGTCAGTGTGAAAAACGTGAATTTAGATGCGACATTTATCATCAGAAGCAGTGGGATTTATTTTTGGGGTATATAGAGTAAAAAAGACTATAGACAGCTATAGCGTGAACATTTTAAAGCTCGTCCTATATGGGGATTGATTTTTTTCCTCCTCTCTCTCTCTCTCTCTTCTCAGCATTCCCTCAGTCAGTCGACTGATTTCTTTTTTTTTTTTTTTTTGCCATTGCAGCTCAGTAGAGGGTGTCAGATCTTCCTCGGAGCGCACCGCGCTATAGAATGAACACAGCTATAGTCGGGCTCCTCTCTTCTCTTTGTGATCCAAAAAAATCAACAAAGGAAACCCGGCGGAAAGGAGCAAAAGACAACCGAAAGATGTGAGGAATGCGGCTTTTTCGCGGCTGCTGTGATCCACTCTAAAATCTTGCAGGGAGCGGGGTGTGAATTCAGCACCAGGGGAGAAGGAACAGCTCCCGTCGATACCGCAACACGCAGCAGCACGAGAGAGGGGGGAAAAGGCACGGATTTGTGTTAATTTGGCAAGGTCAGTCTTTAACGAACTATAATGAAGCCCAAAGATGTGTCGGAGACATGCCGCCTCGTCGCTGTTTTCGATTGTTTTCTTAAACGTGCGGAACGTATGAGGATTTCAGTCGATTGTGAATGAAACATTTATACGACCGTTTAACCAACTGGATATCTGGACACACACAGAGAAGCAGGTTAGATGCAGCATGGATATGATGAAAGACTGCCTTGTTTTATTCTCGACCTAGAAGCCTATATGTTTTCTCCCCCCCTTCTTCGTGTGGTTTATGTAGACACAAAATTCACTGCTCGTATGCCCTGAAACCGGGAATGAATCGCTCGCATTGAGAAAATGCTGCTTTGGATTGTCCTGCTGATGAATGCGGCTCTTTGTGTTGCCAGTGGAAATGTTACAAGGGACATGTGCAAGGAGCAGATATGCTCTTGCAGCGAGATCGAGGGAGATCTGCACATAGACTGCGAAAAACGGAGCTTCACCACTCTGCAACATTTG
Source organism: Electrona antarctica (assembly GCF_951216825.1). Classification (NCBI taxonomy): domain Eukaryota; kingdom Metazoa; phylum Chordata; class Actinopteri; order Myctophiformes; family Myctophidae; genus Electrona; species Electrona antarctica. The sequence continues at coordinate 30,321,614 of NC_136803.1, forward strand.
ACTGGCCCCAGCTCTCAGTTTTATCACTTGCTGTTGCATGGGAATTCGCTATCCAGGCTATTTCCCAACGAGTTTGCCAACTTTTATAATGCTGTAAGCCTGCATTTGGAAAACAATGGCTTGCACGATATTGTCCCCGGCGCGTTCCTGGGATTGCAGCTGGTGAAAAGGCTTCACATCAATAACAATAAGCTACGATCGTTCAGGAAGAGTACATTTCTGGGGCTGGACGACTTGGAATATCTCCAAGCCGATTTTAATCTATTGAGGGAAATCGACCCTGCGGTTTTCAGGGACCTGAGTAAACTCGAGGTGTTAATACTTAATGATAACCTAATCAGTGCGCTACCTATAAACGTGTTTCAACATGTGCCCATTACGCATCTCGACCTGCGCGGTAACCGAATCAAAACGGTGCCTTATGAGGGGGTCCTTGAACAAATACCGGGCATTGCGGAGGTTTTATTGGAGGACAACCCGTGGGACTGTAACTGCGACCTGCTTTCTCTCAAGGAATGGCTGGATAACATACCGCATAATGCGCTCATTGGGAGGGTGATCTGCGAGGCTCCGACCAGACTGCAGGGGGGAGACTTGAACGAAACGTCAGAAGCTGATCTGTGTCCTTCAAAGAACGGGGGTGCTGACACCAGCCTGGTGGCACCTCCCACCCAAGATGAGACCTCGGAGCCCGCCGCCGGTGCTGGCCCCCGTCCAACGCCTAAACCAAACGGTGACGCCGCCGGAGGACCCGCGACGCCAGGCCACGGCCCAAAGAGCCGCTCCAAATCGCGTGAGAACTGGCAGCTGAAAACGAAGCCCACTCCCGTGACAGGTGTGGACGGGGAGAGAGAGCAGCTGCGGAACACCACATGCCCGCAGCCCTGTAGCTGCAAGCTGATCGGATCCAGGCAGGGTCTGGGGGTCAACTGTGAGGGAAAGAAGATTGAGAGCCTGTCCAACCTCAAACCCAAACCCCTGGCCGCTCACGAGCTGAACATGAGAGATAACAACATCCACGCCATTAAAAAGAACCACCTGTTGGGGTACTCGAGCCTCAACCTGCTGCACTTGGGGGGCAATAACATCAAGGTGATTGACAACAGCACTTTTCACAACCTGACTGAGCTCATATGGCTGTATATGGATAAGAACTACCTGGATACGCTCATTGCAGAGATGTTCGTTGGCCTACAGAATCTGGAATATCTCAGTTTGGAATACAACGACATTCAGCTCATTGTGGCAGGTGCGTTCAGCCCCATGCCCAAACTGAAGGTGTTGTTGCTCAACAACAACTTGCTGAAATCTTTGCCCGTGGATGCTTTCCTTGGAACTTCTTTATCCAAGATTAGCCTGCACAATAATTATTTCACGCACCTCCCGGTGACTGGCGTGTTAGACCAGCTCAGTTCCATTTTACAGATCGATTTGCACGGAAACCCGTGGGATTGCTCGTGCAACATCGTGCCCTTCAAGGTGTGGACGGAGAAACTCGCACCGGACGCCATTCTGAGTGAGCTCAAATGCGAGTCCCCGGAGGACTTCTGGAAAAAAGATTTCCGCCGCGTCCAAAATGACCTCATGTGCCCCAAATTATACGAGAGAATCTCGCCCACCTCCCTGTCCAAAAATAACACTTTTACAGTGGACTCGGGGTCGCGCTCGAACTCTTATTTGGAGCCGAGCAGGGTGTCAATCTCGGTCCTCGTGCCCGGGTTGCTACTGGTGTTTGTCACGTCTGCTTTTACCGTGGTGGGAATGCTCGTCTTCATCCTGAGGAACCGCAAGAAGTCAAAGCGGAGGGACGGGAACTCCTCCGCCTCGGAGATCAACTCCTTACAGACGGTGTGCGACTCCTCTTATTGGCACCCTGGCGGTGGGCCTTACCACGCAGACGGGGGCGCGCACAGGGGCTTCGACTGTAGCGCGCACCTCTCCACGACAAACGATGCGTAAACAAAAACGACTGTAGTAGTAAAAGCCTATACACAGCTGCACGCGCGCGCGCGCACAACACACACACACACACACACACACACACACACACACACACACACACACACACACACACACACACACACACACACACACACACACACACACACACACACAGCAATGGATTACAGACAGTCACACAGACAGACAGGCGCACGCACTGTACGCGACCTCAGAAGTGTGACTCAAGCGGCGGCATAAGGAGCCGCTTCATCCGCTCTCCTTTCGTTTTTTTTTGTTATAGACGATGTCCTATAATACAGACTTTCTGTTTCCTCCAGTTGAAATCAAGTCAGTCTGCTGCACAGGCCCCATACTGTAATATATGTATATGCCCGCCCAGCCCCGCCACCCCCCCCCCCCCCCTCCTCCTCTTTCCACTCCACCTTCTCCTCCTCAGCCTCCTCCTCCTCCCAGTACTGCTATTTGCCGCAATCGGACTACGGATCTGTATAGAGACGGAGAGAGAGAGGGAGACACACAGAGAGAGAGAGAGAGAGAGAGAGAGAGAGAGAGCGAGAGAGAGAGAGAGAGAGAGAGATACGGGGGGAATGGTGCACGCGAGCGCATGAATGTAATGTAAATATCCGGACCGTTGTATCATAATCTGCATGATGATATTTCTCGCATGGTTTCAACACACTGATGAGGAACCATAACACCGCCATTAACCCAACCCAGAGGAGCCAACTCGACCCTTATTTCATGTTATATCAATATGACGACTATATATAGATATTAAGAATTATATATGACTATACAAAGTGCCATTTCTCTATTTTTTGTGAACCTGCAGTTAGGATTTGTATTTGTTGTTTTAAAAACTTGTTTGGAGAAGAAAAAAGAAAAGAAAACAATAATAGTAATTATAGTAACGGGAAAATAACGATGCCTAATTCTGGAAAGGAGTGATGGAAGTGTTCAAAGCTGTCAATGCATGTTATTCTTTTTTATTTGATTTTTTTTCTCCCCCCGGTTTGTTATCATTTGATTGTCGATAAAACATTGGGGTTATTTATACCGTACTATAGTTGGTGCAGATTAAAAACCACGTCTGCACAGTCATCATCATGTCCTTTATGAATGTAAACTTATGTGTTATTTTATGGTGTGCCAATTATTGTTGACTTTCGAATATCCAGACATGCGGATGAGCATGACAGACGTTACCACCGTCACTCAGATGCTTTTAGTAGGCTACGCTGCAACGTTAATGTAGCTAAAACAACAGTTCCGTGGTTGGTGTGTGTCGATGAATATATAGCCTAAATGGGAGGGGGGGGTTTATACCATCATATTTTTTCAAAAAACAAAACATAGCAAAATATGTTTTCAACGCGGAGCTATATAGGCTATAGGGTAGGCCTATGTACAATTTGATCGGTGTACAGAACGCGGGTATAGACAAGAACGAATATATTGCTTTTTTTTTCTTCTTAAGTCAAAAACTGGTATTCCTCCACGAAAAAGCTTCTGGCTATGATTCACTTTCATTATATCGTGAGCTTTTGTAAAGCCATCTAATCTTGTCCAAATAAGAGAACTGAAACTCACTGTATTTACTAGACAAAAATGCTTGAAATAGACTGTTTATTTTCAGGCAAAAGCTTGCGTTGTTATAGTATAGGTTTGGGTGTACAGGCTTGGGTGTAGGCCAACGATGACGCAGCTGTATGTGACTTCTCCATGGGGGGAAATGGAACGAGCAAAGTTAAGACAATACAATGCCTTTTTCAATTCAGCATTTTGAACCTGAGCTATTTATTTGGCTGCAGCATGGCCACTGACTCACTGTGGGCTCACGAGGGGGAAAAACAACGCCATTGATTTAATATCCCGTCTTCTGCATAGCTCAGCTCTCGGGCATATGTTGCTTAACCTACTGCATTTACCAAGGAACAAAGAAAGAGAGAAAACAATACAGACGGAGGCTTTCAATAAATAATACCGTAGACGATGGTAACCTATCCCACAATTTATAGATTATCTGCAGTATCCAAGCCAGATACAAGGAATGTGCCATGTTTTAAACATGATGTAAAGTTGCTGTCCCCCCCAACCAAGCCCCCCCCCCCTTCAATTCGTCTAAGAACTATACCTAAAGATACGGTCGCTGAGAGTGCGCAGAGTCGGTTTGAAGTGGGTTTACACGATACAATACACTGTCCCCCCTTCCCTCCCTTCCCATGCAGCTCTAATGGCAACAGCCAGGCCACTTTTCCCCCAGTCTGTCAGTGTAGCGCTGTCCACGGTGCTGAATCACACCGCTTTCACCCCCAGTCTGTAGTGTAGCGCTGTCCGTGGTGCTGAATCACACCACTTTCCCCCAGTCTGTAGTGTAGCACTGTCCACGGTGCTGAATCACTCCGCCTACCATTGTCTGCGTTTGAGTTGAGTATTTACGCGTGTTTGCAACTTACAGGCATGCGTGAATTGAATTCATGCAGATCCACATACATGTGCGAATGTCACAGGGACTGTGTGTGTGTGTGTGTGTGTGTGTGTGTGTGTGTGTGTGTGTGTGTGTGTGTGTGTGTGTGTGCGTGTGTGCGTGCGTGCGTGCGTGCGTGCGTGCGTGCGTGCGTGCGTGCGTGCGTGCGTGCGTGCGTGCGTGCGTGCGTGCGTTTGTGCGTGCGTGCGTGCGTGCGTGCGTGCGTGCGTGCGTGGCGCTGAGCTAGTTGTTTGAGCAATTGCCTGTACATAATGGACTGATTGGACTCACTCATTTTCCCTAATTTCCACCACCCACCTCCACCCTAATGTAACCATCAGGCACACCATGGCCTTGGAGACTAAAGTCTTGGAGGCTATAGTCTCCAAGGTCATGGTGTGCCTGATGGTTATCATCTTGGCAGATCGTGTGACAATGCTCTTCATCACCTCCTACTTTTGCTCCCCCGAAATCGCCTCATATCCCCCAATTCCTGTTTCCTTCCATCTGTTCAATCAGGGGAGAGGTAACTATTTTGTCTCTTCTGTGGAATATTACTGTGCCACAACAACAACCCATTGATGATTTCTTTTTTTTCATAATTTTCAAACGCTGTGTTTCAAAGTTACATTGATATGCTTTGCGATATTTGACCTGCTTCTATTTTGTTAAATAAAGTGTGGTTGAGGTTGAGTAAAAAGCAATGTTTTGGTATTTGAAGTGTTATTGCGTTTGACTTGCATTCGCACCGGGGCGAGGACGTGCTGCCTGGGAGACTAACATTTGCTGTGGTACTTGTTCTTTATTTATGTCATCATTATATGCCATATACTATCTATTTATAGCCTGGCCTGTGTTTGCAACTGCCTCCTGGTTAGAGGAGAGTGGTGTGGGGATGGTCATTATGTTACATTGTATTCTCTCTTTCAGTCCCGACTATGTGTTTCCAACGACCCCATTTATTAGAAATATGTCTTCAAAGTGTGTGTGTGGGTGTTGTCCCTGTGTCAACTCCTCTGAAAGACGACCTCTCATAACGACACACAGCTATAGCTTTGAATACAAAACACGTATGATTATTATATTAGGAATAGTAGGGATCCCACTTAATCTTCAGTTGGACATCTGGAGCATTTGATCTTGGGAACCACGCAGAGAAAATATAATATTTAAAGTCTTAGGTTAGTCTTAGTGCTATATGCTTGGTAACATAAAAAACATGATTAAATATGTTATTGTTACAATTTGCATATTTATAAAGAACATAGCTACGATATCCTAAAATAATAATATTTGAATATAATCATATAGGGCAGTTTGACGGAGCTTCAGTTTCGGAACACGCCGTTGTTACCACCCGTTTCGACTGTTATCAATCGACAAGACCGCAGTGATCACTTAGGATCAGTACGATTGTTTTCGACGAGTATGGGCATGCTCTGCCGATTGATAAAACGAAAACCCGGAAAACGACAGGATTAAGGTTGGCGAACATGCGTTAATATTGGGACCGCGCTGCGACATGCTTGCGGTTATGTTTATGTGAGGGTATGAGGAGGCTTGTCGTTTTCAGTAGGCTCCCAGCATGTGCAGTAGACCGATAAGATCGGTTAACGTGTTATCAACGCCAATCACAGCCAGTAGGCTCCAGACTACATGCAGTAGGTCCGATAATAAGTAACCTACTGGGAAGTATCGGTTGATTTTCGGTCGAAACGGCTCTTGTTACAAGGTCATGCAGAGAAACAGGTATAGGGCTGGCTGTCCATTGGCGTAATGCACTCTGGTGCTGCCATGTCTTTGTAATGCTTTGGATGGAAAAAAGGCGAACGCTGTGCGTAGTGGAACACCTGAGGGGGAATGCGTACTATCAGCCAACAGCTCCTTGGCCACACAACAGAAAATGTTCTTCCGACATGAATGGCCTTGTGCCGCATAACATTAGCTTGTGTCCCACGATGCTATACATGGCTAAATGTATACCTATTGCAGTTGGATTGGTTTATTATTTCGTTGAATAATGGCCTTATTTTGTATTTTCCTCATGCCGCTGAGGTACTGTTATGGCCCAGCAGGCCTTAGTGTAGCTGGCGTGATAGCACTACCATCTCTGAGGAGATGGTAGTTGAGGCAACACTTCCAGCAGGGTAAAATCATCAGTATACCCCATAACACTTTGCTTTCATGCAACGTCCCATGGGGCATTGCTCTGGTATTTAGCTCCGGGGTATGAAGAATGTTGTTGGAAAAATATGTTTTCCCATGCATAATTATTTCAAAGGGATGAGGCCTGTTTTCTTTCTTTCAACCCAGGTGAAAAAATGAAGACGCTCGCACACTGAGGGCTCCGATGCTGTGATAGTTGCCTTTATTGCACCATATAAGGTGACTGTGACATTTCTAGCACAATGCTCTTCCTCAGACTGAGTTAAGTCCGAGGAAGAGCATTGTGTCACCTATATGGTGCAATAAAGCCATCTATCACAGCATCGGGGGCCCTTAGTGTGCGAGCGTCTTCATTTTTTATCTTTGTATACTGCACACCGCACAGCAGCACCTGCCCAAGTTTGGGTTGGATGTGCTGGATGTTGTTTAAGTAGCCTTGCCGAGACATGGGGCCCATAGGGCAGGAGCCTATCTCCTGTTTCTGTAGTGTGAGGCAGCTTGATGTACAAGTACACCCCCTGGACATGACGCTAGTATGTCGCAGGGACTTACCCCCAATCCAAACCTTGATGCTGAGTGTCAAGCAGGGAGGCACTGGGTCCCATTTTTAGAGTCTTTGGTATGACCCGGCCGGGGATTGAACCCCGACCTCCCAGTCTCAGGGCGGACACTCTAACCACAAGGCCACTGAGCTGATATTAATGTTGTTTGGGTATAGGATAAACATGTAGATATTAAAATACTGGAGTATTATCACTTCATGCAGTTAGTTGTTGAATGCCAAGACATGGTTAAATCAGACAAAACCTGTTCATGATTCTGAATCCATTCCAAGCATTATAGTTTTGCACGAAAAACACTCCTTGGGCTAAATTCGGCCATAGTGCACTTGCCCAAATGTTCCCAAATGTGTGATGACGGCTATGGCCGTTTTTAGCGTGTTTTAGGGTGTTCTTCGTGCAAAAACCATTGCTTGGAATGGATTCAGAATCATGAAAAAACCACGTCACATGCTACTTAAAAGCAGAATGAAATGTAGAACATTTTGCCTTATATAGGTTGGTAATTGTGGCCATATGGATTTGGCCACTGTGGTGACCCCAATGGTCGCAGGCTCGGGCACCCTTATAGCTAAATCATTAGAGCACGCCCTGTGCTACATCTGTGCAAAATTTGGCGCTTTTAGACGAATTAACGCAAAATCACCATTATCTCTCCTCCACAATAAGTTGGTATAGGCTATACTGTTAGTGTTGAAAGGACACGTTGGAACCGTTTTAGGGTAATCTATCTTAGGCCGTTTTGTGACAACTACACAGAACATTTCCTGTAGTATGTGAAACTCAACAATGAAAAATGTGACCTATCTTTAAGGTTACGTTCAACATGGTGGTGCTATCCTTTATTCCTTTAATATATTGTATAGACACACATATCACATTAAATTAAGGGAAATGGACAAATTCATGAGATCTTGCTCATATACAATTTGATTTAAGGGTGAACTGTGTGTGTGGAGCTAGCACTGGAGAATTGCCCCCCAGCCTACGTAAAAGTCGTATTTTAGAAGGCTGGCAACACTCCAACAGAATGGTATGATTCATGTTAAATAGCTGCAAAAGGTCCCCATTAAATGCACACCCACACTGCTGGTTCCACATGCAGTTGCTTAGAAATGCAGAGTTCTTGTTTACGGCAAATAACAGTGTAGTTATTTGAAGGTACAGTGGCATGATTCACAAAGGCAAGGTCCCAGAAATGTATAGCCGTTTGATTCAGATTTGCATGCAGGTTTAAATGCTTGTAAGTTCACAAGTGGACGGTGGCAGCTGTAAACTGATCCCTGTTTGACTGAGTTTTCTCACGTAATGTGCTGTTGTCTCTGGTTCCTGCTGAGCACAAAATCAGTCAAGTCACAGATGGCAACAGCACGCGCGCACGCACGCCCGCACGCACACGCACACACGTTAAATCCTATCAAAGTGTGAAATAATGACACTATGTGAGTGGACAATAGTGACACTTCTTTCTATGTGCCTTGTCATGCCCCTGGGCACATAATTGGTCAGGCTCAATGTGAGCCCTCCCGGGTTCTGTTTTTTATCCCAGTTGGTTCCTAGGTTGGGGGGATGAGACTGTTAGGCTTGGCCAAAGTCCCGGGTGATCCATTGTGGCTTTGTCAGCATCCCCAGCACAGCAATCCAATCACTCAGCCTGAGTCTTAGACCCAGGAGGTGTTCAGCAATGATTGCCTGGTGTCATCCCTATAGGGCTTAGCTTTTTGCTGTTATTCCAAATATTGTTAGTTGTTATTATTATTATGATGATGATTATTATTATTATTAGCAGCCCCTTCAACTGTACTTAAAGTAGGCCTCCATATAGTCTATCTCAGTGGTTGGGTTTTTTGAGACCCAATGCGTATGTCCTTTGCCAGTCCCTAGTTCCTATAGTTAGATTGTGGAACAGGTTCCAGGCTCTCGTGGTGAATGCTTGGAATGTGTGTCAGCGGATGAGTTTGGTAATGGTGTGGATGAGAACTTATAGGGAGGTTGTGGCTGCATGTCAAAACTTTGCAAATTGGAAGTTTAAGGATAAGAAGTGGGCCGTATGCCAAAGGAGTGAATGTCACGATCTGGTGGTGGTGAGGTCCCAATTGCAGCACAGCGAGGCAGAATAGCGTTCAAATTAACCCATCTTGGGAATTTAATAAACAATAGAACAGAAATGACAAATACAGACCTAACCTAGAGCAGAGTGACACCAAACAATGAACCAACAAGGACTGACTGGGGAACAAGGGCTATACATTTTCATCACCACTAAACCCCTTATCCCTAAACTTCTTTGCCTTTTTTACTATTTTGAAAAACATTTTTGAATAGTTCAACTAGCCAATCTACATTGACACGTTGTGAGCTTGTAGACTGGCCATTTTAACTATTCAAAAATGTTTAGCAAAATAGTAAAAAAAGGCAAAGAAGTTTAGGGATAAAGGGTTTAGCTGTGACGAAAATGGAGGCCCCAAGACTAATATACACAGGATGGCTGATTACACATGAGAAACACCTGGGGAAGACATGAACATAGAACCATAACAACTAGAACAAGAACATAGGTATGCAACATCTAGAAGAGCAAAGTCTGTGACCGTGACAGTGAAACTGGATGCTTCATGGTTACATTAGCTTATATAAGCTAAAGCAGTGGTTCCCAAACCTTTTCATGTCAAGGACACCCACATTGACACTAATTAGCCCGTGGACCCCCATTGGAAGAGATATGCCAGGGACCCCCATAAGAGAAGAATTTTACGGCTCTAGCAGTGATTCTCAACCAATTTCATTTCAAGGACCCCTGGCAATATGACATGCAATAATAATAATAATAATAATAATAATAAAGCTTTATTTATATAGCACCTTTTAAGAACAAGTCACAAAGTGCTTAACAGAAATATATAGAGAAAACATGGATCAAAAAGGCATAGAATACAATAGAAGACATTTGTCAATAGAACATAATAGAAGATAATAATACAATAGGCTACGGACCCCCATTTAATGGCATTTCTATCTCTGGGACCCCCAATTTATATTGTACAATCAATGTTAATTTAACTCTGAGAGTGTACAAATGGAACCAAACGGACCCATCAGGGTCCGTTTGGTTCCATTTGTACACTCTCAGAGTTACAGACCCATAAGGGTCCATTTGGTTCCAAACTATCATTTAGCTGGGGACCCCCTGGAACTCCCTCAAGCACCCCTGGGGGTCCCCGGACCCCATTTCTGGAACCAGTTGAGCTAAAGCATTAAATTGTCCCTCTTAATATGCCATGCAACAATAAAACAATCTCAAAACAACTGCTCAAATGTACACCCACACCAAAACAGACCTGAGAGCTTCAGAAGGTCAATACTCATTTTGTGGAAATGTCACTTTGGGCCCACAGCCCTGCAGTATAGCCACTTTCTCAATATGTGCTCACAGATTCAGAAGCTGCTCATTCATCTTTTGTTTAGACATGTATCAATTTCAGTCACTTATTAGTTAGCACTTTCAATATCAAATGACACTGATCATCCTCTGTATCGCTTTTTTAGCCTCATGCCATCTGGACAAAGATACAGAACCTTGCCATGGAAAAAGGTCCGTTTTAGTAGGAGTTTTGTCCCGTCAGCCACCGTGGCATTAAACAAACTGCCCCCCACCGATAGGATGGTTCTGTATACATCGTACATGTATGATGGGATGGTTCTGTGTACATCGTACATGTATGATGGGATGGTTCTGTATACATCGTACATGTATGATGGGATGGTTCTGTATACTGTATACATGTTTTTGTATTGTCTTGGTGTCATCATGTGCTCTGTGTTGTTCATGATGTGGGTGTTGAACAGACTGTGAAGACAAATATCCTATGCTATTAGTAGGGTATAGTGAGAGAAAAAGTGGTCCAATACGTTTTACCTACCATACGTATGGCATATGCTTCATGCACGTGCCATGCGTATAACACCGCAAACACTCAAAATAATTGAGAAGATTTCAATTTGACCCAGATCCAGTGTCAGGCCTGCTGATGCTCACCACGGGGTCTACGTCGACTGCGTGCATAGCGGGGCCTTTTAATCAAGATGAGTGAATGTCCTACGGAGTGTTTCCTCCAGCTCTAAGTAATCCTCCACTCCCAGAGCCCCAACGTATCGATTATCCCATTGATCTGATTTAGCGTAACCACATGCCTGCCCATTCCTCACTGGCATTTGAGGGATCTTACCTGATCTGATTACATCGGCCAGTTGGGAACTATAACCACGGTACAAAATGGAGTGTGTTTGCAGTCGTGAATTAAGGAAATGTAACATTTGTTTGGTGGCAAACGCGGAAGGGTGGTTTAGAGGCTGCCCTGACAAACTTGCTTTTCGAATAGACTTCGGTGTCAGTCTGAGCTGACATACATAGTGAATGAGAACGCACACAGTCTCAACGCACAATGTGCTGTAACCCACCATGATCTTGGCTATGAGAATTTTTAATTTCCCAAAGCCGTGTTGGCCTGAGTCCAATGAAGCCTGCCCCCGTCGCTTTTTACAATTAAGTGGCTGGTCAGAGAGCAGCTCGAAAACTGGGCCAAGGGTACTTTGGCCTATTGATGGAGCGCAGCAAGAACCTCTGTGGGCCCAGACACATTTTGTAAAGCAGCACTCTCTATATGTGATGCTTTGAAGTCACACACACACCACCAGTTGCACTAAATAAACCCCAAGACTGTGAAGCCAAAATGGTGCCATGATGCCGCTTGGGGAAATTAAATGGCGCTCCTGTCAAAGTGAGTCTTTAGGAGATTAATTCCCGAGGGCTTGTTTAATTTAATATATATTGTTGTCCAACCCAGTGGTCAAAGTTGGGGTCAATCATTGTAATTTTTGCAAAACAATGTGTAGACACTGTAGGAAACCTCACGATATGATGTAAAAGCAAAACAGCTGATGTGGGAATCTGGTCATTTGCTATGAAACATTACTATAAAAATGCCTTTGATGTACTTTGGGGGATGTCAATATTGTATCAGCTTCATATTGTACAATACTATACACAGTAGCCTAGTAGCCTAAAAGTGAACCCGGACATGTTGAGTACACCAAGGTTTTATGTTTAGTATGGGTCCCCAGCATGTAGAAACTGCCGGATGCTAACTTGCATATGTTGAGCAATTTTCATAATTGGCATAATATGTGACCATACCATTAACAACCTATAGAAGGTTTTCATGCTGAATCCATTCCAAGCATTAGTTTTGCAAAAAAACACTCATTGGGCTTAAAACGGCCATGCCCACAATTTGTGATGACGGCATTGGCCGTTTTTAGCCCAATGAGTTTTTTTTGCAAAACTAATGCTTGGAATGGATTCAGCATCATGAAAACCCCCTAGTTTGACACATCACATGCTACATAAAGCATGATGAAATTTTGAATATTTTGCCTTCTATAGGTTGTTAATGGTATGGTCACATATTATGCAATTATGAAAATTGCTCAACATATGCAAGTTAGCATCCGGCAGTTTCTACATGCTGGGGACCCATACTAAACATTTCTAACATAAAACCTTGGTGTACTCAACATGTCCGGGTTCACAATGGGGCTCTATGGGCTGGCTACTAGACTACAGCGTTTTACTGTATTCACTGTTGTGTTCACTGTTACTATATAGACACTGTCTTATTATGGCTTAGTTATTATACAATACAGTAATATAGAGTATTGCAATATGCATACATGTGGTAGCTGAACAAAAATATGTCCTTCCAAAGACCACCAGAAGCAAATATTTGAGTTAAAAATGTTCACTTTAAAGAATATATATATATATCAAAAAAGCAAGCTTGTAGATCTGCTAATTTTCAATAGCCAAAATATAAAATAATGGTTAAAATCTAAAATGAAGCTTTCCTAGTTTTAATGGGTTAACTGTGGTCTTCTACATTATTTACAGTAGCAGAGCTGAAATGCTTAAATGAATAATATTACATCGGTTCTCTTCTACCACTCCTAATCATAGCTTTTCTCACACATATTTACGCACCATATATAATGGTGCATAAATATATCAATCATCCCCCACTATATGAGATGGCCGTTGTCTGTCAATGTACGCATATATAACTGTTCCCGAGCCCTGCTGAGAAGAGGTTCGCTATAACCACCCACAGACACATGAGGTCATTGGGGCATAAATCAAGACATTTTCTTCACACCTGGAGGCTGCTCTCGCCAGCAGGTGGGAGATGTGTGTTTATTGAGTCATTGAAAGGCAACTGCTCACACAAACACACACACAGCCCGGCTGCACCATTCAGCGCTCTGGCGAAAATAAGAGAGCATCGAGAATGAAATGTCACTCTTTTCATGATTAATGCACCGGCAAAAGACCAGAGCACAATTAAAGCAAGTGGTGCCTGAGCTCTCGACGCCCCACTCCATTCAACGTGACAGCTTGAGGCTGTCAGCAGACATGAGGCTGTCGACATCAATGGCAACAACTATAAAAGACAAATGCTGACATCAATTATGACCACATGTCGTTCGCGTGCATCCAATCCAATCCAACTTTATTCATAAAGCACTTTTAAAAACAACAGAGTTGACCAAAGTGCTGTACAGTTAGGCATAACAATAATAAAAAAAACATAATGCAATACAAAAGAACACTTAAACATGAGTGTTTTAAAAAAACAGGTAGTGTGGGAGCCAGCATGACATGCATGGCTATAGGTAGCTGGTTCCACAGTTTGGGAGCAATGACTGAGAAGGCTCGCCGCCCTCTTTGCTTATACACCTCATCTTAATAGGGACGACAAGGAGCATTTCACTAGTAAGAGACCACACCGACTGCTCAAGTTTAGGAGTATTTAGTGCACAAGCGAGATGTAGGTGTATTGATGAGGAGCCCGAGGAGGGCGAGACTCAGGGTGGGGGCAAATGGTAAATGGTGCATTTATAAAGTGCCTTTATTCAAGGCGCTTTACATATAGATTGCGCATTACATTCACACATTCACACACACATGGCGGCGGAAACCATGCAAGGCACCAACCAGCACATCAGGAGCAATTAGGGGTTCAGTGTCTTTCTCAAGGACACTTCGACACTAACTCTGGGGGAGCCCACAGGGTTCGAGCTGGCAACCTTGCGGTTACCATCCAGCCACTCTACCCCTGGCCCACCACCGCCGCCGGGGCGTATAGTCTGAGCCTGACGACCGCCGTGCTCTGCTCGGGATGGACGCTGCCCCCCCTCTCGGGGCTCCTATAGGAGAAGGAGGGAGAAAGAAGTGTTAGTGGGGCAAGGCTGAGGATGAAGGGAGTTAGTTGGGGAGGAGTGGGGGATTTTGACAGCGAGAATCATTATCAAACAGGTAAGAGGTGAGATAAGAGGTGTATTTATACTGTGGGGAATGTTATACGTGATTGGCTGTGAGACTATAGGGACACAGGTGAACTTGATAAGGAGTGATCTCTGCAAACGTCATTAAGGTTAGCTGACCTCAGTGATCTAGATCACTGGTTCCCAAACTTTTTCATGTCAAGGACCCCCAAATTGACCCCCATTTGAAAAGATATGCCCATAAGAGGGGACCCCCATGAGAGATGATTATGACGGCTCTAGCAGTGATTCTCAACCCGTTTAATTTCAAGGACCCCCCAGTTTGACATGCATTAGTCTATGGACCCCCCATTTAATGGCATTTCTATCTCTGGGACCTCCAATTTATCACTGTTAATTTAACTCTGAGAGTGTACAAATGGAACCAAATGTGGTTCCATTTGTACACTGTCTGTGTCTGTGACCCCATAAGGGTCCATTTGGTTACAAACTATTATTTAGCTGGGGACCCCCTGGAACTCTCCCAATGACCCCTGGGGGTCCCCGGACCTCACTTTGGGAATCACTGATCTAGATGGAACATATAATTTGAGAAGATCGGAAACCTCAGCCGATCTTCACGTTATCATCCTATTGAAAGGATCACCGTTATCCCATAGCTATATGGTTCAGTAGGTCCCTACTGGCTTACCATCCATAAACTGCAGGGCACTGATCCATTTACAGATTTTAAAAACAAACAATACAATCTTAAAATGGATCCTAAAACGTATACTGGGAGCCACTGGAGTGCGTCTAGAATGGGAGTGGTGTGTTCGTTATTTCCGGGTTCCTGTTCAAAGTTGTGCGGCAGCATTTTGAACAAGCCGAAGACGCGGGGAGAGGGAGGCTTGTGCACGTCAAAGGAGTTACCAACATGTTTCTTGGGTTTGAGAGGCATCCCACGTGGTGCATATCTTTGTTTTCGTCATTGCAGAGTTGCAGTACAGTATAGCAGTATAGTACTTAGACAATATAAACTATCCAAGGAGGAGCGTTAATCTGAAGCCATCGTCAAGAAGGGACAGCAACGCATTTTCTTCCAATATCTTATCGTTTCATTTTAAAGGACTTTAGTATCGGCCTAGCAGGTATTCTGTGCTAGTAGCTGGTCTGCTAGTTTGGCCACGAAAATGCTGACACATGAAACTAGTGTTTAGCTATCAGATTATACAGTAGGACAGTAGGTGAGCAACAGAGTGACTTACTGGATCTAACTTGATTAGAATGGTCAATAAAGACAACAATATCAAAACATTTAAATAGATTTGACCCAACCCTCAACGAGGTTGAGGTTCAACCATGTTTAAATGGCCTAGTGCTCTTCTAATCTAATCTCTACCTTTCCAAGGAGTCTGCTTTTTCCAGGTACATTATTTTCTCTTAACCCATTTTGGGCGGGATTTTGGTGTTAGCATTATGTTATGCTTTAGCTATTGAAAAATAGCAGAATACAAGCTCATAGCGCGCCACCGAGTGGCGCGCTACGAGCTTGTAGGTCTGCTATTTTTTTTAAATCGAAGAACGACTGACTTAGAAACATAGCTTTTTCAGAAAACTGTCAGGATGTAGAAGACATTTTTAGAATCTGATCTCAGGTCAAAATGGGTTAAAACTGGAAAAAGCTACACTCTCTCCCTCTTTCTATATCCACCTCCATTTGCACCTGAATCTAGCGGTTCTATTAAATTCTAGACAGGAGGACAGGCTCGCTTACAAAGGTAAACCATCTATAAATCATTAGGAGATAAACTTCACCGTCCGGGAAGACATATACCTGCAGATAAACATTTGAATTACGGAGTATACAACGTCTTTTTCCCTCTGCGCATCGCAAATGAAACATCAGTTCATCGTACAGTAAGGCCCGACTCACACCTTTACATCTAGCATACAACATTGATGCATGCTTGTTGTATGAGATGTATAGCTGACGCAAGCTCGCAATGCATTTCCAATGGGAGTCACATGGTTTGACACAACATTTGTGTTGTATGGCTTTCGGCTGTGTATCGACTGCCCCCCTCCCCCTCATACAACACAAATGTTGTGTCAAACCATGTGACTCCCGTTGGAAATGCATTGCGAGCTTGCATCAGCTATACATCTCATACAACAAGCATACATCAATCTGTTGTGCACGTGTGAGTCACCCCTTAAGTCAACCAGCAGATGAGGAATCACGCCTTAATGCCATCAATTACGCCCCGGTTATTTCTGTCTGCTCGTTTGACGTTTAGCATGCAGTGACGGAGACAGAGCATTTGGGGATTACATTGTGTGCAATGTTCCCTGGCACAGTAAACTAATTCTGTATAGCAAGGGTACCCTTGACCTGATCGCCCAAGCATGTACAGATACACAAACAATGTGTGAGGCAGATTATGCACATCATGTACAAACACATGCATGTACTGTATATGCTATAGGCTATACTGCAGTCTCTTTCATCCCCTCCCTATGAAAACACACACGTGTATGTACACATGCACAAACACGCATACACGCGCGAGCGCAGCATAAATGCTGTCCTTAACCTGGTGTACCACAACCGCTCAGCAAATACCAGCTGGGTCAGCAGATGCTCTGGGCGTTCTGTTCATACGAAGAACACTGGAGCCTGTCAGTTCATCCGTGAACACACACACACACACACACACACACACACACACACACACACACACACACACACACACCTGACATTGCCTACATGTACAGTACACACACGTGCACCTGTGCACGCACGCACACACGCGCACACGCACACGCCAACATATATTGCAGGGATGGAACATCAAGCCGATTACGGGGTTTCATCTGCCTTTGTTTTTGTATGATTACGAGCGAGCAGAAAGGCACGTACGGCTTGGCTGAGTTCAAATTAATGGGATGAGCCTTGTGACATGGACGGTTTTTATTTGCCTCCATTTCATTTCCTTTAATGTGCAAAATCCATTACGTCCGCGCATAGCCTGATTATAGGCTATGATTGTATTATTAGGCATATGTATGTGTAGCATTCCGCCGTCTCAGACGGGAAATGCAATTACTTTACGCTTGAGCAGTAACAGCGCGGCATGTTTTATGCGCATTGCGGTCAGTTATGTGAAATAACATTGCGTACGTAATTCACATGTTGGGGGCCAGGGATGTGTTTTTTGAGGGGCACTAGCCCCTGCCATATTCAGTGTATTTTTGTCCTAACACAAACATTAAATGCCATTGACAATGAATGGAGAATTTACGTCATATGTGTCTCTGCTGTTTTGTGCTAAGCTAACACAAACATTTAATGCCATTGACAATGAATGGAGAATTTACGTCATATGTGGACGAGCAAAACAGCTATTTTGTCCTAACACAAACATTAAATGCCATTGACAATGAATGGAGAATTAATTGAGGAGTGATGGCAGTGCACTGCTGAGCTAGCGCTTTGGCATGGGGGCGGGGGTGCGATCAATCATCAACATATAGAATTAATTATGTAGGCCTACTGGCCATATATGGAGCGTGTCTTATGTACAGGGTTTGATGAGGTCAGATCCACATATGGAATGTCAGAACAGGTCAGCTCCATATATGGAGATCTAAGGGTGGCAGCGGGAGTATAGAGGGTATGCAGCATATCGTCGCTGTTGGGAGGATCGATACCACTTTACTTCATCTTTTTTCAGAAAAACATTGTGTGTTGCTTAGGAAAGAAATATTGAACAAATGAAAAGTATCAACTGGTGAGACTAAAAAAACAAACAGGGGGTGGACCAAAACAAAGCCTCGCCGAAAAAGCTGGAAACCACAAACGGGAATAAGATTTATTTTTTATTTTCATTATTATTATTATTTCTTTACCTATCTGGTCTAGACCGGATCACACAGTGATTTTGAAACACAGACCAGTTTCCTCCGAGGTGGAAACTATAAAGACATGGTGACGCGAGGGTTAGCTGCAGTCAAACTCGCAGGGCGGAAGATTAACACACTTCAGCGAAGCAGGGGTTCTCCCCCCCCCCCCCCCCCCCCCCCCACCCCGAAATATGTTAAAAGTAACCATGCAGTGTACCTGTTTATGAAACTTAGCACTGCATGACGCTAACAACTGCATGACGCTGCATGACGCTAACAATGAAGTCTATTTCCATCGGTGTATTATTTCACGCGTGGCGAGGCATTGTGCGAGCTTGGAGATCCATTGTCAGCTGTTGTGATCAATGACGCATAGTCAAAATGTCTCCACTTGAGCTGGATTCGGGTAAAATGGTGATAAAGTAACTGACAATATACAAAGAATACCAACTTTGATGAGGCAGTATTGCTTTGTTTTAAAAAATATATAAGGTTTTCTTCATTTTCAGAAAAAAATATAAATCATTTTTCTTTTTTTCCCCCCCATTTCCTCAAAAATGAACATTTTGGATTTAGGTGGTTTCTTCCCGACAGCAGAGATATAGTGAGTGGCAAAATTGAGTTTAATGTCTATTATGGATATATCGGATATAGGCCAGAAAGTTTGCTTTTTTCAATGCAAAATGTGTAGATTTGACCTAAATCTATCAACAATGTTAGAACTTAGCCGTCTGTACTGTGGTAACATTTTAGTTTTACTTTTGCTTTTGTCACAGAGGACCCCAAAGCAGTACGACCAAAAGGCAGGATTCACAGTTCAAGAGGTTTATTTAACTAACTTAAACTTCCCATAAAATGGGGAAGGCAAAAGCAAGAAGTGGAATAATACACAAACACACTGACAGTGACACTAGATGACGATCTGACAAGGAACTGAACAAACTGGGGCATATAAATAGACAAAGACTAACTAGACACAGGTGAACTCAAAATACAATCAAGCACAGGATAGGCTAACAGAACTAAGAGGACACAGGTGGAAACACTGACACATCACAAGGTAGGTGAGACAAGGTAGCTAACAGTAACTAGGCAGACATGCAGGAAACACTAGGGACCATACTACAAAATAAGATACACAAAATCAAAGCAACAACAAAGTAACAGAAACCGAAAAACCAAACAGAACAGGAACACATGGCATAATACATTGCATCCTGAAACAATAGAAGGTTCAAAACCAACTATGGACTGCAGCATAAGTGGACAAGTGTTCAATGACCACAATAATAACTGCCATTCTTAACATGAGCATTTACAGAACATGAAACAACCACATAACCATAATAGTCATGCCATATATAAGTCATGCCAAACAAGAGTCCAGTGGTTTAGAGCTATACTGTAAGTCAGGGGTTCTCAACGTTTTTGGCCGGGGACCCCCGAAAATGCTTTGGCAACGTCTCGGGACCCCCGCCCCGCCCCCTCCCGACCCCCAATATAAATTGACTGCTACAATAACCTTAAACCATTTTGGGCGGGAACCCCTTTTGGTGTTTTAAGCATTGTTATAATTTAGCTATTGAAAAATAGCAGATCTACAAGCTCATAGCGCGCCACCGAGTGGCGCGCTACGAGCTTGTAGGTCTGCTATTTTTTAAAAATCGTGAAAATAAAATTTAAAAAACAATCTTTCTTTTTTTTTTATATATATTTTGGGGACCCCCCAAAATAATTTGGCGACCCCCCGAGGGGTCGCGACCCACGGGTTGAGAACCCCTGGTTTAGAGCTATACTGTAAGTCAAAGGCAGAGGAGCGGGGCGTGACAACTTTACTGGTATTTGACTTCAATAAATCACTCCTCTCTAGTGTTGTGTGTAAAAGTAATGCCAGCCCTCTGGTGTCTTTGGTCCTTTTAGCATGCAGTGGTGGGAAAAATACTCAAATGTTTTTACTTTAACAAATTAAAGTATCGATACTCAGATACAAGTAAAAGTCCGGACTTCAAAATGTATACTTAATGAAAGTACAAAAGTATTGGTATCAAAATGTACTTCAAATAGCAACACATTATGCAGAACGTCCCTTTCACAAGTTTTCAAATGTATACAAATCTTGCTTGTAGATCGTCTATTTTTAAATGGCCCAAATGTAATGTTGATTGTTGTTGGTACATTTTGTAAAGCGTCCTTGGGTTCATGAAAGGCGCTATATAAATTCAAGCTATTATTATTATTATTATTATTATTATTATTATTATTATTATTATTATTATTATTATTATTATTATTATTATTATTATTATTATTATTATTAATGGCTGAAGTGGGTAATGAATTATTTTGTAATAATAATCAAAATCAAAAGCAACTAAAGTTATCAAATAAATGTAGTGGAGTAAAATTACAATATTTGGATCCGAGATGTAGAGGAGTAGAAGTAAGTAGCCTATATTGGAAATTGGAAATACTCAAGTAAAGTACAAATACCTCAACATTGTACTTAAGGTACAGTACTTAAGTAAACTTACTTAGTTATTTTCCACCACTGCCTTTTAGGTGCAGCACAGGTGAAAATCATATTGCTGCCCATAGGTGGCAATAGTAAACCATACCCAGGTAAGATGACAGGCAGTTATACCACCATGCTGATAGAATGTCACATCTAATGCTATACATCTCTGCTGTCGGGCACAGACCCGCTAGAGTAAGTCCTAAATATTAACCTGTCAGGAAATGGAGAAAAAAAAGGAGATGACTGCCTCATCAAAGTTGGTATGGTGACTTTAAACATTGTCAGATACTTTAATGTGTCCTTATATTATTATCCCTTTGCCTTTATACAGGAGGATTTTGACCTTAATGTGGATAGTTTTATTTTTGAGTGGTGTAAACCACTCCTACGACTGGCTTTGTTAGTTTATGTGTCTGTCTGTCTGTCTGTCTGTCTGTCTGTTCGTACCAAAAAATGAGCACGGTTGCTATGGTCACCCAGTTCACACGGTTGTGATTTCATTACGTCAGACATTACGTCAGACCACAGTTGATCAGGCTATATAAGACCTTACACCACTCAGTTCACACGGGTGTGATTTTTTATTTTACATCTGACTTTGTCATTCTAATCAACTAGACCGGTGCCCGGCTGTAGAGCAGCGAATCGGTAACGATGGAAGTTGGAGATCCATGCCCCACCCGGCTATGCAATAGCCTGTGTCAGAGTACCCGTTCAACCCATCTGTCTGTGTCCCTATTATGTCCATATATGGAGATTTCTGTATCTGTCTCTCTGTGTCCCTTTATTCCTATATATGGAGTTCTGTGTCAGGCATGCCCAAATATGAAGTGTGGTGATGACGTCAGAACAGGCCAGCTCCATATATGGAGATATAGGGGTGATCAGGTCCAGGGCCCGGGCAGAGGTTTTTGTGTTGGTTCTGGACAACCGTGGGTCCGACCAACTCGACACCGGGCACTGCACTCCCTGTGGGGGCGTGGAATGCACGTGTGGAATCTGAAGTCGGTGGGGCGAACGGTTCTCGAGTTACGTGGATTTCAGACATACATACGATCGAGAAACCACCACCTAACTCCACAAGTTGGAGTTAGCTGGTTTGTCTGACAGTTTGAGGGTCCAATGCAGTTAGGAGGTTTAGACATGCAGACTAGAGGCACTTTTTTTTTAACACTTTTCATTGGTTCCATATTTGTAAAACCCACACACGGACGTGAAGGGTGTTCAATTTAGCACTGATTTATGAAGAGAAGATTAAAGTTGACAAAATGGAAATAGCTGGTTTCTACCCGACAGAGATGATTATGATCATTTACTGCAGCTGCTTCAGCACACGAGCAGCCCCGTCCAGAGCGGGTCAGAGCCACGTGTCTCACTAATAAAAGTCAGACAGACAGAATCGGGCCTATTTGACCATGAGATAGATAGACAGACAGACAGACAGACAGACAGACAGACAGACAGACAGACAGACAGACAGACAGACAGACAGACAGACAGACAGACAGACAGACAGACAGACAGACAGACAGACAGACAGACAGACAGACAGACAGACAGACAGATAGATAAAATAAACATTTTGCGGTGAAGTGACAAGTTAACTGAAGACTGAAGCTGACAGAATTAAGACAGACAGAACAAACAGACAGACGGGCAGGTATAAGACAGACAGACAGACAGACAGACATGTGGGCAGAGAACGGTATATCCCAGCGCTTATCCATTGTGGTACAAACACTGTTCTCCCCTGAGTGGAGACTGCAGACATGGGAGGAAGTTCAGTGCACACTGTCTGGCATTGACGAGCACCTTCTTCCTTTGTACCATATGTGACAGGAGATGACACACACACACACACACACACACACACACACACACACACACACACACACACACACACACACACACACACACACACACACACACACACACACACACACACACACACACACACACACACACACACACACACACACACACACACACACACACACACACACACACACACACACACACACACACACACACACACACACACACACACACACAGTGTCTGGCTGCAGACAATCTATAAACTTCCACTGTCTCTCCCTTGATGGCTGAATGATGGATGACTGCATCTTCTCTAACAATACCTAAACACTCCCCATGTGGCAGGCCTCCCACATAGGGTCAGTTTAAGGCAGTGCGTGCGTGCGTGCGTGCGTGCGTGCGTGCGTGCGTGCGTGCGTGCGAGAGAAAGAGGGAAGAGCGTGCGAGAGAGAACGATGAATCATGCGTCCAATTTAAGGTTTTACACTTCCACCGACAGATTAGTTTTGTGCCCTTACATACTGTAGTAAAATGGTCCTTTCACAGCATTACAATTCTTGGCTTCGGGATTGAGGCATCGTGGGTAAGATGTGCAGGGAAAGAAATAAAATCCACGGGTTGCACCAGAAATATACTTCTTAAGCTTCCCGTCACACTGAGAATCAGTTTGGACGACACTATCGGATTACAATAACAGTGTAAACTGCTTAGTGATCAGGGTTAGAGTGCTACCAGCTGCTTATGTGGATCAAAAGCTTGGGACAGAATGCTAATGCTACTGTACACAAAGCTGTAGTCTACAATCAACACTGTAGCCTTGTTGATGCTGAGTCTGTTCATATACACGTCAATTTGCGTATTTATTCATTCATATTATGTTTTTATATTGTTTATTTTTAACTATGGAAATGACTTAAAGGAGAATTTCGGACTAGAAGGCTTTCTTGCCTTTATTTGTAGTTTTTCCCCCATAAGCCCTCAATGGGGCGTTGGGTTTTAGTGCTAATTCTCTTATTTCCATCGCCCATTCTCTTCATAATGTAAAAAGTATCGCAAGCGGCACACATTACTACTTATTTCGATGGAAATAAGCGAATTAGCACTAAAACCCAACGCCCCATTGAGGGCTTATGGTACAGGGAAATAACCAATAATGTGTTTTTGCACAAAATAACACCTGGACCTCTTTGGTGGGGACCTAACAACTACAAATAAAGGTAAGAAAGCCTTCTAGTCCGAAATTCTCCTTTAATACTGTGGTAAGTATAAGTAAGTCAACTTTATTCATCAAGCGCCTTTCAACACAAAGTTACAAGGTAGAATACATCACATTACAATCATAAAATTAAAACAATAAGGATAAAGTAGTTGAAACGAGGCAACCAAAGCATTAACCAGCACAGAGATGAGAGTGAAGTGGATTGTCATAAAACAAAGGCACGGTCAACCTTGTTTTGAGTCAGGACTTCATGGGTACGACCAGAAGGCCTTTGCTAGGAGGCCTGAGAGATCAAAGCGGCGTGTGCGTGCGTGCGTGCGTGCGTGCGTGCGTGCGTGCGTGCGTGCGTGCGTGCGTGCGTGTATCTTACTTTGCCTCGTGGTAACCTGTCTGCTTCCAGCTGGAAAACTGAGACTCAATTGAAATCATGACAGGAAAATTTTTAAAAAAAGGACGAAGGAAAAAAAGTGTTTTTTTTCTCTAAATGGGAAACCGTAAACATCTTCTAGCTTTATGGCAAAATCACAGCAGTGGAACTCAGTGTTCCAACAGGCTGCCGCCTCGTGATGTAGTCTATTGCACCATGAGAAACAAATTGAAGGGCCTTGCAAACATGAAGCGAGGAACGCAGGCGTTGTTGCCTGGATCAACACAGGTCTCCTCCAGGTCTGTTGAAGAGGGGCACAACAACGCAAGCGTAAAAAACAAGCTAAACAGAATCCAGGTCTGTGCACGTAACGAGCACGCGCGCAACAAATGCACGGGGCCCGTGCTCACGCTTGCATTGTCGCACCGCGACTTCTCCGAGCATAAACACAGGTCTCATTGAAAATGAACTATAGGCGCGTTTTATCGCTCTCCGTTTGCAAGGCCCTAAAGGCTGCTGGTGATGGAGACACAAAATGAATGCACACACTGAACAGCACCTGTGGGCTACAGTGTGCAGTCAGTCGCCCTCGTCAAGTGGATTGATAACACCTGGTCACGTAATGTCCCCCTGACTGTGCCTTTGGTGGGGGAAAGGCTAGTGCACATGTCCGGATGTGTATAGCCTTTGCATAGGCCCTTATATATTTTTTCCCTGTTAATTAACCCATTTAGGCCTGAAGTCGAAATTTAAAAAATGTCTTTTAAATTCTGAAAGTTTTCTGAAATACCTAATTTTTCTGTATCAGTTGTGCTCAATATTTCATGTCAAGGACCCCAAAAATTACATGTATTTGGACCAGCCCGGACCGCCATCTGAAAATATGTTGTTCCAGGGACCTCCCCAGAAACAAAGATATGAGTTAAAAACGTTCTGAAAGAATATGTATTCAAAGATTTGCACCAACATTGTCATGCTTTTTCCAAAACAGCAGACCTACAAGCACCGAGTGCCGCGCTACAAGCTTGTAGATCTGCTTTATTTTAAATCAATACTATTATCATGTCACGTCATTGCAATTTACCTTTTATATTAACGTTTTAACGTTTTAAGTGGATATGGTGTAGTAGGAGGAGGGTTTTATATCAATAAAAAAAGCCCTAAAGACATGTAGGTATTTCAGAAAACTGTCAGAATTTAAAAGACTTTTTTAATTTCAACGTCAGGCCTAAATGGGTTAAAACAGGGAAAAACTAGAAAAAGTGCCCTTCTGGGCACAGGTCTCCACCAGGAGGATAGGACTGTGTGAGATGTTTGGCAAAATGTTTAGGATTAATATAAACATGTTTTTGAGGCATTTTGTTCCAAAAATGTGTTTTGCAAAAATCAACCTGTTGGTGGCGCTATAACAGGCCAATGTGAAAAGGGTGGGATATATTCCTCAGCCTAGTAAGAAAATGTGTGAAAGATTTCACGTAAATTGCATGCTGCGTTCATGATTTGAGGCTTTTGTTCAAAACGGGGCAATCTTGCAAACTGTGAAAGCTAATTATAGCCAATTAGGATGGAATATGAAATATCGGACAGATCCGACTTGAGCACATGACCATAGAGATAGTGTGTAACGATTTGTGAGATTTTTGGACCGAATCTGGAGGAGTAATATCAAAAAATATGTTTTACAAAAGTCGGCCTCCTGGTGGCGCTATAAAAGGCAGATGTGGAAAATGCAGGTCAACGGTTTGTCCTTGGCCTCTAGGGAGTGTGCATGCAACGTTTCACGCAGATCGGTGCAGTTTTAGGTAAAACATGTGAAAAGCTGCCTCATGGTGGCGCTATAACAGGCCGTTCTGGAAAATGTGGGGCAGAGGTTCATCGTTGGCATCCAGGGAGTGTGTGTGCAAAGTTTGGCATCGACCGGGTTAACGGTGCCGGAGATTAGCTGGTAACAGACGGACGGAAGGAAGGACGCACACACGCACACACACACGGACGGAGTGCAAAACATAATCTCTCCCCATGCCTTCGGCCTGGTGGAGACAAATATGCAAAGGCTATACACATCCGGACATGTGCACTAGCCATTCCCCCACCAAAGGCACAGTCAGGGGGACATTACGTGACCAGGTGTTATCAATCCACTTGACGAGGGCGACTGACTGCACTCTGCAGCCCACAGGTGCTGTTCAGTGTGTGCATTCATTTTGTGTCTCCATCACCAGCAGCCTTTAGGGCCTTGCAAACGGAGAGCGATAAAACGCGCCTATAGTTCATTTTCAATGAGACCTGTGTTTTTGCTCGGAGAAGTCGCGGTGCGACAATGCAAGCGTGAGCACGGGCCCCGTGCATTTGTTGCGCGCGTGCTCGTCCGAGGCCTCCGAGGCCTCCTGTGGTTTGATTAGCAAAAATTGTGTTAAAAATGAAGTTGTGGGCCTGGGCCGTGGCTCAGCGGTCCAGGCACCTTGGCTGGTAATCCAGTCTGGCAGTGTGCCGTGGGTTCGACTCCCGATCCCGACGGCCTTTACTGCATGTCATCCCCCCATCTCTCTCCCCATTTCCTGTCAGCCTACTGTCTGTCCCTCCATAAAAAATAAATAAAATAAAGGCGAAAGCCACAAAATCATTATAAGAGTCTTTTTGTTCTTATTTCTCTTATGCTGACCATTCATCCTTCATCGGTGAAGTGTTATACCGCCCCCACCCCGCCCCCACCACCACCACCACCATCAAGCTGTTGCAACGCTTCACAGAATCGAACAAATGATCTCGCCTGTCTCTGCAACCAACGCGTTGCTCCCCGCCGCAACATCGTCCACACTCACTGGTTTGATGGCTCTCCAATCTGAACATCAGCCTTGTGAACGAAACAAACCAACGTATCACAGACGGAGATGATGAAAGCCTTCAGCGATGCACAGTTGGCAGCAGAGATGAGGGGGAGCAGGGGAGTCTGCCTCCCACTCGCTCTCTCTCTCTCTCTCTCTCTCTCTCATGTTAGGCCTTTGGGGCCTCTGCTGGGTCTCTAGGCTTTGTCTTGTTCTCCGCTCTCCCTTCATCTCTGCCTGCCTATCTCTCTCTCTCTCGACCACTGTCTCTCTCTCTCTCTCTCTGCCTACCTCTTTCTCTCTGTAGCTCTCTCTCCGTCCCTTCTTTTTCTTTTTCTAGTTCTTCTTCCACTCTCTATTCCCCTCTGCCTCTCAGTCTTTCCCAGGGGTTTAATTTATGATTGTGGAGACACAGAAACATATAGGGAAGACAGCCCACGCTCTCTAGCTAGCTCTCTCTCTCTCTCTCTCTCTCTCTCTCTCTCTCTCAGTGACTTTCTGCGCGCATGCGTGTGTGTGTGCGCGCGCATTGTGAGTGGAAATGTATGTGCGCGAGTGCATCAGTACAACCGAAAGGTTTTTCTTTGCCAGACCTTTTGTTGATGTACCTCGGCTCAGGCAGTAGGCTACAACGCTACAGTATGTGCATATCATATTTTCCTTGGCATGGTCAACATCAAATCCTGTATGTTTAGGAATGTATAGCCTGTATTGCACAACATGATCATCTTCATTCAATGTGTGCCCGATGGCACTTGATCATAATACTATTCATTGCTTCCTTGTGAGTCAATGTTTTCTTATTTCATTGCATGGCTACTTACTGTAACTAGCAATCTCTAGTGTAAATGATCTGTAGGCTACTTTGCACTATACAGTACACATACTGTTTGGCACATTTATCCAAAGCATATGCAATGTGCTTTGCACTAACTCTTTCACACACACACATGTCCACATACAGACAGTGGCGAAAACCATGAAAGGTGCCAACCTGCTCATCAGGAGCAATTAGGGGTTCAGTGTCTTGCTCCAGGACACAAATCTAGAACCAAAACGACAAGAGGGGCTGTATTTCCAATGCCGTATACAGTATGTAATTGAGTACCAATGATGTCACGAGTTGATGGGGAAGTCGAAACGACCCTTAGCAAACGTGAACATTTGTGGACATTTTTAGCAAGTGGATATTCTGGGCACAGACAAGGTGAAGAACCCATTGGTTTCCACTGACGTGTAGCCCTCAGTCACACCCAGAACAAGAGACTGGAGCTGATGGAGGGAAGGCATGGTGTCACCAGTGGCGTATCCAGGAATTACGTTTTGGGCAGACAAGATGTGTTAATTGTCGTCTCCCCGCGCACAATCGTAGCACTAAAGGTGTTCAAAGAGATATACCTGCCAGACGAGTAGGATACAAAGGCTGAAAGGCATGCATTTACATTCCAATGGGTGATTGAGGGTCGCGCTCTACCGCCATTAATAGTTAATAGTCAACGGCCATTAATAGTTCTCATGTCTTGTTTTTGTCCTCTCATTGTATGGATTTTGGCCAGGCCATAAATGGATTTGGACAGGCGGACGCCTGCCCTCGCCTTATTGTAGATACGCCTCTGGGTGTCACGGTAGTATCAGACCGTTCCTGTGGGAAAGCAGAGAACCGCAAGAGCCATGCCAGTGAAACCATGGGATCCATGCAGGTAAGGCATACATGGGCAACTGGCGGCCCGGGGGCCACATGCAGCCCCCACCTTCACTTAATGCGGCCCGCGGGCTATTCTTGTAATACTGATAATAGTATTGATTTCAGCTGTTATACAATTCCAAACATGCAAACATGACCTGTTAGTCACTGGCTTAATGACTAGTATTAAAATGTGATTGTATTTTTTTACGTCCAATGTATTTGCCCTCTGGAGTGAGTGTGGAAATAGTGGTATTAGTTAATTGATTTTATTTCATTTTTTTGGTTGTTGTAAATATCGAAACCTATTATAATTGTGTGTACAACATGGATGTAGGACTTCTAGGAGTGAGGTGGTCATATATACAGTAAATCAGTTCAACATTGTCAATTACGGTTATACTGCCCACACTCGTACAAGACAACCTCTCTGACCCCGGCTGTCTATAGTCTAGTCCAGGGGTAGGCAACCTTTATTATCAGAAGAGCCATTTTTGGCCCAAAAACGTATTACAATTCTATCTGGAGCCGCAAAATATGTTTGCTTTAATAAAGTATTTGTGATTTTTCTGGTCTTTCAATATTACATACGTTTGCTAATTTCTCAAAGCATATCAAGTATACTGTACCAGTAAGCCAGCAGCATTGGTGGTGAAAACAAACAAAGATGTCTTATCATGAATACATTCTTCTATTCTTCTATTTTCCTTCATTAAATTTGATTCTTATTTCTATCTGGTGTATAGGCAACATTGTTTTGCAATATCAAAATGAAAGAATAACTAATGCCTACTACAAATTCAAAAATAAATTATGATTAAATGTAAAAAAAAAAAAAAGAAAAGAAAAGAAAAAGAAAACCTCTTACCAACGGTATTCCTTTTAATACTTCTTTGCCGTAGCAACTGGGAGCCACGGGAGAGGGCCTATAAGAGCCACATGTGGCTCTAGAGCCGCAGGTTGCCTACCCCTGGTCTAGTCTAGCGCTAGTGAAGGATTTCCCTTCGTCCTTTTGGTATTATTATTTTTAGCAGTATACGATCCTGGGGAGCCACCGTTCTTTAACGGCAACAGAGGGATATGGAAGTGGACTTACTTGGCAAGAGGAGAGGGGAAATTCTTTCCATTAGATGATCATAACCTCACTCAATTCATTCTAGCCTGTGCCCATGTATTGATCGACTTTAAAGAAAAGAATCGATTGAGTCTCTTCTCTTATACCTCCTGGCATTATTTTCATTCTTGCACAACAGTTGTAGGCAGAGAGAGAAAGAGTGAGTAGTAAGTGAGAGAGAGAGGGGGGGGGGGGGGGCTGGTAGTGGGAATTACATTATGACATCATATCCATATAATTTGCAGTTTCCTTGGCAGGCAAAAACAACATCAGGGATAAGACATGCATGCCACGCACGCGCACGCACACGCACACACGCACACACACACACACACACACACACACACACACACACACACACACACAAACCTTATAATGAACTGAGGGTTCCACAGCAGCTCTTGGCGAAACATGAAACTGCAGGCGATCAAGGGGGACTTAACGAAGTGACGTAACGAAGACACTCCCATTCTCATCCCTGGCAACATGGCTTTGATATAGAGCCATGCAGTCCGTTAGCACCATCCTGCCATAGCTATAGCTGCTGTTACATAAAGGGAGGTGTAGGTGTGTGCGCTGAGGTGTAGGAGGTGTAGGTGTGTGCGCTGCGTGTATCGCCATGTACAAACTGCATTCAGAGCAACAGACTTATAGCATGTCATGTAGACAGCACAATAATTGCATTGTATGTAGTCATAGCACTTCATAGTATAGCATTATATGTATAGTGTCATTATATAGATATGTTCTAGTTATAGTTTATATGTATAGTGTCATTATATAGATATGTTCTAGTTATAGTTTATATGTATAGTGTCATTATATAGATATGTTCTAGTTACGTTCTTAGCTTACGCATGTTTCGCGATAAATGCATTTTACATATGTGATGTATTCCCATGCTTTTTGTTCTTGCTTAATGTAAGTCGCTCTGGATTAAGAGCGTCTGCTAAATGCCTAAATTGTAAATTGTAAATTGTAAATTATAGCACTCATTATGCGTTGAGAGTGAGGTAAGAGAGAGAGAGAGACAGACAGAGATAGACAGAGAGATAGACAGAGAGACAGAGACAGAGACACAGAGAGAGAGACACAGATAGACAGAGAGATAGACAGAGAGACAGAGACACAGAGAGAGAGACACAGAGAGAGAGACACAGAGAGAGAGACACAGAGAGATAGACAGAGAGATAGACAGAGAGACAGAGACACAGAGAGAGAGAGACACAGAGACAGAGAGAGAGACAGAGAGAGGGGAAGTATACAGGTAATGATATAAGCTGTCAGAATGCAGCCAACGGATACCAGTGGAAATATAGTGACAGAAAGAAAAAAAGAAAATAAATAGCCACATGCGGATCTTAGCACGTGCAGTTTGCCAGTTGTGTGCGTGTGTGACGGCATGCTATTTTTAGCTTGATTGTGCACATGCTGCAGGGCTCATTGGCGTCCACATTCAAGGCTTCATGTGAAATTGTAGTCTAAAAAAAAGAAAAGCTTCATCCCATTTTGACCTGGTGCAGGTCGATGTGATGTAATCATGCAGGCAATGCAAATGTGTGAATCAACAGGCCACTTGTCATATCTGCTTTGATTGGACACTTCAATTGATCATTAGTTGACAGACCAGTGAAAATAAGACATATTGGTGTCATTAATAAATGAGACGTAGCTTGCGGAGTTAGTTCAGTCAGATATACTCGAGGGGGTTCATGCCATGCTCAAGGCGCATACTATACTCAAGGGGTTAACATGCGGGGTATGTGGGTGTACAAGTGTGTGCAAGTCCCTCACGTCATTCTCCGATGCGGCAGTCAGCTGACCAATTGGGCGGGCTACTTAAGCTCTCCAGTCTGCATGCTCTTCCTGCCTTCCTCTGCATATGGTTCCTGGTTGTATGTGATGTTTTTTCCCACCACCACCCCAGCACCACCGGTGGGCTCTGCTATTTATGTTCCCCATGGGGGGGGTTATTATCTATCTCCCTGCTCTTAATGTTTTATGTTGTTACTTAATCTTGCAGAGCAGGGAGAAATCCAGCAGAGCCGAACGCCAAGTCAAATATCAAATGCACACTCATTACTCATTCTGTAATAAATATTGGTAAATCTATTTGTGAGTTATCTGACTGAACTCCAGGTTTTTGCCTGTATACGATGCTGCACTATAGAGACAACGTACAACAACGTTCACTGCATCAAAGTCGGCAGCAGTGTTGTTTTTGGCAGCAAATTTCTATTTTTAGTTTTAGTCATAGTCTCTTGAATAGTTTTCACTTAGTTTTAGTCACATTTTAGTCACCTGGAATGTGTTAGTGTTTGGTTTTAGTCGACTAAATGTCATGAGATTTTAGTCGACTAAAATGTGTTTTGGCGGGCATTGATGCCGTCGTAATGGCTGATTTTACACTTGCTGAAAATGGCCGATCTACAAGCTCACAAAGCGTCGCAGCGCGACGCGTTGTGAGCTTGTAGATCAGCTATTTTCAGCATGCAACCAAGTGTAAAATGACTTATACTGGATCTCTTGTCCACTATAGTCCCTTCCTAACATTTTAGTCTAGTTTATATTCGTTGACTAAATTGTCAGTATATTTAGTCTTAGTTTTAGTCATCACAGCTTATAGTTTTCATTTAGTTTCCATTTAGTTTTTGTCAGTGGAAACCAAGTGAAATGAAATCAACACTGGTTTTCTGCCACAAGTCATTCCACAAAAATGAGACATGAAATCCCCCCCTCCCCTCCCATCCCTCTCCCCCCCTATTCCTGACCCCCTGGCTGCACTCCCTCATATTCGACTTGGTGAAAGGCCGTGTGGGTGCAGCGCACGGCACGCGGGACCTCAATGATTTCCAATCGCTCATCTTCTTCTCTTTTGTCCCCGGCCTTCGCCCGCTCCTCACCCCCCGCACAGCGTCCCCATTCAATCCCTTTTCATTTACCCCTCAGTTCACTTTTACAGACAATTTCATTTCAGCCCAATCTCTCAATCTCTCCTCACCACCACCACCACCCTCCCTCCACAACCTCTATCCTGTTCCACCATTTCTCTGTCACCACAGCTACCCTTCCTTCCTTCCTTCCTTCCTTCCTTCCTTCCTTCCTTCCTTCCTTCCCCCCCCCTCTCTCTCTCTCTCTCTCTCTCTCTCTCCGTATAAATGCCAATAGAGCACTTATACTGAAACATGTGGTGCCCGCTCTCAAAGGGCACCTACGGACGGCTGCAATTCGAAACTGGCCCCCGTAAAAATCTGTGGTGCTACACTTGTGGTGCTACACTTTCTAACCACTTGCCCACTATACTGTACCAAGACTTCGGAGACACATATACTTCCCACAGATTACACACACCCAACGTGAGTTTGAAACTATGACCAATGACAAAAAAAACCTCCCATACCTAGGGAGAAATACATCAATGTGCAAACACAGCAGCAAGATCTGTGCATGCTGTTGCGACAAAAGAAGGTTAGCCAATGGAATACAACCACCCTAAGGACTACTTATCTGTACCAGGTTGACTGCTGGACCTTGCACAAACATGTAAACAGAGCTGCTACCTTTAAACACATCTTAAATCTGAGTTTTTCTGCCCCTATAGTCCTGAGAATTTTTTTTCCCAAAGTGACTGCAAAAGATTGCTGCCATTTGTTTCAAAAAAGCTTTATACCCTGTTATAACATGTATATAACGATGTAATGTGACATAGCTCTGTTTACAAAATGCTGTACCCACTCCAACCGCATATACTTTCCCCATTTTCCTGCTTTGGCAATGTAAATGTAATGTTTTCTCATGCCAATAAAGCTCCTTTGAATTGAATTGGATTAAATGCTAATTGCAGCACGCTCTTGTAGTTTTGACGGAACAATAATAGACCGCCTTTTAAAAACATCAAACTCTCTTTTTAGCCACCAGCCCGTGTCAGCTATTATCAAGCTCCATTGATTTAACCCATTCCGAACGGGAACCCCGTTTTGTATTTAAACGTTATACTTTAGCTATTGAAGTATAGCAGATCTACAAGCTCATAGCGCGGCACCGAGTGGCGCGCTATGAGCTTGTAGATTTACTATTTTTTGAAAAATCTTGAAAATGTGACGCAAATCTTTGAATATATATTATTTCAGAGCGAACATTTTTAACTCAAATCATTGCTTCTGGAGGGTCCCTGGAACAACATATTTTCAGATGGGGGTCGGAGGCCAAATACATATAATTCTGGGGGTCCTTGACATGAAATAGTTTGAGAACCACTGACATAGAACATAGGTTTTTCAGAAAACCTATCATGATTTAGAAGACATTTGTAGGATCTGGTCTCGGTCGAAATGGGTTAAATTGTTCAAAGAAGTGATTCTGCTGTGATTGCCAGAGCTTGACTCAGACTCAGACTACAGAATAAGCTACAAGAATAAAAATATATATACTGTATCACTCTGGAGGACTTTATCAAATGCAAACCCTTGCATTTAGAACATCACAAGCTACGGAAAAGAACAATGAGAAAGAGAGAGAGAGAGACAGACAGACAGACAGACACACAGACACACAGACACACAGACACACACACACACACACACACACACACACACACACACACACACACACACACACACACACACACACACACACAGGGAGAGACAGATTCAGACAACAATGAAAAAACAATAAAAATAAAACAATCTTACTAATTGCATTGTTGAAAGACACCCCATCTTTGGAGTGTCAACGCGGAATCTTGGTTTGTTTTTGAATGCCACCCAGTGAAAATGCATCATCTATTTTTGGCGTGTATATTCCTGTCCTCTGTAATGACGTCACTTCATTGATTTATACACTGCAAGGCTGTCAGAGCCAATGAAGCTCCACCAAACAGCATTCATGTATTAATTTGGGCTTGTTTATTTAGATATACGGTTTTGAAGACAGAGTCAGACTTGGAGGAAAAAACAAACAACAACTACGGACGGGTGCACGATTATGAAATTATGACCGATATCCGATCTCCGATTATTTTCAGGGTCATATCTGCCGATACCGATTCCAACCGATTCCGATATTATATCGGAATCGGTCCCCCCTATAGGGGCTTGGCCCAAAGCCTGTTAATAAAGTATTCAATCAATCAATAAAAAATACATACTGTATTTGATTAGGCTTTTGTTCTAGACTAGAGGTACTAGAAACTTTTGATTTATATTGAACCTATTAATGCATTTTTACATTTTTATATTTAAAGGTTTCATGACATTCATTTTCATTTATTTTTCGTTTTTCTTTTAGGTTTTATGACCTCAATTACACCCAAAAAATACCTGGACTTTTAGCATTCGTGTGGATTTTCTGTTCTGAGTTTTCTCTGGGGTTTAGAAGCCTTTTGAGCAGCAATGAAAACAGACATCTGCTGGCAAATCCCATTGACACATAATGGGATTTGCTGGCTCTTACATCACAAACAGCAGGAAAATCAGAGCACTTGTTTGAGCCAGAAAACCCCAGACCACAGAAAATCTGCTGAATGTTAAAAGTTCAGGTTTTTTGGGTGCAATTGAGCTCAGAAAACCATTTTTTTAATGTCACAATCCCTTTCAAAAATGTTTTGCTGGTGAAAACCGATGAAATAATCTGTATTATCTTGAGACCATTCTTATATGGCATTTTTATGGCTGATATGGCCGATTCCGATAATGCTACCGTTTGTATCGTGCATCCCTATAGTACAGTCAGACAGACGGCGAGACGGGACACACAGCTCACACAGAGAGCCATCAGATAATTACTAGTGACAGGGAGGGAGCTGAGGGAGACAGCCGCAGTCAGGGCTACATTTACTGTGGTTCACCGCTGGCATCAGGCCCTGTTTATGCACTTTACACACACATGGGCGGGCGGGCACGCACGCGCGCGTCAAATCATGCATATACGCATAGGGACGCACGCACACACGCATGGAAGCACAATGTACTGTGCTTATACTCTATTTATCCATTGTTATTTTTAACTACGCACCAAATATCATGCACCATTATGATATCATGTGCAAGGGCTGGTGATTCAGTATCTGATGCTTTTAGATCACATTGTCGCTGTAGGGTGGGTGGAAACATAAACATGTAATCATGTCCAAAACTGTTACTTTTCAGAAAATATATAGAAGAAAGAACCCCGTGGTTCAGTGGATCCAAAGAAGTATACGAAGCACAGCGTTGGTTTATAGCACGCCTCAGCTGTATATAATCAGCTGTCAGTCAATCAGCCTATAGCTTCCTATTCCTCATTCTCGTCTCAGCCGATCGTAACGTCACACTTCCATACTCCCTAGAGAGTATTCATTTTATTGCAATACTGTAAATGGCTAATCTACTTTGACGTGTTTCCTGTCTAAATTGACTATTATTTAGTAAAACGTTTCATTTGTTCAGAAATCACATAACCCACAGATAGACTTGCCCACTTCAATTTTCATTTAAAAAACAATGTCCATGTTTGGGCGCTATACTTTTGACTCTCTTCTGCATTTCTGTTATTTAACTTTTCTTCTATATTCTTATACAGTCTCTATTTTAAAGTAATATTATTACCCACAAATGGGTATATCATCGCTTTATCTAATTCAGTACCATGGTGTACCAGAGAGAGAGAGAGCGAGAGAGACTTTTGACTTCTAACCAAATCTGTATTTTAACAAAACTCACGTTTTTCAAATCAATCACGTTTCACATAAAAGTCTCACAAAAATAATAGGAGAGAGAGAGAGAGAGAGAGAGAGAGAGAGAGAGAGAGAGAGAGAGAGAGAGAGAGAGAGACTGGAACCATGCCAGCCCCTAATGTGCAGGCGTTCTATCTTTTAATTGGATGTGTGTGTTTTGACAGGCTAGTCTTAAGAATAGGACCCTCTTACCGGTAGATTAAGTCCAGTCGTTAAGGGCCCGTGCACTGTCATGAATGTTTAATTATGGGCACAGTACGTGTATCACACATGAGTTGGCATAACGCAGGGGACACTGACAACCAGATTCCTTTATTGGCCACATCACACAAAAATAATCACAATATGTATTAACCAGGGTGTATAAAGCTATTTCACTATTTTATCATTAATGTGACGAAAGTCGCGGTTAACTATGGAATCACCATATATGGTGCCCAGGTCTCGTGGCATCATGTGACATCATCAGGGACTGAGATGTGGGGACCCTGATGTCATAGTAAATGCAACCTGCTGTCGCAGTTAAGCCCATATATGGAGATCCCATGATGTCATCAAAATACACAATATACACATGTGGATGACGTGACCAATTTGAGTTTCAAACTCGTAGAGAGAGAGAGAGAGCGAGTGAGAGAGAGAGAGGGGGGAGGGGAATTACGACATCATATCATAATTTGCAGTTTCCTTGGCAGATGAAAACAACATGGGGCATGACGCACGCACGCACGCACGCACGCACGCACGCACGCACGCACGCACGCACGCACGCACGCACGCACGCACGCACGCACGCACGCACCTCATAATGAACTGAGGGTTCCACAGCAGCTCTTGGCGAAACATGAAACTCAGGCGATCAAGGGGGACTTAACGAAGTGACTTAACGAAGACACTCCCATTCTCATCCCTGGCATGGCTTTAATAGAGCCAAGTTCATCGCACCATCATGCCAAAGCTTATGTTGTTACTGAGAGTGTGTGTGTGTGTGTGTGTGTGTGTGTGTGTGTGTGTGTGTGTGTGTGTGTGTGTGTGTGTGTGTGTGTGTGTGCGCGTGTGAGCACGCGTGCGCATGTGTGCGACGTGCGTGCATGTGGCATGATCACAGTCCCTGTGTTGAGGGGGGGAGGGGGAACAGTCCATGTTAGTATATGTGAATGTGCACGCGTGCTTGCATTCGTGTGTGCGTGGGACAAAAGCAAAAGGGATATTCTGGGGAGTTCTGCTGCATTAAGTGAGAACAAACTACTGCAGTACACACAGGTTGAAGCAATGTTCATCCATAATTCTCCAAAACCAGTGAGCACCAGCTCAAGACTCCAAGAGATGACAGTGTAGATGCATGAGTTTCCATCTGGTTATATAGCATACATTCCAGTTCATCTGGTCCTGGGGTTTCACGATGTTGTCGGGAGGTTTTCAGCATCATGCCAGAGGCCATTCCAAAGAGCGCTTGACTGGATTCACATGTATTTATGGAGAAGGCCATTGGCATATATAGGCTATCGTCCCCAGTGCACTGTCCAAGCCATTGCCTGAACCATTTGAAGCAGGCAGGCAGGCAGGCACGCACTGTATGCAGGCACGTATGCAGGCACGTATGCAGGCAGGCAGGCAGGCAGGCAGGCAGGCAGGCAGGCAGGCAGGCAGGCAGGCAGGCAGGCAGGCAGGCAGGCAGGCAGGCACGTATGCAGGCACGTATGCAGGCACGTATGCAGGCAGGCAGGCAGGCAGGCAGGCAGGCAGGCACAGTCCCGTCCGGGTAGAACCAGGTTGGCTGACTCATATCTATAGAAAATAGAGACAAGGGGGCACTGTGGCACAGTCGTTAGTGCTGTCGCCTCACAGCTAGAAGTTCCCGGGTTCGATTCCCGCTGGGGATGCTGTGGACGCCGGGGGCGTGTTCTCTCCTCCGCGTCATCAGCGCCCATACCCGAGGCGGGGTTGGCGAAAGGGCCTTTCTGTGTGGAGTTTGCATGTTCTCCCCGTGTCCCCTAGGGTAGGTACCCTCACAAAAAGCATGCAGTAATCCTTGTCTCTAAACTATACCTGGCACCTGACTATGCCTGATGGAGGGGAAAGGA
The DNA here is from genome assembly GCF_951216825.1 of Electrona antarctica. Taxonomy (NCBI): domain Eukaryota; kingdom Metazoa; phylum Chordata; class Actinopteri; order Myctophiformes; family Myctophidae; genus Electrona; species Electrona antarctica. Next base: position 30,360,327 of record NC_136803.1, read on the forward strand.
ACTGGTCGGCATAATTGCTGCATTAATGTTTTGATGTTGATAGATGAGCAAATATTCCACAACAAATAGTGCAACTGTTCCCTTTCATTCAGTCTTTCTACTTTACTCCCCGTTATCTTCCAGATTGAAACGATTTTAAACGTATTTATTTCAGGATACAATACTTGAGAATAAACCGAGAGAGCCTCCAACCTCACAGTACTCGAAGTTCACCTCTCTAGAGCAGTGGTTTTCAATTAGTGGTCCTTGAGGGGGTTCCAGCTGGTCCCTATAGCTACCCACTGAGCTTTTTTTTTTGTCTATTAGATGTCTAAATGGCGGTCTAAAAAATGGGGTAAAAATAGTCTAAACGGAGTGCAAAACATACTCTCTCCCCATGCCTTCGGCCTGGTGGAGACAATTCTTTTTTTTTGTGGTCTAGGCCGGCTTAGATTAGACGTTCAAACAATGTCGTTTCGACGTCTATTTTTAGATCTTGATTAGCCAGGCTATTTTTAGAAACTAAGCCTAGACTGCTAAAAAACTTAAACTTTTAGACTATTTTTACCCATTTTTTTATACGGAAATTTAGCCGTCTAAAAGCCGACTATTGCTCAGTGGGTAAATGATGGAGAGTTGGTAACCAAATGGGCCCTTATTAGATATTTAACCCTTATCTCGAGAGTGAAAAATGAACTGGGTATGCCATATTCTCAGTGGAAACGACCAGTTATGTTCAGAGCCTACAGGCCTAGAAATTAAGCACAAATGGGTTACCTAGCAATATAGATATAACCCGCACGCAGTTTAAAAGATAAAGGCCAGGAAGTAATAAAAGTGTTGTTTTCTTAAATCTTTCCAAATGAACAAACTAAATAAATGGACCCAGGTGTTGCATCCCAAACCACCGGAGGGACAGGGATAATAATGCAGGAGCGCATGCACTTCTATCAATCAGATGAGTCACCTGAATGATTAATGCCCAAAATGTTAATAGCCTCTTCAAAGCAAAATGGAGAGCTCAATCACTTACGAGCAAGGCTTTCATTTAAAGTGGGGGGGTTTCAAGCAGGACAAAGATGAGGTTACAGCAGGACAACCATGTTTTGTTTGGTCAAATATCACATTGCCAGCACAGTTTGAGAGGCTGAAAAATGACCAGTCTGGACTCTTATTGAGCTAGATTAAATTGACCATAATGGAGTTCGCTTCGGGTTTGTGTGATATGTTTTAACCCATTTTGACCTGGGAACGATTCTACAAATGTCTTCTAAATCCTGACAGTTTTCTGAAAAACCCATGTTTCTGTGTCATTGGTTCTCAAACATTTTCATGTCAAGGAGCCCCACGATTATATGTAGTTGGCCGTCGACCCCCATCTCAAAATATGTTGTTCCAGTGACCCCCAGAAGCAAAGATTTGAGTTAAAAACGTTCACTCTGAAAGAATATATAGATTTGCACTACATTTTCAAGATTTTTCAAAAATAGCAGATCTACAAGCTCGTAGCGCGGCACTCGGTGCCGCGCTATGAGCTTGTAGATCTGCTATTTTTCAATAGCTAAAGTATAACATTACGCTTAAAACACCAAAAGGGGTTCCCGCACAAAATGGGTTAATATTGATTAGGCCGATATATGATGGATGACCACTTTGGAGGCGCGCTCATTGGGTTCAAATGATGCTGGATTTCGGAACGTCTCTCCATTCAGAACCTGTGAAATATACTGCGGGGCATCAGGGCCAATGCACTGGATCACAGAAGCACTGGGCCGGGCCGCTCAGCGCTCCAGGGACCGTGCAGATCCAGGCTGTCACTGAGACCCCTGGACCTAATTCATTACAGTCACTACAGAGGCAGTTGGGCAGAATATAAAACCATTAGCAAAGCAATATTTACACTGACGTAAAGATAAATGACCCCCTCCCAAAAAGGAAGAAAGTATACAGGCAGTATTCAGTACCTGCATTACCATGACATATCGATGCTATGGATAGCTGCATGTTTGTATGTCCGGTGCAGTAAGAGATGTCTTATTCACAGCAGCAGTCTGTGGTGATCTCGTTGAACCTCATGTGTTCTCCTGCAGTGGATCTGTGTGTAGCTGAGTGACACGACAACCTCTGCAAGCCGGAGATAAAGCTCATAATGGAGACGTGCACCGAGCACGCACGTTCACGACACTGATAACACATGGGGGAGAAAATATCCACCCGAATAAACAGAGACAGGGCAATTATTCTTGCGTTGGTAGTCTTTTGTTTTCCTTATCTGTATTTAGGCTCATGTCATTTGGTTGTTTGGTGAAACGTCCTCCAACGAGCCTCTTTCTAGCATTATATACTGTAAGTCAGGGGTTCCCAAACTGTGGTGCGTGCACCCCTTGTGGTGCGCGAGCGCCTTCTAGGGGGTGCACGACATGAAAAGGCTAATGGTGATGCTATGGTTTTATTTTAAATGTATTAACATATTATACAAACATATGGCAAGTATATGCAGAATATAGCCTATGCTGCATATATTATGCCATATTCAGGTTCATATATGTGCATATATGTGGATAAATGGGAAATGTATATCTCTAAGTTTGCAGAAAAAACAAGCATACTTTGACTTATAAATACATACATTTAATTTGACCAAATCAACAATCTGTTGGAATGAAAACCTTCTTCAACATTCAAACTGTGTTAATATGAAAAAAACGAAAAAAAAAAAAAAAAAAAAAAAAATCAAGTTTATTTAGCGATTTTCTCCCTTTTCATTATAGGCGAGTTGAGGACCATTTTGCCAGGCTCGGTCAGATATAGCTTATGCAATTTATATTTCCATGTGGGGGGGGTGCGTCAGCTAGGTCGGGAGGTAACAGGGGGTGCTTCTCTATGCAGCACGGCACATATATTCTCTGATGCTTTATCATGTATCAAAGTTGTTCCAGTTTCTATTTTTCATCTTTATTAGCTTTACCCAAAAATGAACAATGAGGATATTCAAAGGGATTACATAATGTAAAGGGGATCAGAGGGTTGTCAAGATGCAAGCTGCAGACGTACATGACTTTTACGCCTACAGAGTTGTCAAAAGATCACGGAATATCTCCGACATATCTGTAGCTGCATGTCCTTGACGTAGAGCGGGGTGGTTTGCAGATCTATGCAACCAAAAGAAAAGTAATTGTGCGTGTGCGTGCGTGCGTGTGCGTGCGTGGTGTGCGTGCGTGTCTCTCTCTGTGTGCAGGAAAGAGACGGTGAAATATGGCGGAGTGCTCGACACAGGGCGTTAATGAAGAATCACTTTACTCTGTTATCATTGATTCCTGGAATATTATCTCAAGCGTGATGTCTTCTGTTTTGAAAGGTCAGAATAATCCATTTAGACCTGAGGACGATTCTACAAATGCCTTCTAATGTTCTTCTTCTGTTCTGTTCTAATGTTCTCAAACATTTTCATGTCAAAATTATCTATATTTGGCCGCGGACCACCATGTGAAAATATGTTGTTCCATACCCCCCCCCCCCCCAGAAGCAAAGATTTGAGTTAAAAATGCTCACTCTGAAAGAATATATATTCAAAGATTTGCGCACATTTTCACGATTTTTCAAAAATAGCAGTCCTACAAGCTAGATCTGCTATTTTTCAACTAAAGCATACCATAATGCTTAAAACATCCAAAAGGGGTTCCCGCCCAAAATGGGATAAAGAGAGATGGAAGTGCACAGAGTCAGACTAGACAGGGAAGGTTATTGATTGGAGGCGTGAGAAGCTAAAGATAACATGGCGGCTGAACATAAACCTGGGGCATTGTCCACAGTATGAAAAAACGGATTTGGCACCGAGGCATCGGTTTCCACGAGTCACATTGTTTAAGTGCCTTGGAATCAGCCCATATTTTAAAAATGTCCCCTAATGTACATTTTCCCTTGGCTGTAGTGTATCACTTCAGTCACTTTAAAGGTATATTCAGTGATTTCACTTCATTCAAATATCACTTATTTTTCTTTTTATTTGGATAATCCTCCCTACTATAGAGTGTGCTGACCATATAAGGAGTTCCTCCCTGTCCCTAGTGAGCCCCTGGGGTATAAAAACCCTAGTTTCAGTTTTGGTGGCGGGTGGCAAAGCCTTCATCCAATCAGGATGAGAGGGGCCTTCCTCCAATCATGTGTGGGGGCGGGCCTTGGTGCACATGCTGTTGCACTTCCCCCCACTGTAGAGCGTGTGCATGTGCACATTTTGTTACCGGGGCGGACTGGGTGGTTTTCCAAATCACCCAAATCACTGAATGCTCCTTTAAATGATTTATACGCCACGCTCAAATTCACAGATTCAACCATGTTTTTTTTTTTTTTTAAAGAAAGTAATATGAATTGTTCATTATACGCTTACCGATAACACAACGGCAATATCCCGATCACTTATTGACTTTCTTTCAGAAAGTGGTGTTTGTTCTGCAAGGCAATGTCTGTGTATTGGCTGCCTCAGGGTCATGAAGGATGTATCTATAAATCATGATGAAAAAGAAAAGCAGATTATTATTATTTTTCTCCACAGGCATCAATGAGATGATCACACAGCGTGCAAATGATAACATTGTAAAATATTGATGCTAAGTGTGATGCCCTCAGAAAAGCATAATGTCACATAACCCTATCCATCATTATACTTTTTTGTGCCTTGTAACCTAGATGAGAAATGATCTATGTATACTGTATACTGCCGTCAAAATATGACCCTAATCAACATCCTAATACTGTCCAAAACTTAGAAATTATGACAGGCAGTTGCTGCCGTCAAAATTCAAACACTTTGTGTTTGAAATAGACACTCGTGCTTTCTAAGGTCTGATTTGGGGCCCTAAAGATGAATACAAAATTAATGCCGTCAAATTTCAAACACTTTGTGTTTGAAATAGACACTCATGCTTTCTAAGGTCTGATTTGGGGCCCTAAGGATGAATACACAATGAATATCAACATCCTAATACTGTACAATACTTCGATAGGAAGGGGTGAAATTATGACAGGCAGTTAGCTTTAATCTAGCCTGGACAATGACAAAAGCCAAGCAATCAAAATGCATACTGTATATACTCAAAGGCTTTACCGTATTTACACGGTGAGGCCATTCAAGCCGCAAGCGGAGCCTGCAGCACCACCATGGGCCAGGTGGAGCCTGCGGAACCATTGCGGCTCGAGAATCCACCACTCCTGGATGAAGTGCCTGGTGCTGGGACTCTGGTGCAATGCATAGGTCCTGGACCTGGTGAGAGCAGGAGTGGACCTGGTGAAACGTAGGAGGGGCCCCGGACAGGAGTCAACCCACAGAGCCTATAGTCCTTCCCCACGCCAGAAGCGTAACCACCTCCCAGTCCCGGCAGAGTATAGTTCCGGAGTAGTTCCAACGGATTGTGTGGCCCTGGTCTTGTCCTAATAGGACTGATCGAGGGTAGCTACTGGGACGTAAGTCGGGACTTACGTCCCTGACTTGTCGTCTGAGTGAGACGCGAAACCTAGCTGTCCTTGGGATACATCACTGAGGACAACGTCCCAGGTGCATCCATGCAATGTTTTTTTTGTTCTACTGAGCTGTGTATGCAGCTCATTTTTATGATGTTATGTACTTTCTTCTGCATAGCCTACCTACTTTTGCAACCAAACATTGGCAGTTGCACAGAACGGGCACACTACCAAATAGCCGTAATGTAAAAAATAAATGTGTGTAAAACACTGCAGAAACTAAGCTGACATGACATCTTGTGAAAAGATTCACAAGGCATTCCTTTAATTACAAGCCACCCCACCCCCCCCAGTCCCCCCCCCCCTCCCCCCCCCCCCCCCCCCCCACATCTCTGACCCCACCAGAATGCATCTGGCAAGAAGGCAAAATGTCACTAAATGCCAGGCTTGGCTCATTGTTCCAAAAGCCAAATGTTAGTTAATCTGTTCTCCCCCCCCCTATCTCTCTCTCTCTCTGACACAGGGGTCTTCAACGTTTTTCAGGCCAAGGACACCTTATCTGAGCGAGAGATTAAGCATGCAGGGACCCACACTACATATTGTATAAACTTCTGTTTCAGATTCAACTTTTTCATCAATTTCAGATGCTTCATAGACTTGTTTAATCAACATGTAGCGTCGTAGTGTTTGCTTGGATTCATGTTAATAATGGGTAAACCCTCAATACAGGTGCTATATGACAACGGATATAACGGATATTGCATACTAGGGTGGGGTTATAGTATCCCCAATTTTCATTGTTCCTAACTTGCATCGTTCCCAAGTTAGGCTGGTGCCCGACGGACACAAGTCTAGCTTTTTGGCTAATGGACCCCCTCAGAATAGGGATGCTAGTGTTCAAGTGGTTAATGTTAAAAAAATCACACCCGTGATTCCGAAACGGTCGAGAAATGACAGTTACTGTGTGGGGGAATTAGCATTTAGCAGACACCTCTCTCTCTCTCTCTCTCTCTCTCTCTCATTAGCAGGCAACAGTGCAACACTTTCTCTCTCTCTCTGATTATAGCACAACAGCGCCACTTTTGCCCCTACTGGTACTCTAAA
>NC_136803.1:30367066-30507066 GCF_951216825.1 Electrona antarctica
ATTCAGTGTCTAGTCTCTGGGCGATATGAACCACTTTGATAGCAACACAAACAAACAAACAACCATGCAGCGGTAGCAAGATGTCTGCCAACGATCAGTATACTGGTGGATTTTCACAGTTCTGTATTTCAAAGAAAATCATTCATTTCTCCCCAGATTTTCATTATGTATACACTCTGTGGCAGTGTTTTTTGTTATGATTTCAGTTTTTTATCCATGCTGTATTTGATTTTCTGTTGCAGTGAGGCACTCCAGAGAGTCGCTACATTTATATGAATAAACATGTCTACAATACTAAAACACAAACCTACATTATGTGCTCTGCACCAAACCGTATATTCATATATTCAGGGCCTCATCATGATAATATGGGGCGAGGTGGTGACAACAGTAACAAGAAAGCCCCAATGGACACCCTGGAATGCCTGGTAAGTGGTAATCCACACTGACTAGAGTGTTGTTGTGGGGATCTTTACTGGGTCTTTACTAGAAGACCACCGTCCCTGGTGTACGTGAGCAATGGTGGCTCTAATTTATCATTGACAACACCTTGGGGAGGTCTTCTGAACGATGGGAGAGTAGTTACGCTGCATTTATTAGCACCCACCACCACCTGGTGGTAATCCACACTGACTAGAGTGTTGTTGTGGGGATCTTTACTGGGTCTTTACTAGAAGACCACCGTCCCTGGTGTACGTGAGCAATGGCGGCTCTAATTTATCATTGACAACACCTTGGGGAGGTCTTCTGAACGATGGGAGAGTAGTTAAGCTGCATGTATTAGCACCCACCACCACCTGGCAGTGGTAGTACATTAGCAGTGTTGGGCAAGTTACTTTTAAAATGCAACTCATTATAGGCTTATATATAGTTACTGTTCTCAAAAAGTAACTAGTTACCGGTACTTTACTTTAAAAACTCCCTATCATATATACACAGTTGAAATGTTACGACAATATTTTTAGTGTCTCAACAAAACATAATTTTGGCCATTTTGCAAACCCAAGCAGACTTCCATTCACCACAAAAACATGCACTTGAGCAAGCGAGCCCATCCCTTACGCACACTTATGCAGTCCAAGCTAAAACAGTTTATAAGTGCTACAAGAGCTTTAAAGTGAATTTGCAGTATAGAACAGTTTATAAAAGAGAGCTTGTCTGGATTCTGGTGCATATTAATTGAGTACTATAGACGAATAACAGTCTAAGTCCACACTAATTATCCATAATGTATAAATGATGGATAAGGGGTCAGGACAACGAGGCCTTTTCGTGAAGGGGTCAGAAACTCAGAATACATTTTGGACTCAGACGGTTATTCGTCTATAGCAGGGGTTCTCAACCTTTTTGGCCGGGGACCCCCGAAAATTCTTTGGCAACGTCTCGGGACCCCCGCCCCGCCCCCTCCCGACCCCCAATATAAATTGACTGCTACAATAACCTTAAACCATTTTGGGCGGGAACCCCTTTTGGTGTTTTAAGCATTGTTATAATTTAGCTATTGAAAAATAGCAGATCTACAAGCTCATAGCGCGCCACCGAGTGGCGCGCTACGAGCTTGTAGATCTGCTATTTTTGAAAAATCGTGAAAATACTTTTTATTTTTTATTTTTTCTTTGAAAATAATTTGGGGACCCCCTAAAATAATTTGGCGACCCCCCGAGGGGTCGCGACCCACGGGTTGAGAACCCCTGGTCTATAGTACTCAATATAAGGCCTTTATTACTACAGGCATATTGTTTTGTGTTGACAGACAGTGAAGTCAGTGAAGTGAAGTGAGGACAGTGAAGTCTTATTAATTATACATTCTGCGCAGCCCCCACTGCATGGCAAGTGAGGTCACGGTTCCTTTCCCCCATATGCTTTGTTAATATCGGCTCCCGAAACAGCTGATAATTATGGCACATGCCCTGAATGATGTGGATCTAAGCACCATGACCCAGAAGTGTGAGCGAGCCACAAGATAAATTGGCTCTCTCGTGGAGACCCGTTCAATGATTTGCCCAAAGGTTTTATTGAGTGAAATGTTTTGGCCTATGATATATGAACCATAAATATGTATTGAAGCCGCCATTTGATGAATAGGTTAACAGCGATGAGGCGCGAGGACCGGTGAACCACACATGAGATGAGATGATCTGGGAGGCTCGATGCGTTCGTATAGGAAAAACAAAACAGGAGCAGGGGTCGATCTTTTATCATGCACACTGCGTTTCAGAACAACGTTGAAAAGGTTGACGGGTCGTGCTGATGCGGTTTTGTGTTGTCAAAATGGGTTAAATAATGAAAGAACAAATCAGAAATTACAAATGATGATGGACCTCACGATCGACATAGAAACGGTGTGGCTCCAATGTGGATCTTGCTATGTCATGTGACCAGCCTGTGTCATCTTGTGACGTTAGCTATGACTTCTAAAATGTGGGCAATGTTTCAGCACGATTGATCACAGTATATATGCACGTGCGCGCGTGCGTGCGTGCGCGCGTGCGTGCGCGCGTGCGTGCGTGTGTGTGTGTGTGTGCGTGCACGTGCAGAGTAGTCATCCTTTCAAATTTGTTCAGGCCGTGAGTCTTCCAAGGCAGACAACAAAGCAAAGCAAAGGCTATATTTGCGGAAATGTCAAAACAGCGACCGCTCCAGTGACAGAGTTGAATTGGTCGCCAATTAAACTCTGTCAAGTTCCAGCTGAGAGGATTTTCTCCAGTTCAGGTGATGTGATTGTAAACTGCCTTGATGCTTGCCTCCTTCTGGAGCACGACAGGTTTTAATTCATACTGGATTCCCATTATTCTTAAAATCGTAGCAGATATATTTGGTGCCTATCTTTTTCTTAAATTAACAGTAACACAATTAGATTAACGTAGTATCCCTACGTTAATCTATTTTTCTGCTGAATTGGTAGCATAGTGCCATTACACATAGTTGAATCAGTATATCCTTTAATCAAATATTAATTAAGTTTTGGTCTGTGTTCTGCAGGAGGGCGAATGAAGGGATAGGATAGTAAAGATTGTACAGTAGATGGTGCATTTGTATAGAAGTAAATCTGAATGCATGATTGATTATAATAAGCAGTTATCCGTCATTTCAAGTGCATCCCAGTAGTTCAAGGGCAAGTGATAACAGCCTCCCTTCCGAAAGCAAACATGTTAGAGTACCCTTGAGTCAACGTGCTTACTCCCTAATAATTCCAGAGGCTGACGTCAAAACACTGTGGTAATTATCCACTGTGCTCATGTTGTGAAATTGATCATTTTGTAACCCAGGCTCCACGTTCAAACTATTCCCTGAGGCTATTGCTCCGAGACATGATGATTTTGTGAAGAACATCATGTATATTAATAACAAAATCACAAGTTCCTAACAGCACCTGTTTGCCGCCTTAACGGCTGGTTCAAGGTGGCAAACGACTTTGACATTTAGTGGTTGATATTTCGCGTTTAGGACTGTCTGTAGTCTTTTAGAAACCCGAACAATCCTTTTGAATGTATTCACTCGTGTCAGAGAACTGCAGAGGCGCCACAAATACGAGGGGCCACAACAGATGTGAGTCAAAGACGGAACAGCGTGCACTTTAAAGACCTTGTAACATCTCCATACACAGTAGCTGCACACAACCGTTCATTGCCTCTGCCCACCCATCATGGCCTGGGGCGGGCGAGCGAGAGAGAGAGAGAGAGAGAGAGAGAGAGAGAGAGAGAGAGAGATGAAGGGAACAAGATGGCAGGGGGAAAGGATATAGCTGCTTGGTTTTCTATGGTCATAATAAGCTCTGTTGACATGGGTCAAAGGTAAACTGCTCTGTGGGGGGGCCGAGGCCGCCATTACGATAATGATGAGGGGGCACAGGAGCTCCCACTGTCAGTGAGGGAGTGTGTGTGCACTTTTTTACTCCAGCACTTCATTAAAAGGAAATTCACTGGGCTTAGCCAAGAAGACCACCGCTGCCAGGGGCTGTGTGGGGAAGGAGGGGGTCTGCTTTGCAGTATAGCTTATGAGTAGATGACGTACTCAGTGCACATGCATGGGTCGCGTGTGTATGCGTGTGCATGAAGCACACACTTGCATGATTCTAGGCCATGTTAGAGCATGTGTGCGTGCGTGCAAGAGAGAGAGAGACCTGGTATGGTCAGTTGAAGATGTGCTTAGCATGCAATATCCTCTCACTCTCTTCCCCTCCCTAGTCGAAGATGAAAGAAATCCGTTCTTCTGATCAAGATATGTCTTAATAATCACTTGGAGTGGGACAGTCGGTGCATGTGGGATTTGCATGGATGGATCATTGGTCAAGAGTATCCACGCTTTTAAGTCAGAAGGTAGACACCCACAATTAAAAAATTGAGACAAACGATTCTTGTGCTTCTGTGCTCTGTGCTTCTATAAGTGTGGTTATAGGTGTTCTCGACAGAAAGCCATCCTGCCCACATCACACATTTCTGGACTGGAGAGTGTGCGACAATACGGTGATCTGTAAGTGGTCACCACATGGGGATATAGGACCGTCAAGCCCACCTCCCGCACTACAATATTATTTCCATAGGCTTTGCAATGTGCTATAGCACTTGTTTTCTGACAATTCCACCAAGCGAGATCAGTCGCCGTGCCGAACGTTGCGAAGTCACCCCCAAGTCTCGGAACCTCAGAGACTTGACAGCACCCAAGCTGACACAGCCAAGTGCTCCCTACCCCCAACTCAGCCAATCAGAAGCCGCCTCTGGCTCAGCTCATCCTATAGAGCGTCGCAGTCCCGCCCCCTACCAGGGCCCAGGAAATTATTCCTTCCTCAGACATTTCAAAAAGTATTTATTTAAAAACCTTTTAAGCCTCGTACAAAGTCAACTCCAGTTGTGACAAATCATGACAACAAACACAATTTTTCGGGCCAGACAAATAATTAGAAAGAAGAAGAAAACGGGAGGTTTTTGTTGTTTTTCTTCTTTGTAATTATTTGTTCGGCCCAAAATGTTGTGTTTGTTGTCATGATTTGTCACAACTCGAGTTGGCTTTGTCCGCAGCGCAAACGTCTTTAAATAAATACTTTTTGAAAAGCCTATGGAGAAAATGAACGGGGAATTCACTTCTGGGTCTCACGTTGTCATGAAAGGGGGCTGCCTGCGACGCTCTATAGGTATCCTAGGACAAATTGTTGCCTCCCTCACTCAGGCTGAGTAAACAGATGTAAGCAGCTTGTCTGTGACGGTGCTCTTGAAAGCCATATAGCTGATATTGTGCTGTGCTTTCATCATGGGTTGTTTTCCTTGCTATTTTATCCAAATCGGTTTTGTCACGGTGCGTGCCAAGAGGATAGGACCCAAATGCAGGAAGGAAGGCAGAGCGGTTCAAACTAAAACATTCAATAGCTTTATGTTTACCTTTGGAAAAGATTACATACATGCTTAAGGACAAACAAGAAATGTTTCAGGAGGTGTGGGGCCGTTTTATAAGGTTAAGAACAATAATTTGTCACATTTAATGGATGGAGCTGAAGAGGAGTAGTGCTGTTGTGATTTACTTTTTTGGTCATTGTTTTGTTTTCTTTGTATGAGTAATTTGGATGAAGCTGAAGAGGAGTAGTGCTGTTGTTTTTTGAGTGGTGCAAACCACTCCAACAACTGGCTTTGTACCCGTGTTTGTTCGTACCAAAAAAACGAGCATGGTTGCTATGGTTAGCAACCAAAAAAACGAGCATGGTTGCTATGGTTAGTATTTGACGTCACTGACATCACAGATATCCGCTCCTTCAACGCCTGAGTGACCTACCTAAAAAATGACACTGTTGAGACTGAATTCATGCGGAGAGTACTTATGACACAGATGCTTTCCTGGTTCTAATGTACAGTAACTATAACAATAAATGTGTAGTTGCACCACTCAGTTCACACGGGTGTGATTTTTTTGTCTTTTTTTGGTTATTGTTGTTTTGCTTTCTTTATATCAGTAATTGTCTTGTAATGTTCATTGTTGTTTCTTTGTATATTTGTATTGTCATTTGTGTGGAAAAAGGAAAATAAATACATTGTTGGAAAAAAACATTCATTAGCAACCATACACCATGGTCACACTTACAGGCAATGTCAAACTCTAAAGGCGGGTCTGGAACACTGGGAAAGGAAACAGGAAATCACATACTTCTAGGTATACACGAGGAGAACACTGGAAGATCAGCGTTATCTGGTATAGCGGGATTGCCGTCCACTCCCTGGGTCACAGACGTATTTATTTTATTATTGAAAATCCCATAGGGAAATATCAGATTGCGTCATTTAAGAACTGTGTTAAAAACAAATCAGATGGCCTAGACCAGGGGTTCTCAACCCGTGGGTCGCGACCCCTCGGGGGGTCGCCAAATTATTTTAGGGGGTCCCCAAATTATTAAAAAAAAAAAAAAAAAAAAAAAAGATTTATTTTTAAATTTTATTTTCACTTTTTTTCAAAAATAGCAGACCTACAAGCTCGTAGCGCGCCACTCGGTGGCGCGCTATGAGCTTGTAGATCTGCTATTTTTCAATAGCTAAAATATAACAATGCTTAAAACACCAAAAGGGGTTCCCGCCCAAAATGGTTTAAGGTTATTGTAGCAGTCAATTTATATTGGGGGTCGGGAGGGGGCGGGGCGGGGGTCCCGAGACATTGCCAAAGCATTTCCGGGGGTCCCCGGCCAAAAACGTTGAGAACCCCTGGCCTAGACCATGGCTCAGTGGTCCAGGCACCTTGGCTGGTAATCCAGTCTGGCAGTGTGCCGTGGGTTCGACTCCCGATCCCGACGGCCTTTACTGCATGTCTTCCGCCCCAGCTCTCTCCCCATTTCCTGTCAGCCTACTGTCTGTCCCTCCATAAAATATATAAAATAAAGGCGAAAGCCACAAAAAAAAACATTACAAAACAAAAAAACAAACAAATCAGATGTGTCTTTAATGATATTGTGTTACATTTGATTCCGCCCATGTTTGGAGATCAGTACTTTCCCACCGTCATACCCCGATGGGGTATGACGGTGGGCTGATTTGTTTATTTTCGGAACACATTTCCGATCTAAGATGACCGATGATAGCTATAGCGGCCTCCAGCGGCAGTGATGTCAGACTATATTGCTGTGTTTCCACATATATAGCGGCCCAGCCCATCACCGTGGGATGGCCTCGCACATCTAGCATCCAACATATCTGCTGTTTCCATAGCATAGCACAATCTACTGTATCTACAATCTATAATTTCATCTATAATACAATTTAGTTACACGTCACCCTTCGCCTCCTATTCCCCACGCCCTATAAAGACACTCCGAAAAAGGCAAAAACATTGTGAAAATGTAACTACATAATATACAGTAGGTGGAGATCAATTTAGGCATTTAGCAGACGCTCTTAATCCAGAGCGATTTACATTAAGCAAGAACAAAACATGGCGATACATCATATACAGTACAGAAAGACTAGTTATCATGAATCATACGTAAGATCATGGCTTCTTGCCTAAAAATGTAATGAACTGTACACAAGTGGCCAATTGTCTTGTATACAAATGCAAACTACCTGACTGTGCAGGAGTATACTCCTGCTATAGTATCGACCCTTACAGCTGTGTAAACTCTTATCATTATACATCATCATACATCATCTCATGAACATTTATGTGATTGGTTTATTGTCTTGCAAGTGGACATTCGTTTCTTCTCTTGGGCGTCCACCATTCCTGCAGACAGGCTTTGCAAAAGCTATGGCTACACGATAGAAGCACAGGATCTTTGAATATTTCACGACACACGGCACAAGAGAAATGATCCTCCGAAATAGACACCTGCGCAGCCATTTAGTTACCTGTTCCGATTTGCTCGTCTACATTATGACGTAAAATGTCCCTTCATTGCCAATGGAGTTTAATGTTTTAATGTTTAATTTACGTCATATTTGGCGGACATTTGACCTAATTTCTCCTGTCATTGTCAATGACAAATATTGAGACGTGTGGGGTCAAAAGCTGAATATACAGTAGATGGGCTAGCGCCCCTCAAAAATCTAATGGACTTGGCTGCCACATGACGTAATCTTCAAAAGCCATGCATTGGAGGTGCTAGCGCCCCTCAAAAGAAAAGAATAGGCCCCCTTCCCCTAATATTGGTAGCCAATTACAGGCAAAATGTTGGGGAGCGATTCAAAAATAATAAAATGCAAAGTATTGAAAAGGTAAGACAAAAGGAGAGATCACACCCGTGTGAACTGAGTGGTGCAACTCTGTGTGGGTCCTGCAACTTCCAGACACACAGGAATGCGCCCAGGGTGCCAGCCCGGTTCCAGCAAGCCGCCACACATACAAAATGGTCAAGAAATGAGTTACCGTGTGGGGGTCCCCGGGGGGGTCCCCAGAACATCCAGACCCCCAGGAACGCGCCCAGGGGTCCGAGCCGGTTCCGGCGAGCCGCCCCGCGTCCAAAACGCTTGGTGGTGAAAATATGCTATTTCCACGCTCAGACCCAGGTACACGGCCAGCCAGTCAGCCAGCCAGGGACACACATAGCTGTCTATAGGAGTGGTTGCACCAATCAAAAAGCATGGCACGGGGAGAACCAGGGGGCGAGATACATTTGGCAATCAATGAGTTAAAGTTAAAGGCTTGTCCAGAAACTATAGATCGACACATAATTCTCCATCTCCAATTGTTAATTATTATTATATTTATTTTATTATTTATCATGTATTATTTTATTTTGAGTCTTGTTTCTGGCATTGCATTGCCAACATTATGACTTTATTCGTTTTGTATTCATTTATTTTATGATGGCTACATGAAAACACAGGGAGTATTAGCTCATCAAATCTTTCTGCACGCCTCTCATGGCCTTGGGACGAGTTGTACAACTGTATGTGTGGGTAGGATTTACAGTCTAAACAACAGCATCTTCACCAATGAATGGGTTGCTATACTAAATTTTAGTATAGCAACCCATTCATTGGTGAATATTGTATGTCCCGTTAGTCAGGTGTGTATTGTTGTCGATTAAATAATCGTCCAAAGATGAAGGAATGACAAAGTTCTTCAGGGTGAAGTATTGAGAATTTATTAAGAAGATTCAGCAGAGTAACAATATACAGAGAGTGAGGAACAGGCCTCCTTGCCTGTTCCAGCAGCCCCTCCGGACGCCAGCCTCCTCAACCCTATTCTCAGACAGTCCTTATAGTCTTGTCTTAACAGAGATGCTATACAAAATGTTCATATAAGGATCTGCGCTAAAGATAAGGGTGACACACAAATAAGTATACCTTTGCTGACAGCATGGAGGAGTCAAGTCAGCTGTTAGATTGACAGCTGCATGAATTAGACTGAGCACATTGGTGAGCAAAGAGAAGATAAATACACAATAATGCATATATTTGGCACTGTAGTTGGCATTCTAAATCTCCCATTACAGTATACAAATATATGCTGAGGGGGCCACATATTCGAGGGTCCTTGACCAATTCTGGGTGGGAACCCCTTTTGGTGTTTTAAGCATTATGTTATACTTAAGCTATTGAAAAATAGCAGATCTACGAGCTTGTATAGGTCTGCTATTTTTTTAAAAATCGTGAAAATGCGGCACAAATCTTTGAATATATTATTTCAACGTTTTTAACTCATCTTTGCTTCTGAGAAGTTCCTGGAATATAACATATTTTCAGATGGGGGTCGGTGGTGGCCAATTACATATCATTTTTGGGGTCCTTGACATGAAATATTGAGCACCACTGAAACAGAAATATAGGTATTTCAGAAAACTGTCAGGATTTAGAAGGCTTTTTTTTTTTACGTCAGGCCTAAATGCCAGTTTATTGAATTCCCAACCCATGGTATAGTCACAGGCCTCTTGCGGAGGCCTGGATTTAACCAGCTCCACTGCATTGGGCTGGAGGAACTTGTAGGGGGCGACTTCCACAGCCATGCTGCGAAGTGGCTTGGTCAGAGATGCATAGAAAACTTTCAGTAACTACTTTGAATGAGGGACGTTAGGTTGGAAAATCAGGGAAGAGCATTATTATTTTAATTTTGTTTTAATGTTTTTTTGTGGCTTTCGCCTTTATTTTATATTTTTGAGTGGTGCAAACCACTCCAACAACTGGCTTTGTACCCGTGTACCCGTGTTCGTACCAAAAAAATGAGCATGGTTGCTATGGTTAGTGTGTGACGTCAGATCATAGATGATCAGGCTATATAAGACCTTGCACCACTCAGTTCACACGGGTGTGATTTTTTTATGAAGGAATAGACGGAAGAGAGATGGGGGGCCGTCGGGATCGGGAGTCGAACCCGCAGCACACCAATGCCAGACTGGATTACCAGCCAAGGTGCCTGGACCGCTGAGCCACGGCCCAGGTGGCAGAGCATTATTCAAGCTGGTCGGTTTATGGAGGTGTGGAGAGCGGTCTGACAGAGCTTTTTATTTTTTGGATTATAAATGGTGTTGGTTCGGTGGTGCGACAGTTGTAGTTAGTTAGTAGCGTATAGTGTTTCAATTAGTTTTAAATATAAGCCCTTTAATTTTCCCTAACCTTGAAATTTGGGATTTTTGCATGCCATCATGTTTGGTGGGGCATTTAGCTTCCTGGGCCGGATCTTGGGTCGGTGTTACGTGCCCAGGCACTGGCAGTTCCTGGGCACGTAACTCTGCCCTCTCTTGGGCCCACAGCATTTCTTTATTGGCCCAAACAGTCTCTTGCTCTTTCCATTTACTAGTGACACTGTCCAGCTGGTGTTGCAACTTTTTAACCTCTGCATATTGCTCCACTTTTTGTTTCCATATTCCTTCTACCAGTTCGAGCCGCTGCCTCAATGCTTGGCTCGTGACAGACTCCTCTCTCGTATCCGGTGCTTGGAAGTACTTTAACTCCGTTGCCTTAATCTCTTTAATCATGTCGGTGCTCTTCTGCCTTGCAGATTGGAGTTTTTCATACAACGCCTCCTTTTCTTTAAGCAACCTGCTTATCTTCAGCATGGCGTGCTCCACGGTCTGCTCCCGTTTCCACAGACTTTCTCTCAATTCGTTCTGATTTCGAACGGCTTTATCTCTCTCACAGAGCACCCTTTTGAAATCCAAGATTTCTTGCTCTTTGTATTTCTTCTCTTTCTGTATCCTCTCTTGGAGCATGGGGACGTCCTGTTCGATTTTCTGGTTGAGGGACTGTATCCTCTCGTAATTCAGCTTCTCCTGGTTATACTTGTGTTCCATTTCCTGGCAGGCTTGAGAGGCGCAGAGCTCCTTTTCTGTGAGTTTGTTGTTCTCCTTTGCCAAATTATTGTTCTCGTACTCTAGCTGCTCTACTACCAGAAAGACCCTTCTTAGATAATTTATATCTGTGGTGATCTGCTTCATCTCCTTCCTGAACTCGGAGTCGGCCACTCTCTGATCAATCTCTTTCTGCTCTGCTTCGGAGATGGACCGCTCTTTGCCCGTGCCCTTGGGCTCCTTCTCACGAGCCGCCTTCTCGTGAGCCTTCTTCTCAGTTAGCCAAACACGTTCTTTCTCCGACCAAACGGTCTCTACCTCTATCCTTTCTCTCCTGGTGTGGTCAATCTGGCATTCCAGGTCTTTGACCTGTCTTTCCAAGATCTCACATCTCGGCCCGTACTCATTCCTGGTCTGATCCAGCCTCTGTTTCCAAAGACCTTCCGTCAGGTCCACCTGCTCTGTGATACTCTGCTGTGCCGAGAGGGAATTTTCATACACAAGCTCCTTTTCTTCGAGCAGTTTGTTCGTCATCTGGACCATTTCCTGACTCCAGGCTTCCTCTCTCTCGGCCAGCGTCCTGTCCTTCTCCTGCATCTCCTTGTCGAGCTTCTGTTCCATCTGGTCCATTTCACGTTTCCAGACCTCTCTCTCAGCTAGCGTCCTGCCGTTCTCCTCGAGGAACTTCTGTTCCATCTGGTCCATTTCACGTTTCCAGACCTCCTCTCTCTCAGCTAGCGTCCTGCCGTTCTCCACGAGGAACTTCTGTTCCATCTGGACAATTTCTTGTTTCCAGACCTCCTCTCTCTCAGCTAGCCTCCTGTCGTTCTCCTGCTTCTCCTCGACGGACTTCTGTTCCAGCTGGCCAACTTCCTGTTTCTGGTGTGCCAGAATCCCGTCGTACTCCGTCCTCTCCGCGAGGAACCTTTCTTCCATCTGGCGCATGGCGGCTTTCCAGGCAGTCGCTTCCTCGGCCATCATCCTCTCGCGATCCTGCCTCTCCTCTCTCAGCATCCGGTCCATGTCCTGGATCCTTTGGCCGGCGTTCTCCTCTCTCAGAAGCTTGTTCTCGGCCTCTAGTTGCCTCAGTCTCACTTGATCCAAGGCTGCTTTGGTCGAGGATTGAGCTATGGTGGACTGAGCCTCCTGAAGGATAGAGATAAGAGACATAAGAGGCATAAGAGGTTTATCGTTTTCACCGAGATGGGGGTTGTTGGCAATATCTTCTCTCTGAGTGTTATTCGGAGCCTCTAATTGCCTCAGTCCCATCTTATCGGCAATTTCATTAGTTGACAATTGTTGAGATGTGCCGATGCCGGACAGAACATCATCATGAGATGGTTCAGCTTCACCATGATGGCTGTGGGAACTCTCATCTCTCTCCATGGCTACTTTGGACATCGGTGTAGCTGGGCTGAGCTGAGTCTCTTGCTGAATCATAGGGGTACTGTTCATAACACCGTTGTATGGATGGCTTTGCTGCTGAATACCCTCTCTCAAAGTCTTTGCAAGATTAATCTTTTTTAGTAGAAACATGACCAGAGACGGGCTACTTCATTGTGATATGAACATGCAGTGATGGTCTTTTAGCACTATGAGTTACGTCAGTAAATACGACAGCCCACGTCTCCAAACTAGGAATTCTGGAGCAAGCATTAAGTGATGAGGCATTCCATTCCATGCATAATGATGTCATCTTCATGACAACAACCTGTATGCAAGAATCTGTATAATACAGGTACTATGAAGAGAGTTCCAATCCATATACACTGTGGGTTAAACCCACAATAAATATTTAATCGGCAAATGCTCTCCCCTCACCGCTCTTGTCGCTAAAGACGCACAGAGGCATTCTTAATATTCAACATATAGATCATCTTGTCCAGATCATTAATGTTTGAGCCTCAAAGCTGAGCCTCTCGGCAATGTCATCTACCATGTTGAACATGAGTGGTGTGTTGAATTCGAATGGATTTTGATTGCAACTAGTGTGTGTGCATTGTGAGGGCCAGAAGCATACGGTAAAGAGCTAAACATGTATTACAACCTGTCTTTAACTTTGACTGTTCATATAAAGATGTATACAGTGTCAGAGTTAAGGCGTCCTTGCAAATAAAACATTTGAGAACCACCAAATCTAAAAGTCGCCACGGAAAAGGCGAAGTCTTTGCCACGGACACACTTCCGTGTATGCGGACATGTTGATGATCTCTGTGTGGACCTCAGGATCTATATAGAAATGACAAATTGTCATTTATGACAGGGGTTCTCAACGTTTTTGGCTGGGGACCGGAAATGCTTTAGCAATGTCTCGCGACCAATACAATCTGACTGCAAAAATAACCTTAATAATAGAGAAAATATATCATAGATGAATACTGAAACCAGATATAATCATTAAGGAAAGTTTATGCATGTACTATATGTGTACTATGTAATCTCTTCATTTCCATTTTCCTGCCATTCAGTTGCAATTTTTTTTTTTTATAATTTGGGGACCCTCCCAAAATAATTTGTTTAGGGGGGCCTAAACAAAATATTTGCATCAGGGCCTATCGCCAGGTTCTTTTCGCCACTGCGCACGAAGACTGCATGCTTCAGTTTAGTGGATGTTAACTGCAGGCACTGCTACACTGCTACACTACAAGTTCCAATACTTTTACTTCTACTCCACTAAATCTCAGAGCCAAAATGTGTACTCCACTACAATTATTATTATTATTATTTTTGAATATTTTATTTGTATTTTCAAATTTTCTCCACTACAATTATTTGAAAACTTTAGTTACTAGTTACTTTGGAGATATTAATTTTGATTAGAAAACATACATTAAAGATGGAGTGCCGTGAATTTTTTCCACACTTCATCAGGTGTTCTTGTTATATAAGGAGGTATAATGTTTTCAAAAAAGTGTACAGTATTTGTTAAAATGATGGTTTTATGTGGACACACCCACCAGTTCATTAGGTATGCGTGAGTTTAACCTTAGCACCACCCACCTAATCCAGTCCCCCCGCCTCCTCCTTTAAGACTGTTTGGTGGGGCATTTAGCTTCCTGGGCCGGATCTTGGGTCGGTGTTACATGCCCAGGCACTGGCAGTGCCTGGGCACGTAACTCTGCCCTCTCTTGGGCCCACAGCATTTCTTTATTGGCCCAAACAGTCTCTTGCTCTTTCCATTTACTAGTGACACTGTCCAGCTGGTGTTGCACCTTTTTAACCTCTGTATATTGCTCCACTTTTTGTTTCCATAAACCTTCTATCAGGTCGAGCCGCTGACTCAATGCTTGCCTCGTGGCAGACTCCTCTCTCGTATCCGGTGCTTGGAAGTACTTTAACTCCGTTGCCTTAACATC
Source organism: Electrona antarctica (assembly GCF_951216825.1). Classification (NCBI taxonomy): domain Eukaryota; kingdom Metazoa; phylum Chordata; class Actinopteri; order Myctophiformes; family Myctophidae; genus Electrona; species Electrona antarctica. The sequence goes on from NC_136803.1 coordinate 30,381,623, forward strand.
TTTAATCATGTCAGTTCTCTTCTGCCTTGCAGATTGGAGTTTTTCATACAACGCCTCCTTTTCTTTAAGCAACCTGGTTATCTTCAGCATGGCGTGCTCCACGGTCTGCTCCCGTTTCCACAGACTTTCTCTCAATTCGTTCTGATTTTGAACGGCTATATCTCTCTCACGGAGCACCCTTTTGATCTCCGAGATGCCCTGCTCTTTGTATTGCTTCTCTTTCTGTATCCTCTCTTGGAGCAGGGGGACGTCCTGTTCGATTTTCTTGTTGAGGGACTGTATCCTCTCGTAATTCAGCTTCTCCTGGTTATACTTGTGTTCCATTTCCTGGCAGGCTTGAGAGGCACCGAGCTCCTTTTCGACGAGTTTGTTGTTCTCCTTTGCCAAAGCATTCTTCTCGTACTCTAGCTGCTCTACTACCAGAAAGATCCTTCTTAGATAATTTATATCTGTGGTGATCTGCTTCATCTCCTTCCTGAACTCGGAGTCGGCCACTCTCTGATAAATCTCTTTCTGCTCTGCTTCGGAGATGGACCGCTCTTTGCCCGTGCCCTTGAGCTCCTTCTCACGAGCCGCCTTCTCGTGAGCCTTCTTCTCAGTTAGCCAAACACGTTCTTTGTCCGACCAAACGGTCTCTTGCTCTATCCATTCTCTCCTGGTGTGGTAAATCTGCCATTCCAGGTCTTTGACCTGTCCCTCCAAGATCTCACATCTCGGCCCGTACTCATTCCTGGTCTGATCCAGCCTCTGTTTCCACAGACCTTCCGTCAGGTCCACCTGCTCTGTGATACTCTGCTGTGCCGAGAGGGAATTTTCATACACAAGCTCCTTTTCTTCGAGCAGTTTGTTCGTCAACTGGCCCATTTCCAGCCTCCAGGCTTCCTCTCTCTCGGCCAGCGTCCTGTCATTCCCCAGCATCTCCTCGAGGAACTTCTTTTCCATCTGGTCCAATTCACGTTTCCAGACCTCCTCTCTCTCAGCTAGCGTCCTCCCGTTCTCCACGAGGAACTTCTGTTCCATCTGGACAATTTCCTGTTTCCAGACCTCCTCTCTCTCAGCTAGCGTCCTTCCGTTCTCCACGAGGAACTTCTGTTCCATCTGGACAATTTCTTGTTTCCAGACCTCCTCTCTCTCAGCTAGCCTCCTGTCGTTCTCCTGCTTCTCCTCGACGAACTTCTGTTCCAGCTGGCCAACTTCCTGTTTCTGGTGCGCCAGAATCCCGTCGTACTCCGTCCTCTCCGCGAGGAACCTTTCTTCCATCTGGCGAATGGCGGCTTTCCAGGCGGTCGCTTCCTCGGCCATCATCCTCTCGCGATCCTGTCTCTCCTCTCTCAGCATCCGGTCCATGTCCTGGATCCTTTGGTCGGCGTTCTCCTCTCTCAGAATCTTGTTCTCGGCCTCTAGTTGCCTCAGCCTCACTTGATCCAAGGCTGCTTTGGTCGAGGATTGAGCTATGGTGGACTGAGCCTCCTGAAGGATAGAGATAAGAGACATAAGAGGCTGTTTACCGTTTTCGCCGAGATGGGGGTTGTTGGCAATATCTTCTCTCTGAGTGTTATTCGGAGCCTCTAATTGCCTCAGTCCCACCTTATCGGCAATTTCTTTAGTTGACAATTGTTGAGATGTGCCGATGCCGGACAGAACATCATCATGAGATGGTTCAGCTTCACCATGATGGCTGTGGGAACTCTCATCTCTCTCCATGGCTACTTTGGACATCGGTGTAGCTGGGCTGAGCTGAGTCTCTTGCTGAATCATAGGCGTACTGTTCATAACACCGTTGTATGGATGGCTTTGCTGCTGAATACCCTCTCTCAAAGTCTTTGCAAGATAATCTTTTTTAGTAATTGAAACATCACCAGAGACGGGCTACTTCATTGTGATATGAACATGCAGTGATGGTCTTTTAGCACAATGATTTACGTCAGTAAATACGACAGCCCACGTCTCCAAACTAGGAATTCTGGAGCAAGCATTAAGTGATGAGGCATTCCATTCCATGCATAATGATGTCATCTTCATGACAACAACCTGTATGCAAGAATCTGTATAATGCAGGTACTATGAAGAGAGTTCCAATCCATATACACTGTGGGTTAAACTTCACAATAAATATTTAATCGACAAATGCTCTCCCCCTCACCGCTCTTGTCGCTAAAGACGCACAGAGGCATTCTTAATATTCAACATATAGATCATCTAGATCATTAATGTTTGAACCTCAAAGCTGAGCCTCTCGGCAATGTCATCTACCATGTTGAACATGAGTGGTGTGTTGAATTCGAATGGATTTTGATTGCAACTAGTGTGCGTGCATTGTGAGGGCCAGAAGCATACGGTAAAGAGCTAAACATGTATTATAACCTGTCTTTAACTTTGACTGTTCATATGAAGATGTGTACATTGTCAGAGTTAAGGGGTCCTTGCAAATAAAACATTTGAGAACCACCAAATCTAAAAGTTGCCACGGAAAAGGCGAAGTATTTGCCACGGACACACTTCCGTGTGCGGACATGTTGATGACCTCTGTGTGGACCTCAGGATCTATATAGAAATTACAAATTGTAGTTTATGACAGGGGTTCTCAACGTTTTTGGCTGGGGACCCCCGGAAATGCTTTGGCCATGTCTCGCGACCAATACAATCTGACTGCAAAAATAACCTTAATAATAGAGAAAATATATCATAGATGAATACTGAAACCAGATATAATCATTAAGGAAAGTTTATGCATGTACTATATGTGTACTATGTAAACTCTTCATTTCCATTTTTCCTGCCATTCAGTTGCAATAATTCTTTTTTATAATTTGGGGACCCTCCCAAAATAATTTGGCGACCCCCCGAGGGGTCGCGACCCACGGGTTGAGAACCCCTGATCTATGACATATCTATGCTGTAGGAGTCAACATTGCTTGATCATTCATCATAGCTCACATAAGCTAAAATGTAGACATCTACTGTTAGGTACAATGAAACAACCGCCCCCCCTCCACCCCCCTCCCCCACACACACACACACACACACTCACACACACACACACACACACACACACACACACACACACACACACACACATACACATACACATACACATACACATACACATACACATACACATACACATACACACACACACACACACACACACATTTGTTTAGGGGGGCCTAAACAAAATATTTGCATCAGGGCCTATATCGCCAGGTCCTTTCGCCACTGCGCAGACTGCATGCTTCAGTTTAGTGGATGTTAACTGCAGGCCACTGCTACACTGCCATGCATGGACGCCTCTGAATGCAGTCAATTAATAATAAATGCCGTCATCAATGGACAGCTGGTGTCCTTTGAGGTCACATGAAAAGGTTCATGAGGAAGGCGATGACCCTGTGGACAGCGAAGCGAAGCTGGATCATCACCGAGGCACTATAAGTCAATTAAGAGGCACGGGGATGTTGTCCAGAAGCATATGGTCTTCATAGCATTCCTTGATGATATAATCTCGGACTAGCTTACGCTCATGCATATTCAACACTGGTGAGCGAACATTGACACATGAAAGCATGCAAATCGTTCGGGGCCCCTATATACAGTGGTGGAAAGTAACTAAGTCATTTTACTTAGGTACTGTACTTAAGTACAATTTTTATTTGTACTTCCAATTAATTTCCAATACTTTTACTTCTACTCCACTAAATCTCAGAGCCAAAATGTGTACTTTTACTCAACTACAATTATTATTATTATTATTATTATTTTTGAATATTTTATTTTTATTTTCAATTTTTCTCCACTACAATTATTTGAAAACTTTAGTTACTAGTTACTTTGGAGATATTAATTTTGATTTGAAAACATACATTAACCACTTCAACCCTATACATTTCGGCCATTTGAAAATAGCAGATCTACAAGCTCACAATGCGTTGCGTTAGGACGCATTGTGAGCTTGCAGATCGGCTATTTTCAATAGATTTTGTACACATTTTGAACTTGTGAAATGGCACATTCTGCACAATGAGTACTTTTACTTTTAGTACTTTAAGTACATTTTGATGCCGATACTTTTGTACTTTTACTTTTAACGAAGTAGTTCTAAATTGCAGTATTGGTACTTTTACTTAAGTAAAACAATGGAGTACTTTTTCCTCCACTGCCTATATACGAATACACAGAGCGGCAATCATAACTGCTGGTATCAATCGACACTAATGAGAGCGCAACTACAGGGCAGCGTTCTGTGGATGTGTCGGGTACTCTGACACAGGTACAACGGGTATTGCATAGCCGGGTGGGGCATGGATCTCCAACTTCTGTCGTTAACGACTCGGTGCTCTACAGCCGGGCACCGTTCTTGTAGTCTACTGAGACAGGACCACTGCCACGTCACTCAGACACTCAGACATAGCCATGAACAGAGTAAAAGCGGCCATGTCTTCCCGGCACCCCAGAGCTTCTATTTTGAAGGAATCCCGGCGCTGATTGGTATTCTTCTAAATGAAATACCTATGTTTCTGTATCAGTGGTCCTCAATATTTCATGTCAAGGACTCCAAAAATTATGTGTAATTGGCCACCGACCGGGTCTTTGAAACAGCAGCTTAAGAACACTTAACACTATCTTTTTTTATGCACACACCTGCATATGATGCTAATGTTTCTAAAAATAACATGTACAGTACACAGTACACGTGTTCTGCATATAACATATACCGGCGTACATGCTATCTCATGTACATACCTAATGTATGTCTTTGCTTGTTTAATTTAATCTGTCTCCCTTGTGCTCCACCTCACCCTATACAGTACCTCTATCCTCTCCCTTATCCCGGAATACTAAAAAATGATGGAGCGCACACAGGGTGGGAAAAAAATCAGCCACTTTATTTGTCGTGACAAATAAAGCTGATTCTGATACTGCACATTTCTATCACCGAAATGAGCCCAAATCCTGGCTGAAAAACGTCTCTTGAGGCAGCAATGTGGGGATGAGCTGCAAGGTAATTACCAGGTTTTGAAATGCTATCTGCCTTGATTTTTACTACGCTTTATGTTGGAGTGACAGGTTTCCTGAGAGGTAATGAGGTGTCACGCACAGTATTCCTCCCAGTAATGTGAACAGCGAACACAGGTTCATCTGATTCATCGCCAGGTGTTTTCTGGAGCCTACAACAGAACCACTAATGCTCTCTCTCTCTCTCTCTCTGGAAGATCGAGGCTTTAAGTCTGACGTGCATGCATTGCTGTCTTTAGGCCTCGCTTTCTTTCTTGTTCTGTTGTTGCTCTCACACACACACACACACACACACACACACACACACACACACACACACACACACACACACACACACACACACACACACACACACACACACACACACACACACACACACACACACACACACACACACACACAGTTTCCTAATGAAACATCTGAGGATTTGAAAATAGCTTTCAGCTTTTGTCGTGTGAATCATTTCAGGATAATAGTAAAGTATTACCACTGGCTCTGGGCATCTGTGTGCGACAGAGCTGCAAGGAGAGTGGGATTATTACGGTGATCGTGTATAATCGCCAAAGGCCATGTATTTTCGCATGCAGAATCATATTACGCCCCTTTAGCATTTGGCACCAGCTTAAAGGAGCATTCAGTGATTTGGGTGATTTGGAAAAAAACCCGGTCCACCCGGTAACAAGATGTGCACATGCACACGCTCTACAGTGGGGGAAGTACAACCGACCAACAGCACGTGCACCAATGCCCGCCCCACTCGATCATGATTGGAAGAAGGCCCCTCTCATCCTGATTGGATGAAGGCTTTGCCACCCAAAGCCCAAACCGAAACTAGGGTTTTTTGACCCCAGGGGCTCACTGGGGACAGGGAGGAACTCCTTATATGGTCAGCACACTTTATAGTAGGGAGGATTATCCAAAAAATAAGAAAAAATAAGTGATATTTGAATTAAGTGAAATCACTGAATATACCTTTAACCCCTGACGTCGAAATTTAAAAATGTCTTCTAAATGAAATACCTACAGTATGTTTCTGTATCAGTGGTCCTCAATATTTCATGTCAAGGACTCCAAAAATGATAATGTAATTGGCCACCGACCGAACCCCTCAGAAACAAGATTTGAGTTAAAAACGTTCGCTCCTCGACCTACAAGCTCGTAGCGCGGCACTCGGTGGCGCGCTATGAGCTTGTAGATCTGCTATTTTTCAATAGCTAAAGTATAACATAATGCTTAAAACACCAAAAGGGGTTCCCGCCTTGAATTGATTAGGTATTCCGCCTGCACATGGGCATTTGATGATCAATTCTATGCCGAGGAGGAACTCTATAGTGAACTGTCAATTAAAGCACTGACACGCACGGCACAGCACGATGCAGCACGCGGTGGAGAGATCCGAGGCCTGGAACTCCTGCACCATGTTGTTCTGATTGCACATGAGGAGCTGCAGCTGCAAGCACAATAACTTAATTAGAGAAATGATTGCTTGTCAAAACTGAGCACGAGGAACAGACCAAAAAAACAAAAAAGTACACCAGGAAGACGTCAGGCAATCAGCCCTTCACTGGGCCTCGGAATATGACAATGTTTCTCATCTCTGAGCCATGGATGGGAAACGCACGTCATGTTTCCAACTCCAAGTTCGTCACTTGAATCATTCATGGTTGCACTTCGCTGGACATGGACTTGCAGTGAATATTTAATGTGACTTATTTGTAATACAGTAGGTTTGACTCAAGCCTGACGTTGGGTGCACTCAAAGGGAAACCTTACAGAGTACAATAATCACTTTCACTTGCCCCCAACAACTGAACCTGGGGCTGGTGGTGGAACAAAGTCTTTCTCTTTTAATTGTAGCATTTAATGTCATCCATCTGGATTGTTTGTCAGATACAGCTGTCTTTCGCTGATAGCAGTCTGTGCATTCAGCGCACAGTAGGAAATGTCTTCTGCTGCACGACTCGAGGGGGAAAAACAAGCTTTGATTTGTTTCACTGATTATAGGATTACAATAATCTATGATCGTGTCCCTGTGCATAAAGGGATTTACAGTATTGACACTGTTAAAGTTTTGTCAGTGGGGATAAATGCCTACTCCGCTTCCACATCCCTGAATGACTCTAAAATGACTTGTTAGCATTTAACCCATTTTGGGCGGGAACCCTTTTGGTGTTTTAAGCATTATGTTATATACTTTAGCTGGTGAAAACTTGTAGGTTTTGAAAAGTCGTGAAAATGTGGCACAAATCTTTGAATATATATTCTTTCAGAGCGAACGTTTTTTACTCAAATCTTTGCTTCTGGGGGGGAGGTCCCAGGAACAACATATTTTCAGATGGGGGTCGGCGGCCAATTACATATATTTTTGGGGTCCTTGACATGAAATATTGAGCACCACTGATATAGAAACATAGGGTTTTCGACGTCAGGCCTAAAAGGGTTAACTGTTATTTTTCGAAACGGATTCCACTAAGCAAGCTAATGAGCTGGTTTTGAACGTGGTATTGGATGCATATAGGCCTATCTATTTGAATGAGCACAGCTGTTATTGAATGAGTTGTAAATGCCAATACAGACACTTTGCAACTGCAGAGAGAGGGAAACAAGCTAAACAAAATCAACAACAAAGACAAATTTGTCCCTCGGAGCACAGGCAGTGGTGGAAAGTATAACTATAAGTACAGTTACTCAAGTTCTGTACTTAAAGGACCACTTCACCACTTTTCAACCTATCTTCATATAATAGGTCCTCACTAATAATCATAATAAAATGGCACGATTTGTTTCTACTCAGTCTGTGTCTCATAGGAGGGCTGTTGTGGGCAGTTTAGAAACAGTCTTCCAGTGACATCATCATTAGGCAGATTATTTTTTAAACAAGATCTTTTTACAAAAATGTTTAGATTTTCATTATCGTGAGAACGATGGCTTCCATTTCCGCATTGCAACTTTTCAGGACTAGAAAGCCTGCAGTTTTTATTAGCTTGTATTCCCCATCGATGATGTCACTGGAAGACGGTTTCTGAACTGCCCACAGCCCTCCTATGAGACACAGACCGAGTAGAAAAAAATTGCGCCATTTTTTCATGATTATTAGTGAGGACCTATTATATGAAGATAGGTTGAAAAGTGGTGAAGTGGTCCTTTAAGTAAAATTATGAATGATTTCTAACCGTCTGCCTGCCGCCATTCATTAATCCCTCGATTGCGTATTGCCAAGGTTTTATCGCGCGTAACACTTACTTTGAAGATCCAAATATCCGTAATCGCATTGTTCCTGTGAAAAGCTGCTGTGTGTGGTATCATGACCGGTTGTTGTTGTCTCGCTCGGCGGTGGAAAAAGCTGACCGCGAGTATCACAGCGCCTGCTACAGGCCGTTGAAAACGCTTGTCTGGGACAAAGCGTCCTCTGCAATGTCGCTTCTGTGAGATAAAGCCGTCTGAAACCAGAGCCGGCAATGTAAGTGGATGCGCGCGCATTTTCAAAATGGCCGCGCCCATTGTGTCAGAAGCATAACAAAGCTAACTGACGGTAGATTTCGATACGATCGTATTAAAACATGCATTAATTAATACATCGCTGTTAAAACGGCTTTTCCGTTTGTGGCAGGCCACAAGATTCTACGTTTTAAAATTCCTATGTTCCCGGCAGGCCTCGTGCTAATTGGCTCTGTGCATCCTGTAACCGTATCTAGTTTTTCCCTATTCCAGCTCATTTTCCTATAGCTTTTTGACTCGGCAGCTGACATTTGAACTGGAAACACACATGACACTTTTGCATGCTCTTACCTTAATTGCATCTAGGTGTGTGTTTATTGAGTACGTTTCAATTCGACTGAGCTAGTCTGGAGGACTGGATCGATCCATCTCTCTACAGGCAGCCTGGGGAGGCCACATGCACTGTTGCACATGCAAAATGTTACTTTTCAGGATTCCAATTAAAAAAATAGCAAAAGATAATTCAGGATTTCAATTCAAATTATATAAAAAATAGCTGATCTACTACAAGCTCAAAGCGCAGACAGTAATATGCAATGTGGCCCCTCTGGAGTGAGTGTGGAAATATAGCGGCCCTCTCCATCGTCAAAGTTGCCCATGCACCCCTGCTCTACATCATAATTGCTAGAGGCAGATGAATAACATAGCCATTTGTTGCAGAACTATACGACCACCAGTGTGAATGGCTATAGTTCATACAGTGCATGCTAGATGGGGATTTCAGCTGTACCCTTTGGTGTCTTCAATTATAGCTACAAAAGCTCTCTCTCTCTCTAGCACACATACGTACACAGCTTTTTAGGAAATGGGTAGGATATGGGACTCTGAATGCCAAGGGGGAAGACACCGCATCCATCTTTCAGTTCAAACTGTGGTGGGGGATAATGTAACTAACCCATGGGGCCTATTCCAGGAGCTTTGCCTTTCTGCACACACAACAAGTATAGGAGGAGACAAATGGAGCAAAGGGGAAATAGAGTGTTTCATATGGAATGGGAATAGGCCAACCCCGGTATACAGTATATGCAGATATCAGCATATCTGGGTATACTGGATTCAGACTGGCGATATACCTCAGTGTCACATAACTGATGACATTGTGTTTATTTACTTGGAGCCTTAATCCAGCATGTCTACCTCGTATAGTATAGTATATATTATATATTCAGTGACTTAACTATTTAGCCCCTTGAAAAGTTTTCTTTAAATTACTAATTACTAGTCCTTACCCGTTCTGAATATATGAACAGCAAATGATGTTCAGTGTACTGTGGGTACGGTAATCTATCTAATAATTTAGCGATCGCTCGCCCGCTGTTACGCGGAAAAGTGTGTCCCAGTATTAATCTGTGTCCGTCCCAAAATGCATTTCACTGGTGAGTCGGAAGGAAGTATTCTGACTGACTGAAAGACAGCGGACTGACAGACAGCGACCGAGCAAAATAGACAGCGGGCAGGCGATCGCTAAATTATTAGATAGATATCCGATATTTGACAATAGATGCCATGGTCAATAAGACTGCTTTGGCTATATCGTGCATAAACATAGACAAGCAGTTAATTGGCTTTATTCTTAGACTTCATATTAGTTTACATTTTGACCAACTTTATTCAAAATGTGTGTCTTGCTCAGGGACACACGGGGGAACTTCTGATTCTCAGATGGCGATCATATAGACTCAGCTCTGCCCCCCACCACCAAAAAAGATCATTGATAATTGAGTGACTAAAGACAATTCCGTGGAAGTTAGAGCTAGAATCCACCTACTAGATAATACTGTATCCAAGCCTTTTGGTATCTCAGTCCGCACTGTTGGACTGATAATTACGAGAGGTGGATGGAAGCTGCATTTATGCACCATTCAAGGCACAGCCTAGAATAATGTCCCTCAAAACTCCTCAAGCGAGGAGACTTATGAGGGAATAACTTTGAAGGGGCTACAGAAGTTCACTGGCTGAGAGAGGAGAAGTAAAGGCCGGTGCACCGGTCAACCACATCAAGAGCTCTGCATATAAAACTGGCCTGCTGGGAGGGAAGCAAGAAAGAAGCCATTATTCAAAAAGTACAACCTAAAAGAATGTTGGATATATATAAAGCTCGAGAAAGACCTGGCTAAAATGTGGGGAAACTATTTTTGTAGTCAGCTGAGACCAAGTTAATTCAAAGCAGTGTGGAGAAGTCCTGACACTGCCCTTTTCCTCAAGAAACACCTTCCTTAACCCATTTTGAGCGGGAACCCCTTTTGGTGTTACATACATTATGTTATAATTTAGCTATTGAAAAATAGCAGATCTACAAGCTCATAGCGCGGCACCGAGTGCTGCGCTATGAACTTGTAGGTCTGCTATTTCTTTTAAATCAAAGACTTTTTTTTTTCTTCCCGACATCAGGCCTGAATGGGTTAACAGTGAAGTGATGGTGGTGGCAGCACTTAAACTGAGGGGGCAGAATTTGCAACTGAGGGGGACAGGCGCCCCCCTGGCACCCCCGTGGCACCTGGCCTGGCCTGGCCTGGCCTGGCCTGGCCTTTCTTCTTGTGCCAGCCTTCGGGCCAATATTTATAGTTGGCTGTAATGAGCGGCGTGGCCTCTAGGGGTGCTTTCAGACTTTGTGTAGTCTTGTTTAGAAGTTAAATAACTGCAGTAAAAAGTCTGCATCAACTAATTAACTACGGTGAGGTAATGGGCCACAGAGTATGAGCCTGCTTTGTTCCATGTCGTCCTTGAAACGGCCATTCTCCCGTGCCTTTCCTTGACAACACAAAAAACCCATTGCGAGTTATACTTCACTTGTACTTTTTCTCTCTCCTTGCACTGCAAGCTTTATTCTGCTCCGGCACTTTCAGGTCACGACACATCGTTTTTCACAGTGCTCCCAAAATGAAGCTCTCTCACTCTTGCAGATTAGTATTGCAGCAATGTCACGATATCTTTCTTTCATCATGTCATAACACAATAATTAAATCGAATTGTAACATGATGATATATAACAGAAACTCATCGAGTTTAATGGCTACATTCCTTGGTCTGAAAAGCATGTTTTATCCAACCTCACTAGCTGGCTAATTCAACCTTCATAGCAGACATATAAAGGCAAATCGGAATTGGACATAATTGTTAGGGTTTGGCTTTTGTCCGTCTGGAGTGCATAGTATAATGGGTGGGGTTGCAAGGCCTAGTAAGAGATCTCTAAAATGCTGTCAAGTGGGGCTAAAGGCAGAAAAAGTATCCAGGGAACATTTTGTATTTATTCCAATAACAACCCAGGGTTGCACAGGCAATGTGATTTCCTGTGCATTCATGTGGATAGCCGAGGGTCAGTTGACGTGGAACTGGACTGGGTGGACATAATAGCAAAAGATATGGAGGGCAAGCAATGGCAACAGACCGTCCAAACCTCTGTATCAGAAGAGGACCTTATATAGCCTCATTCCTTTGACTGGGTCTCATTTTTTTTCTTTTTTTTTTTTTTATAAAATAAAAATGAAAAAAATAAATCCTTTGACTGGGTCTCTAAAAGTAAGTTACACAACGTTGCTGAAAAATAGCCTATTGCCACATATAGAGATTTGATAAGCGGTATAAAATCCATCACAAAAAAAGTGCATATTTTACACCTTTAGAAATCCTGCAGGGTTGATGTAATGCAGCCCAGCAGAGCATTGAGATAACCTCTGAAACTGTTTGACCTCGTTCCCCCATGCCACACCGAAGCGCCTGCATAACTCCTTTCTGAGAACATTATACTTTCAAAACAACCGAGGATGCAAATGCAAACTAATAAGCAGACGGTTGTAGAATGTCTGGTGGTGTGTGCACACGGCCGTCTGTGGTCATATAGTGAGGCATCTGTTGGAGTCGATCACCTGACGCAAGGTTAAGCAAGGTGTGCATGTGAGAGAAAACAAGAGAGATAGAGAGAGGAAAAAAAGAGACTCACAAGTTTGTGCGTGCCGCGTGCGTGCGTGCGTGCGTGCGTGCGTGCGTGAGAAGGCTAAACGAATGAACGCGCAGGTTTGTTTGAAAATGCTCCATTATTTTTGTTGCTCAATACTTCTGAAAACCATCCAGTTTTTCTTTGTAGATTCCTGCAGACTACTGCCACCTTCTGGCATGATGGTATTTCCTCTCATGCAGGCACGCAATCCTAGGCCTATTCATAATACTCCATCTTATCACATCACATCTTATCACATCTTATCACGTATAGTTCTCTAAAGGTTAGAAAAACTACAACATTGCGTCACTGATCAGCTATCACTGCGGACCCCGACACGTCTGTTTTTACTGTCCGAAAAGTCCTGTCACAATGGGGCTATACCTCGTCTAGAATTAAGTTGGGTGCATGGGCTTGGTTTCGCAGGCACAGGGGTTTCTAATCTGAACCAGAGGGAGGCAGGGGCACTTGTAGTGAGTTGCTCACCCAACGCTCCCCCTTCATATGTTACCCACTCATTTACCCCTAGACTTATGATTTGTAACAGCCAGCCTTAGGCCAATATTTATAGTTGGCTGTAATGATCGGCGTGGCCTCTAGGGTTTGCTTTCAGACTTTCTGTAGTCTTGTTCAGAAGTTAAATAACTGCAGTAAAAAGTCTGCATCAACTAATTAACTACGGTGAGGTAATGGGCCACAGAGTATGAGCCTGCTTTGTTCCATGTCGTCCTTGAAACGGCCATTCTCCGTGCCTTTCCTTGACAACACAAAAACCCATTGCGAGGTATACTTCACTTGTACTTTTTCTTGTACACATCTTATCACATCTTATCACGTAGTTCTCTAAAGGTTAGAAAAACTACAACATTGCGTCACTGATCAGCTATCACTGCGGACCCCGACACGTCTGTTTTTACTGTCCGAAAAGTCCTGTCACACTGGGGCTATACCTCGTCTAGAATTAAGTTGGGTGCATGGGCTTGGTTTCGCAGGCACAGGGGTTTCTAATCTGAACCAGAGGGAGGCAGGGGCACTTGTAGTGAGTTGCTCACCCAGCGCATGAGGCGTTCTTCCGGGTTGGTACAGAGTGCATTCTGGGAATGGTTATGGGCCATACGTGAACGCGCTGGGCCGTTCATAGCATAGCGTGCGATCACGTATGGAACATAGCATAGCGTTCACATATGGCACATAGTGTTCACGTATATAGAGCATAGCACGCATTCACGTGCCATGCATGCATAGTGCGGGGCCCATAGTGCAATACCACTTTCGGCCACCATGTCTTTTTCGCTTCAGTGTTTTCTCTCGTGACGTCTCTATTATTGCCGCATTCACTATGAAAACGTGCATTTCCCATTGGTCCGTCACGCCCCCCATACTGTATATGGTTATGCCTCGTGACATCACGTGACATCCAATGCCCTAATAATACAATCCTTGTTATGCCCATATATGGAGATATCTGATATTTAGCCTCATTAGCCCATACATGGTGACAGTCAGCTGACCAATTGGGCGGGCTACTTAAGCTCACTAGACTGCATGCTCTTCCTGCCTTCCTTCTGCATAATGGTTACTGGTTGTTATGTGACGTTTTCTCCCACCACCACCGCAGCACCACCGGTGGGCTCTGTTATTTATGTTCCCCATGGGGGGGGTTTATTGTATATCTATCTCCCTGCTCTTAATGTTTTATGATGTTGCTTAATCGTGCCGAGCAGGGAGAAAATGCAGCAGAGCCGAACGCCAAGTCAAATATCATATGCACACTTGTATTCTCAGTCTATAATAAATATTGGTTAAATCTATTCGTGAGTTGTCTGACTGAACTACAATAATAACCCTAATAACCACACACGCATGCACAAGCATGCATGCCTACGCCGCACACGCACACGCACGCACCTTAACAATTTATTTATGTCCACACAAAGGAGAAACAGGGACAAAAATATGATATAGGTGCAGTGAGGTTACATTCACAACACACACACACACACACACACACACACACACACACACACACACACACACACACACACACACACACACACACACACACACACACACACACACACACACACACACACACACACACACACACACACACACACACACACACACTAGGAAGTAACACACAGAGCACTTTATCAGTGCAGCAGTGCTGCAGCTCTCCCACTTTCATTAACAGCCTAATTAACTTTTCATGAAGGCCGCTTCTTTTCTGGTTTAATTAACTGGCCATCCTCCCCCTCGGACAACTGTAACTTCTCGGGGGTCCCAGAGGTGGTGTGGGAGGGGTTATGTGTCATGGAACAAAAACAAACAAAGACACGGTGTAACATTTATAATTCAGAACATTGAGCCGCGCAGGTTGTGACGTGTGTGTGCATGTGTATGTATGTGTGCGTGTGCGTGTGCGCGTGTGTGTGTGTGTGTGTGTAAAGTACACATTTGTCTGCACGTGCCAGTTCCTTTCTCTATAAATCAATAAGTCAATCATGCATCACCAACAGCACGCGCGCGCGCACACACACACACACACACACACACACACACACACACACACACACACACACACACACACACACACACACACACACACACACACACACACACACACACACACACACACACACACACACACACACACACACACACACACAGGCCCTGTAACGTGGGCCTAAACACACACAGTATCAGATTGAAACATATGAACTTCTTCCGCTGATGTTATCACGAGAGCAGCTTCAATGCAGCCCGTGTGTGTGTGTGTGCAGTCTTTGAGCTTTGACCCTCTATCTCTACAAAAGCAGCTCAAAGCGAGAGACAAGAGGGTACAATGCCTTAAGTGTTTACTTTTGTCCCTTTCCTGCCGTCGCTTCACCTCGGTTAGCAGGCAGCACCGACCCTTTTAATCAGATACAGCCGCTGGGAAACACAGTCTCTCATCGTCACGACGGCCGTTACCATGGTAACCGGGGGGGGAGCGGCGCATCAGAGAGCGGTGGTAATTATGATTGATCTGTGGGGGAGATCCGTGACGGGCGCGGGAAAACCTCCAGCCTGCAGTCCGTCCCTCCTACCCGATCACAGACGGACGAGATATAGAACGAGATATAGGGGATGGCAGAGAGGGTAAAAGAGTGTATTTTAATGGGTGTCTGCGTGCCTGCCTGCATGTGTGTGCGGTGCGCACACACACACATCGTGCCTCTGTGTGCAACAGATTGAATGACAAGACACTGGTACAAAGTGCGAGTCAAGAGCGAGCGCATTGTCCCGGCAACGGCGTCAGCCGCGGAAACACGGCTGAACACGGAAGCGAGTGGCAGTCGAGTGTCATAAAAATGCCCCCTGCAGTTTCCCCGGCAGATGCCGCCCCTTCTCCCCGGCAGATGCCGGCCCTCCCCGACTGTTAACCGGCAGTTACCGGCGGTTTACCGGCAGTGCCGAACAGACCGAGATGGAGCGGCAGTGGAGTGACATAATCCCCCGGCAGATGCCGGCCCTCCCCAACCCCGGCAGCGCCACGTCTCATTGCCGGAGAATGCACCAGCTGCACTGATTAAGCTGCTAATTGGACCCAGAGCATTAATAAGCCACAGCTGGGCACAAGAGGACAATAAGAGTAGCTGCTACCTTGGTGGCAGCTAATGGGGATCCGAATAAAGAGTAATATCAACCCCTAACCTGCCGGACATATCCTGAACACCACGCATGCATAGAATATCCTCAGTCTTACTGTAGATCAAAAGGAAAGGAAAGGAGTAAACTTTTTTTCTCATCGAGTTAGGGTTTTTTCCCCGCGCCTTTAGAGAGGCCCAGACCAAGAGCATGCTTAGACTGTCGAAGAGTATTATCTCCTCTGACCCCTTACATGTTTTAAATGATGAATATCAACTGAATGCCACAGACGAAAAACAGTCTAAGTCCACACTATTTATCCATAATGTATAAATGATAGATAAGGGTTCAGGACAACGAGGCCTTTCCGTGGAGGGGTCAGAATGAAATTTGGACTTAGACTGTTTTTCGTCTGTGGTACTCCCCTCCATGAGGCGGTTTAGAGTCCCTAAATATAAGAAAAACAGACTAAAGAACTCTTTTGTACATCAGTCTGTCCTGCTTTTAAACCAGAGGATGTTTTCTTGTTCTTGTCCGTTTCTGTGATTTTTGTCCTGTAATGCCTATCATTCTGTAATGTACTGTGTCTATATATGTCTTGTCTGTGTATCTTGAACGGTGACGTCATGGACGCAAAACAAATTTCAGTGCAAGCTGACAATGAAGTATTGTATCGTATCGTCAGTGGGAAATAATCAGGATATTTGACATAGAGCCTAACCCATTTAGACCTAAGTTTGATTCTACAAATGCCTTCTAAATCCTGACAGTTTTCTGAAAAACCCGTGTTTCTATGTCAGTCGTTCTCAAACAATTTCATGTCAAGGACTCCCAAAAATATATGTAATTGCAGCCGCCGACCCCCATCTGAAAATATGTTGTTCCAGGGACCCTCCCAGAATCAAAGATTTGAGTTAAAAACGTTCGCTGTGAAAGAATATATTCAAATATTTGGCCCACATTTTCACGATTTTTCTAAAATAGCAGACCTACAAGCTCGTAGCGCGGCACTCGGTGCCGCGCTATGAGCTTGTAGATCTGCTATTTTTCAATAGCTAAAGTATAACATAATGCTTTAAAACACCAAAAGGTGTTCCCGCCCCAAAATGGGCTAATATAGCTATGTGTGTGTTTGGCTCACATCATTATTTGGACCCCCTGCTATTTGGCATCACGGTGAAACATGAACCTCATTACCTCCTTAGCTCTCAAACTAGGGCTGGACCAGAGCCAGCAGTCTCAGCCAATGAAATGAAAGCATTTACTGCACTAAGCTGTGACCGCCACAGAAAAAAATAATTATTAAATGACGATATAATCAATGTTAATTCATGCAAACAGATTAGTGAGTCAAAATGGAGAGGGAGAGAGAGAGAGAGAATCTGGCGCCACGAATCCTGGCTTGCGACAAACTTACGTTGGTAGATCTAGAACAGATGGTGGAAGCAGGACAGAGTCAGGAAAAGTTCAT
The DNA here is from genome assembly GCF_951216825.1 of Electrona antarctica. NCBI lineage: Eukaryota > Metazoa > Chordata > Actinopteri > Myctophiformes > Myctophidae > Electrona > Electrona antarctica. Next base: position 30,399,169 of record NC_136803.1, read on the forward strand.
TTTGAAATAACCCATTTAGGCCGGACGTCGAAATTAAAAAAGAAAAGTCTTCAAAATCCTGACGGTTTTCTGAAGAACCATATGTTTCTGTATCAGTGGTGCTCAATATTTCATGTCAATGACCCCAGAAATGATATGTAATATGCCTCCGCCCCCCCATCTGAAAATATGTTGTTCCAGGGACCTCCCCAGAAGCAAGGATTTGAGTTAAAATGTTCACTCTGTAATAATATATATTCAAAGATTTGAGGCACATTTTCACGATTTTACAAAAATAGCAAATCTACAAGCTTGTAGCGTGGCACCGAGTGCCGCGCTACGAGCTTGTAGATCTGCTATTTTTCAATAGCTAAAGTACAACATAATGCTTTAGTTTAAAACACCAAAAGGGGTTCCCGCCCAGAATGGGATAAATGAGTCTCGTTTGTTGTTGCCATACCTCACTGTAATCTCCAGCCTGACTTGCTAGCTTGACTGTGCACCATGTAGCAAATCAAATTAGATTGTGTACTTGAGGCCCAGAAAAGGTCCCCCCATGCAATCAACAGAATGCAAAAGCAAAATGGAACACATCGATTATCTGTGAGAGGGTAGAGTAGATGATTCCATTTCATAAATTAATAACAGCCTTCTGACAGGCTTTTCCATCATTAATGCATCACATCTTCAGACACTAATGGCAGATAGACGAGAATCTAAGATGCACGTTTTTGCCATCTGTGTGATGGAGAGAGAGAACATAGCAGATCGTCAAGCTCACGACATGTTGCAATGCGACACGTCCTGAGTTTGCAGATCTGCTATTTTCACTATTCGAAATAGGACTCAAGTCGTATAATTCATAGAAGTGCACATTGCCCCCTCCCTGGACATGTAATGGAGTCAAAAGCACAACATTTGTGACCGGGTCTGGCAAATAGGCCCTCATCTCGACCAGAGTAATTTTTCAGTTTTTTACAGATTATTAAAGTACAGAATGTAAGCTTTCATATGATGTATCATTCAATGAAATTGGAAAATATTTGAAGGAGATATGACCATTTTAAAATGATTGTGCCGTTTTACCCAAAGCTGAGAAAATCCCCTTTGAATGTTCACAACATTTCAACACCTAGAGCTGGCTAGCCTACTTTGACTTATAAATGTATACATTTAATTTGCCCAAATCAATAATCTGTTGGAATGAAAACCTTCTTCAACATTCAAACTGTGTTAATATGAAAAAAACGAAAATTTATTTTAGATTTTCTGCCTTTTCATTATAGGCGAGATGAGGACCATTTTGCTAGACCTGGTCACATTTATCCTTCTGAAATGTTGTGGAATGAAAGTCACAGGTATGCAAAAATATAAACACTTGAGTAAAGTTCAGATACTCAGAGTATTTACTCAAGTATAGTACTCGAGTAAATGCAATGTGTATACTGTCCATCACTGCAGACAGATGGCACCTAAGACCCTGCATGTGCATGCACACACTTGTGGGTCTGTGTATACTTGTAACCTATACACTATGGGTCTGTGTATACTTGTAACCTATACACTATGGGTCTGTGTATACTTGTAACCTATACACTATGTGCAATCGATGCAATGCTTCATCCGGTGGAAGATGAGAGTTGAAGGGGTGGAGGTGGTGGTGGAGGTGGAGGAGGTGGTGGAGGGGCTGACGTGTGATGAATTGTTAGCGTCTACACTCACTCGATACAGCATGGCCTACAGGCATGTGTTTGAGTCAATATTAGAGACACAGCGTGCGTGCCGGGTGTCTGAGGACCTTATTTAAGTTCAGGGACTGAGGGAATCCCCCAGACTGTCAGTGACCCTGACAAGGAATAAGCGTGCGTGCGTGCGTGCGTGCGTGCGAGGGGCGGGGCGGGGGGGGGGGGGGGGGGGGGGGAGGGGTCACCTTACACAAATGTTCAATGTGTGCAGGTAATATCTGTGTTCCCAATTTGCATTCTCACTCTCAGTAGTGCAGTTCAAGACTGCATACTGATATATGCTTGGAACTGTAGATCATGTTGTCCTTGTCAATGAGACAGAACACAAAGTTTGAATTGAGAGGGAGTGAAGATAGATTTTACCAGACATGGCAACCCTTCATTGACTATTTCAATAGGTGCACGCTAACCCCTCCTACACAATAGATAACAAAATCAAAAATTGGAAAGGAAAAAAAAAGAAGAAAAAAAAGAAAGGAACAGAGTGTTTTTTCTTATTTTATTTTCTCATTTAAAAAGAGAAATGTCGTGTTGGGAAGGTTTGAGAGCAAGAGTGTCTGTCCTGTTGTCTTTATTTTGTTTGTCTGTTCACATTTGTCACTGTTTAACTGTTTTTTGTTTTTTCTTGTTTATCACATTTATGTACCTTTTTTATTATGTATTGTATGTCACTTAATTACTCATTATCTGTCAATGATATTCTGAAGTTATGTCATAATACAAAATGCCTAATAAAAAAAAAATGAGACAGAACACGATTCTTTCATGAACCATCTAACTTTCTGGCAGATGTTGCCCAATTAACTCGTCAATGCAGTACAGCCTCGTAGGTCAAGGCTACCTACAGTAAATTCATTCCCTATAGGGCCTATAGGGAATGAACATAGTAGCCTTGAGCTACACGGGCCTAGGCTGACATCAAAGTGAGGGAATCAGGTGAACTTAAAAAAGAATCCAAGGCAGTATAGTTCAGCGAAGTTAAAAAAGCCTGTATTGGTCCATGGCTTGGCAAAGATAAAAAACGCAGGCGAGCAACGTGTTTCGGCCCAGTGGCCTTCGATCAGGGTTAGTGTGAGAATGTGTTGGCATGTGCACACTTTGGCTATGTCTGTATTATATCCAGTATGGTGTGTGTGTGTGTGTGTGTGTGTGTGTGTGTGTGTGTGTGTGTGTGTGTGTGTGTGTGTGTGTGTGTGTGTGTGTGTGTGTGTGTGTGTGTGTGTGTGTGTGTGTGTGTGTGTGTGTGTGTGTGTGTCTGCGTGCACTCGTGTATGCACATGTTTTTGGATATAGTGAGAATTGCCGTTAGAATCCAAGGATAAAGTGCAGCACGGGGCTGAATAAATCCCTGACTGGACTGTGTGAACCTGGGAGTCGATGCTGCCTCTCTGTCTCTCTCTCTCTCTCTCTCTCTCTCTCTCTCTCTCTCTCTCTCTCTCTGAGAGCAGGTGCTTCATCCACGAGTCCGTTCTGAAACGCTACAGCCCACTAGCTCTGCCAACTGTGATGAATAGAGCCTACTAGGCCAGCAGAGGTCTGGCCTGTAGGAGAGCTAAAAGCTTTCTTTCCACTGGGGCCAAATGCACCACATCTAATTCATCTGACCATTACATTGAGTATAATGTACATTAAAGTAACACAAAGCAATGCTTCTTCCAGCGTTGGTCTTAAAAGGTTATTTGAACATAATACATTAGTCCTAAAACTTGACTTGTAAATGGGGACTCTGCTATTTGGAACTTTCTAAATCCCATCATAAGTCAAAATATAGGTCTATTTGAATCAACAGACTTTATGTAATAGGCTATGTGGCCAGGACACTTAATATAATATATAATAATATAATCTCAATGAGGCTCTGCTGGTTATGTATTTGATTATGCTTCTGGGTGCTATTAAAGTAAAATTATGTTAACTATCAATAAATATATATGGCAGAAAACAAGGTGAAATGAAACGTGCCAGTATTGCATGTTTATAGTTAATTGAAATCTAAACAAAATCACAGCTATACACCAATAAATAAAAGTTATAGTAAGGTCATCGGGATCGGGACTCAAACCTGTGACACGATGTCAGGCTGAATTGGAGCCTATAGGTGCCCAGTCCGGAGGATGTAGTTTTATGGGACAATTTGTCACGATGGAAATATTAATTTGTCACCATTGAAATAAACTACACTGCAATCTTTAAAAAAGAAAAAATATGGAATACAGTAACCTTGCATTGTGGCAGATTTAAAAGGTTGTGTTTGTTACTAGGTCTAGACAGGTGCGCTGGTGGCATTAACAGTATTCTTCACCGCGTAGCTAACATTTACAGCCCTGTTCGACTGCCACTGTTGGAGTGCATGTTGACAGGACATGCAGCGATAATCCCAGGTGTCATTATTGCCCTACGCAGGCCCCTGGCCTGACAAACACACACACACACACACACGCACACGCGCACGCGCACACGCACACGCACACGCACATGCACATGCACACGCACACGCACACGCACACGCACACGCACACACACACACAAGGTATATATCTCTGCTGTCGGGAGGAAACCTCATAACTCCAAAATGTTCATTTTTCAGGAAATAAAGAAACCTTATATTTTGAAAACAAAGCAATACAGCCTCATCAAAGTTGGTGTTGTAACTTTATATATTGTCAATTACTTCCATGAGAGGGGGAGAGGTGGTGAGTTATTTGCTTTAGCAGACATTTTGAGGGTCCAATGGAGTTAAGAGGTTTTGTCCAAAGCACTTTTTACTACTTTCCATTGGTTCAATATTTTCGAAACAACACAACACAACATAAAGGGTGTTATGAGGTTTCCTCCCGACAGCAACGATATGCTACTTGCAGTGCACTGTGTGACAAGGGGTCTAATGAAGTACTGTCACCTCTTAAAGGCGTAGTGAAATGAAAAATACGTTTTTCACACTTTTAGACCATATCCGTGGTCATCATATGGGCATACCTAACAATGGATGCCAAAATATAGTCAAATTCTCATTTTTGTCAAAAAAAAAAACCGACCATCTGACTTGCAAACAAACACACGCCATGCGTACTGCGTGTAGCATAGCTACCGTCCCTAGCTACCGTCCCATCGCCTAAAGGGATGCAACGCTCTGATTGGTTCAGAAACTTCAAAGCAGTGTTTCAACTTGAAACCGTTTGAAACTTCAAAATAAAATGTCCACCATTTCCGTTTCACTACGCCTTTAAACACACAAAAGTACAAAAATCACGGCACTCCATCTTTAAGTGTTTAATTCATACTGTACTATTTCCCTTCATAGACTCCACTACATAGACTCATGTAGTGGAGTCAAACCTCATAAGTATCCAACTCTAGTATCCTACTCGTACGGTAAGTATGGTACTCGTAAGTACGGTACAGTATTCAAGTATATACATGTACTGTACTGTACATTACTGTCCAGGATGCATCAGTCATTAGACAAAAACATTTCCTGTACTTCCTAACCAATGGTGAGGGAACCAGTTCAGTTAGAACCAAACTCTGCAACCGTATCTATATTTTGTACTGTACGCCCTTTCATCCTGGTGTCTTTAGTCTGCTCACGACAGCACTCCCTAATTGTTCTTACTGTCTGTTCTGCCTGTCAGAGATGACTTAATGGAAGCATTGGTGCCAAGAGTTATTTCAGTGTTCACCTGTTCTAAGTGAGTCCTGAGGCATCTTGTGGATTTAGTCGGTTAGTGGAGCAACGAGTGAGAAAATGAGGCTATTTTGCATATAAGAACGTCCAAAGTTCTCTCACTCAATGACAAAGACAGGTCAAGACTCCCCTCTGGCTAATTATAGCCATGCCATGCCGTGATGTGCGTGTGCAGGTGCGTGCGTGCGTGATGTGCGCGTGCGTGCGTGCGTGCGTGCGTGCGTGCGTGCGTGCGTGCGTGCGTGCGTGCGTGCGTGCGTGCGTGCGTGCGTGCGTGCGTGCGATTCATTCAGAATGGGAAATGTATTCCTATGTCCTAGTCAATCACACACAACGTTTGTGTTGGTGTCATCTGTGGGGATTCTATATTGATGCAAATGTTGTGTACCTGTATTAGAAGGACAAACCCCTTGAGATGCATCGATTCGTTTTTGATGGTTATCACAAATAATTCCATGCAGACATCATTGCAAAAGAGACCTTGGTCTCAATAGTCAATAGATTTACCTTAAGTAAAGGTTTCAATAAAACATGTAATTATAGTTAGAAAACCTTGGAGGTGCAAATGTGCTTGATAGTAGGGGAGCCTATCACTTTCCGTGATTTTGGAATGTTAATTTTTGGAGACAGGTATATCTTGATTCTTGGGGTTACCAGAATGCCAAAAAAACATGTCTCCAATTTTTTATGTCAGGTTTAGCATGTTTAATTAGCATAATTAGCTAATAAATTGTCAAAAACGGAAATGGCAATAACTTTGCTTCTAGGTAACTTATAAAGGTGATCTAAGAGTCTGAGTCCATGTTTGTGATGTCCAGAAATGCATCTGTTACCATTGTGAAGTCATACAAGCTTTCCTAATTAGCATAATTCCCATAAATTATGCAAAAACGAGGTGAACATCAGCAAATTGCTGCATGTTTTACTTTTAGTCAACTTTGAAAGCTTCTCACAGACTCCATGTGTATGTTTACAACTCCAGGAATAATTATCATCCTATGAATAAATCATGCAACCTTTTGTCTATGTAATAATTATGTAATAATCACACCAAAACCAGAAATAGCTATATTTCATTGCTTTAAGTTAATTAATAAATGTGATCTTACAGACAGTAAGTCTGTTTGCATGTCTAGAAAATATTCTCTTTCCATAACTAGGATATGCAACCTTTCCATTATTAGCTTTATATATATATATATATATATATATATATATATATATATCCCTCATAAAATAAAGAACAATATGAGAAATGGTCACAGAATTATCACATGATTTTTATTCTAATATTTACAGAAAGTTTTGAAAACACATTTAATTGAAGGGTCTTCGTCATCGTCAATCCCCAACAGATGTGCCTTGTTTACATTACCACACACCTCTAATCATCGGCCCTACACATGCACATCTCAGAGCAGTTCAAATTTTGAGATCGACAAGAACAATGTGATATGCACTGTGATTTCTTGCAGACACATTTTATCAGTTGGGTAATGGTGGCTGGGCCGTGGGTATCCCGTGTTGTGACTGGCACCAGTTGATCTCCCTCAGCCTCCCATCCATTTTTAGTTTCTGGTGGCATCTGTGGGTTAGGTACGTGGTCCTGATCCCATACCATTGCCTGATAATATGCATGGGTAATGGCTTGATTTAATGCTGCTTGTGTAGGTGGCAGCTTCTCGGCTTCTAATTGTTTCTTTGTGAATAACCTCCACCTGAGCTCATCAACATCCACAGGATTTGTACCGGGCTCGTACAGCTGGCAAACAAATGCTTCAATCTTTTTTGACAGTTGTACCCTTCCAGCTAAGAGTGTAACTGTCATAGATGGAATGGCATTGGTACAGGCAATGGGAAAGCCACCATGGATCAAGACATGTTCCCAGTAAGCTGACCACTCCATAGCCACACTGGACAGGAAGACCAAAGAACATAGTGAGATCCATGTAGTATTTGACCGACGCCAGGGTGGAAAGCCCCGGGCCCCTACCACTTATCATGTGGAAGACAACACACCGATAGGGAAGTGTCAGAAAAACAGTTCTTGTCAGGTATCAGCACCAAAGATGAGCTGACTGTCTTATCTTGCTAAGAAAGCCCTCCAACACTTCCAGGTGAAACCCAATGTTTTTATAATCACGTCAAGGCAGGCTGTCCACTCAAACTCTATCGATGTAAAACATCTCCACAGCGTACAGGAAGAGGCTGACACAAGGATAATCCTGCACAGCCTGGATGCTGTCCGAAGAGGGGCAACACAGCTCTACATTGAGTCCCCTGACACTGATGTCTTTGTTCTTACAATACGACGGTACCATCAGCTGTGCAAGGACATCTATTTCATCACCGGTGTGGGGAACAAAAAACGTATCATCGCTGGAGCCAGTAGTGCAGGCACTGGGTAAAACGAGGACTTCAGCCTTACCAGGGTTCCATGCCGTCTCTGGAGCTGATCAGACAGCTCCAGGGAATTTAACCTGTTGGCCAGGTCTAAACAGGTGTCCTGTGGAGGTGGTATCTGCAGTTGCTACTGTATATACTATGAGCTACAAAAAGGCTCAGTTCTGACGCAGCACGTACCTAACCCACAGATGCCACCAGCAACTGAATATGGATGGGAGGCTGAGGGAGCTCAACTGGTGCCAGTCACAACACGGGATACCCACGGGCCAGCCACCATTACCCAACTGATCAAATGTGTCTGCAAGAAATCACAGTGCATATCACATTGTTCTTGTCGATCTAAAATTTGAACTGCTCTGAGATGTGCATGTGTGGGGCAGATGATTAGAGGTGTGTGGTAAGCAAGGCACATCTGTTGGGGATTGACGATGACGACGAAGATGGAGACCCTTCAATTTTCAAAACTTTCTGTAAATATTAGAATAAACAATCTGATAATTCTGTGACCATTTCCTATATTGTTCTTTCTTGCGACTGCAGGTCGCCTTTAGGAAATTATGGACGGGCCTGCCCCAAAGTTATTAGTTCTCAACAGGCCCGAAAATTAAATTAGATCTCTATATGGAGCTGACCTGTTCTGACATTCCATATGTTGATCTGACCTCATCAAACCCTGTACACTCAAGACACGCTCCATATATGGCCAGTTCAGAATACATTCCATATGTTGATCTGACCCCCCATGCCAAAGCACCAGCACTCGCCCAGCAGTCTGTCATGACCCAGGCAGATATGTTGATCTGACCCCCCATTCCAAAGCACCAGCACTCGCCCAGCCCTTTAGTGCGAGGTCGCTTCTAATATTTTCTAGACATGCAAACAGACTTACACTGTCTGTAAGATCATGCGTATTAATTAACTTAAAGCAAAGAAATACAGCTATTTCTGGTTTTGGTGTGATTATTACATAATTATTACATAGACAAAAGGTTGCATGATTTATTCATAGGATGATAATTATTCCTGGAGTTGTAAACATACACTTGAAGTCTGTGAGAAGCTTTCAAAGTTGACTAAAAGTAAAACATGCAGCAATTTGCTGATGTTCACCTCGTTTTTGCATAATGTATGGCAATTATGCTAATTAGGAAAGGTTGTATGACTTCACAATGGTAACAGATGAATATCTGGACATCACAAACATGGACTCAGACTCTTAGATCACCTTTATAAGTTACCTAGAAGCAAAGTTATTGCCATTTCCGTTTTTGACAATTTATTAGCTAATTATGCTAATTAAACATGCTAAACCTGACATAAAAAATTGGAGACATGTTTTTTTGGCATTCTGGTAACCCCAAGAATCAAGATATACCTGTCTCCAAAAATTAACATTCCAAAATCACGGGCATCAAAATTTGATTGATAGGCTCCCCTACTATGAGGGGAATGGCATTTACACTTGCATTTGGATCTGTATGCATGCACTTATCAAATCACAGCCAAGATAGGGAGAGTGATTCAGCACCATGGACAGTGGAAATAATAAACTGGGGAAAGATGTTGGCATGGGGAGGAGGATCTCAACTATTATGCGCATGCACGCACGCACGCACGCACGCACGCGCGCACGCACGCACGCACGCACGCACACGCACGCGCACACGCACACGCACACGCACACGCACACGCACACGCACACACACAAATGTATGAGATGGAGTGATTAGCCATATCAGATCAAAAGCTCATACTTCTGACACAGACATAATGAGCTGAGGCAAATGACAATTGTATAATAATGTAATGTAATAAAGAGTCCTGCCAATCACCACGTCACCTCCAGCGTTACGATCAGTGAAAGCAGACCCAAATGCATACAGACAATGATATGTATGCATGGGTAGATAAAAGGGACTTGCTTGACAATGCAGGTGTGGACAATAGCACGGATGAATGCATCCATCCAGGGCCAACAGAATTGCCATCTCAGGAGTGGCACCCATAGATATACAATTACTATACTATACTATAGATACTATACTTTTTTATTTTATTTTATATTTTTGTATAGAGGGACAGACAGTAGGCTGACAGGAAATGGGGGAGAGAGATGGGGGAGTGACATGCAGTAAAGGAATTGTGGTGGTCAAATGCGGAAGTGCAACCAATCGCTCAATGTTATGAAGCCCAGCTGCACGGGGTTTCCTCGCCTGCAGTTCACCCTCCAACCACTAGGGGCCCAGTGCTTCGACGCTGGAGAGCCTCACTGGGCGCTGCAGTTCATTGGAGCGGCGTGTGTCGACGTCAGGGCGTATATGTGCGGAAGGCACCCTATGTCACGCTGCCACTCAGGTGACTACTGCAGGCCAATCACAGCGCGTCTTTTCCAGGACTTGTCAGACCCAGACGTCCGCTCTGTGACACACACGGAAGCTTCTGTGAAGCACTAGTCTCGTGTGGCCAGACTGTTGCCTCTTACACTGTAGTTGTCTGGCTATATGCGAGACTAGTGAAGCACCAAGGAAGGAAGGAAGCTCACTTGAGAGCATTCGCCCCAGAGCCAGAAGACGCGTCTATACCTTTCTATGTCTATATGGTGGCACCGTTAAGCTGAAGCCAGGTGACAGACAAGCCGGGGAGGTGCGGGTGAGCCCCCACATGCAGGAGAACCTGTGATTCAGGCACAAAGTCACTGTTACCAGGTAATCATTGCCTGGATCTGGCTAGGTTCTTTGAGTATTATTTTGTCCAATAAGGCCACTATGGCCACCAGGCATGATGAGGGAAGGAAGGTGTGAGGCTCGACTGGCCGGTTGATGTCGGATACAAACTGTGGAGAGAGGGCAAAGATGAAGGGCGACCTGCTCCCTCCCTTCAGCGAGCATCAAGGTGATTATCCAATTTAATGACACTCAAGTATCTACCCCTAGCTGCTAATTTGCCCTTTACAGAATCACACAGCCAGCTGAGAAACACCCCCCTGGAGTGAAACCTGGTTCCAAATCCAAGCTTATTCTGCTGCTATAGGTTCGAAACTTGAGGGAGTATTCAGCTAGATAGATGCATATAGATGGATATATGGATATTAGTCCAACCTGCTTAATTGATTCCTCTGGACTCACATCTAGTCCTTTGCCTCCTCGCTTGGCTGATCGAACGGAGGAGGCAAGTGGAGTGCGGAACTGCGGAAATCAGAGTATTGGACAGTGTACTTTATTGAGTTTACTTCAGTACAATGATTTGAAAACTGTAGTTACTAGTTACTTTGGCTATTTCAATTTGTATTAGAAAACATACATTAACCACTTCAACCGGCCATTTGAAAATAGCCAATCTACAAACTCACGCGACACATTGTGAGCTTGTAGATCTGCTATTTTCAATAGATTTTGTACACATTTTGTACTTTTACTTTTAGTACTTTAAGTACATTTTGATGCCGAAACTTTTGTACTTTTACTCAAGTACATTTTCAATTCCGTACTTTTACTTGTAACGAAGTAGTTCTAAATTGCAGTATTGGTACTTTTACTTTTACTAAAACTATTGAGTATACTTTTCCCACCACTAGTATTGGAATATGTCTAAGGCCTCACTCACACGGTCGCAACAGATTGATGTATACTTGTTGTATGCAAAGGGTGTGAAACAGCTTGCCCCAATGCATTTCCAATGGGAGTCACATGGTTTGACACAACATTTGTGTTGTATGAGGGGGAGGGGCGCAGTCGAAACACAGCCGAAAGCCATACAACAGCTTTTAGTCCAAAATGTTGTATCAAACCATGTGACTTCCATTGGAAATGCATTGGGGCGGCCATGACACTTACAACATTCATACAACAAGCATGCAGCAATGTTTTAAAGGTCTGAGTGAGGCCTAACAGGAGTACTAGACTCAGGGGGGACTCAAATCTTATCAAGCAAATACATGCGTGTGCGAATCAACGATCAATGAGCAGTAATGCAAGGCTGCATGAACACATGTACACACTGCCGCAAATCTCTATATGTAAAACCGCAAACACAGATCTGCAGGCACAAACACACAGCTATACTACTGTACTTATACGTGTGGATTTCCCATTAATATTAATGTATCTTGTAACTGCCCGAGGCGCTGATTGGAAATGAGGTTTCAGCCCCGCTAAGGCCATAAAATCAAGATGTAATGAAATGTTAACCGAAGAAGAGATGAGCAGCACTCGGCTGTACGGTTCAGGTGGCAGGGCTCAAGCACAAGAGAATAGGAATATATAGGAAACAACTCGTTCAATAATAAAGTGGTACTAAATACAATGTTATTCATTGTATTTTCATTGTACTAAAGCCTCTATAATAGCGTGTGTGTGTGTGTGTGTGTGTGTGTGTGTGTGTGTGTGTGTGTGTGTGTGTGTGTGTGTGTGTGTGTGTGTGTGTGTGTGTGTGTGTGTGTGACCGACCTACATGGGTCCTTTGTCCACTAATGCGCGTCGAAGAGGCAGGCTGCATATTAAAACTATGATGCTATTAAGCAAATTGCAAGTTAGAGTCATTACATGCGGCCCAATTACTCAACGTGATTAACCCCAACATCAAACGTTAATTGTCCGGCGTCTGGAACTTTATAGCAGTGCATTCCTGACATAGAACACACGAAGAAACACACAGACGGCACAGATAGTATGAAATGGGATGATTTAGCATCATCATTTATATGGAAAAGATCATAAATATTCCATAATTCTCACGCTGGAGGCGTTGTTATACACATGGTCATAACGTGCTGAGACAAATGATGATTGATATTGATAATGAGTCCTGCCAATCACCACTTTTGATAGAATACCTTCAGGATCCAGGTTATTCAAATCGTATTAACCTCACACATGTGGCCACTCCACCCACGCACACACATACAAAACCCCAAAGGCGCACGCACGCACGCACGCACGCACGCACGCACGCACGCACGCACGCACGATATTATTAATATCTCTCTTAACTGCCAGAGGCACTGATTGAAAATGAGGTTCCAGCTCAGAATAAGAACTGGAAGCTCTAATGAAATGTTAAGAGGACTTTATGAGCAGCACTTCAGCCGTATATGGTCCTGGAAGCAAAGGTCACACACTCTTTAGATAATAATATGGAAAAGTATTAAAGGACCACTTCACCACTTTTCAACTTCTCTTCCTATAATTGGTCCTCACTAATGATCATGGTAAAATACCGCAATTGTTTTTCTACTCAATCTGTGTCTCATATAGGAGGGCTGTGCAGTTCAGAAACCCGTCCACCAGTGACATCATCGATGGGGATTCCAAGCCAATAGAAACTACAGGCTTTCTTTTCCTGAAAAGTTGCAATGCAAAAATGGAAGCCATCGTTCTCACGATAATAAAAAACTAAATATATTTAAAAACAAAAATATCTGCCTAACGATGATGTCACTGGTGGACGGATGTCTGAACTGCCCACAGCCCTCCTATGAGACACAGACCGAGCAGAAACAAATGGTGGGGTTTTATCATGAACATTAGTGAGGACCAATTATATGAAGAGATGTTGAAAAGTGGTGAAGTGGTCCTTTAACAACGTGTTTAATTTAGACCCGAGGATGATTCTGTTTTCTGAAAAACCTCATGTTTTGATGTTCTCAGCCTACCTTCTAGGTTCTCAACCTTTTTCATGTCAAGGACCCCCAAAGTTATCTGTATTTGATCGCCAACGCCCATCTGAAAAAATGTTGTTCCAGGGACCCCCCCCAGAAGCAAAGATTTGAGTTAAAATTGTTCGCTCTGAAAGAATATATATTCAAAGATTTCTACAAGCTCGTAGCTTGCTATTTTTCAATAGCTAAAGTATAACATATTGCTTAAAACACCAAAAGGGGTTCCCGTCCAGAATGGGTTAAATAAAGTGGTAAACTCTTCATTGTATCCACTACAGTATGTGGAAAAGTTTGTTCTCTAAAATAACGAGCAATTTTTCCTGCACATGTTCGTCCACCTGCTTTGATCAGGAGTTACGTTCACATTAAATCTCTCCGTCAGAGCTTTGCCAGCTTTCGTTTCTCCTTCTTTTTGGTCTCATTTCCAAAGCTCTGTTGCTGGCTGCTGTTGCCATGGCAGCGATAGATCAACACCAGCATAATGTTGGGCATGTGGACATGAGCAACGTGCAGACATGACACCGCAGGGGGGGGGGAGCAAAATGTGTTTGAAATGACCGTTTAGAGTTTGCACTTCAGCCGCATGCACGTGCACCGTGACGCATGCACACACACACATGTACACACACTTCAAAGCACATGTTGTTGACGTTTGGTCAAAGTTGTGCCAAAAAATTCAAAATCTCTTTTGGTTCAGCTGTCTTGCTCAAAGACACTGCTACAGTGCTACAGTACAAGAAGTCAGAAGCCAGGAGGAGCCATATGGGGATCAATCCAGGAACCTTCCAGTTCCACACTCCTGCCTGAGCCTCTGATGTATATTTTGATAGCTTATGCCTCTCAAACTATGTCATAATTGTACACAACACTTTGGCTTATAGGAGGTCACATTGAGTCCCAATGAGTGAAGAGTTAAGCCTAGGGACACTTTGAGATGGCAGTTTGCAACAGCTGTAAGCCCATCCTGCCTAGGGACACTTTAGGATAGCAGTTTGTAGACGCAGTGACTTTTACCACCCAAAGAATGTTTGCAACAGAAAGACCCCTGTGGTGACTGATTGCTGACCCTGTGGTGACTTGTTGACTAAGCCTTGAGGGTCAACACACACACACACACACACACACACACACACACACACACACACACACACACACACACACACACACACACACACACACACACACACACACACACACACACACACACACACACACACACACACACACACACACACACACACACACACACACACACACCCACATGCTAGAAATGTATAAAGACATGCAGGGAATCAGTAAGTGAGGAAGAGAGTGAGTGAGATACAGAGAGAGAGAGACAAGGGGGGACTAGGCATTCTGCCTGGGACAAAGGCCTCAATATGCTGTAACGATGATATCTGTAACCTGTCTGTAACTGATTGCTGACCAATAAATGGAAAGAAGGATTATGTGCCTGCTTGGATCTCCATATTCATTTCAACAGCAACTTAGTAAAATCTCCACAGAACCCTGAAGAAAAGATACATCACCACTGCCCATGATGCACACAGGATGCAGATGTTGTAGCTGTTATGGTTCACCCCTGTCCCCTGTCTCCCCCACACCCTATAGGCCTGACCTCCCCCCCACACACACACTTTTCTCAGGAGCACTCGAGTGGAAAAGCATTTAATTTGCTAAACAAAGTGGAAGGCTGCCACAACACAAGGGGAGTAATGTAGAGTGATGGGCAACCCCCCCTGTGCTGGGAACCACCACGGGACAGAGCATAATTACTCCTGCTGTCAACGTGGCAGCATCCATCACTCACCCACCGACTCAACTCTGAAAGGCCCCACCGCTGTGGACAAGAGAGGGAACACATGTGGATGGATCTCTGCCACGCATGTGTGTGTTTTATAGGAATCCAATTAACCCATTTAGACCAGAGGACGATTCTACAAATAAATGCCTTCTAAATCCTGACAGTTTCTATGTCAGTGGTGCTCAACCTTTTTCATGTCAAGGACCCACAGAATTATCTGTATTTGGCCGCTGACCCCCATCTGAAAATATGTTGTTCCAGGGACCCCCCCAGAAGCAAAGATTTGAGATTAAAAACGTTCACTGTGAAAGAATATATATATTCAAAGATTTGTGCCACATTTTCACGATTTTTCAAAAATAGTAGACCTGAGCTTGTAGATCTGCAAATTGTCAATAGCTAACGTATAACATAAATGCTAACACCAAAAGACATTCCCGTCCAGAATGGGTTAAATAGATTGTTTTTTTGCAAGTAATTAAATATTTGGTTACAGTGTGTGCATACCGTAGATGTTTGCGAGTGCGGTTGTTTTCTATCTGTGTGGGGAAACACATTGAAGGAACCCCCTTAGCAGACAGTTTGTAGATTTAAAACTTGAAAATGTAACTTTCTCACTAATTAAAGTTATTTTTTTCCCTCCTGTTTTCTTCTCGAGAAGAGGAACGTCCTGAAGGCTGCATGGCGATGCTTCCAGAGCATGACTAAATCATTTAGGCCTGACCTCAACATTTAAAAAAAATCTTCTAAATCCTCTAGTTTTCTGAAATAAATATTTTCACGATTTTTCAAAAATAGCAGACCTACAAGCTCGTAGCGCGCCACTCGGTGGCGCGCTATGAGCTTGTAGGTCTGCTATTTTTCAATAGCTAAATTATAACAATGTTTAAAACACCAAAAGGGGTTCCCGCCCAAAATTGACTAAACTGCAGGAGAGGAACAAAGACAACAAAGGGAGTACATTTTGTAGCACGTACTGTTCCCAATCAATTTCACATGAAGCACTTTGTTTTCGTTCAGCACTCGGCGACACCGCAACGCTATTATCTTCTGTGCAAAGCTGACCCTATCGCAGGAACCCTTCTCTGGGCCCCTGGGCAACATACATAAGTCATATATGTGATACTTAGCTTGCAATTTGCACATACTTGTGTGAGCTGAATATTTCAAGTAAAGTGATGCATTACCAGCTCTAGATGATACAGTAGATACTGGTATATGTGATTGTACTAGACAATCTCTCTCTCTCTCTCTCTCTCTCTCTCTCTCTCTCTCTCTCTCTCTCTCTCTCTCTCTCTCTCTCTCTCTCTCTCTCTCTCTCTCTCTCTCTCTCTCTCTCTCTCTCTCTCTCTCTCTCTCTCTCTCTCTCTCTCTCTCTCTCTCTCTCTCTCTCTCTCTCTCTCTAATTAAAAACCTTTTCCGCAAGTGTTTCCATACACTATTTGCGCATTTTCCTTTTTTCGAAAAAGCCTAAATCCGCAACCTCCAAGCGAAAAAGTGTTTTTGCGAAAAATGGAGACTTATTCGCATATTGATGTGTTTCCATCCAGGAGATTTTGCGCAAGAGCCTTAATGCGCATAAAAACGGCTTTATGGAAACGCACCTACAGCCAGTTATACACTCTGTCTGAATCCCTGTCTCGTCACACAGGTGCATGACATTATATATATAGAGTCAGCCTGGCACCAGTATAGCAGACGATAGATTGTAACTAAGTGTGGGATACACTGCATGTTGGAGACGGATTGAACCAAAGGTTGATGCACACAGAGTTCGCCCTGCGAGAGCTCAAACTAAGACATCCCATCGTCTACTATAACTGCCTACTGGGCATATCATTCCTCCAGCCCTGCATGCTCACACACAGACCCTGCTGTACCAGTGCGTTCATGTCAGTCTCTGCCTTGGGGGGCAGAGACGTGGTGGGACTATGCATATAGTTCAATGCCACTGGAGCGAAGCAGTTCAGACTGTGTTACTCATGCTATGAGTCAACCTGCTCAGCTGTATATCCCATGCCCTCTCCATCCTCCTCGACATGTCAGCTCATTATCATCTTCTCTTCCGCAGGCAAGAAGATTATCATCTTCCTCAAGATCCTAAGCTCACCTCGGTGATGATTCTCAGGGTTTCTGCCTGGGCCCCAACCACCATCATATAGCACATGACGGGAGCTCACGGCGAAACGCGTCGTGCTAATGAATAAGTTGATGATGCAGTAAGTTGTCCGTCTTTGTTCCCCGAGTGTGCAGTCCCTTCCTTGGAAGGTTTATTTCTCTTTTTGAAAAAAAAGAAATATATATATATATATACGTTCATGTTCTACACGGTCACGGCCGTCTTTTTGCGATCGAACCATTGATATGTTTAGCGGCATCTCGAATTAATGTTTAATTAAACTCTGAACGTACTTTGTCCCATTATGAGCACTAAAAGCACTAAAGGGCGCGTGCACAGAGGATTTGGGCTATGGCTGTTTCTACCATGGAAGCAAGTGGTGGCTAGCGACGGAAGCTAAAAAAAAAGGTAAAAATACTATTATTAATTCTGGATTAATGCTCGTTTATCAAATCTCGCCTTCTCGTCTATCGCTACCTGCATAATCAAATCAATCTTGTTTTCCCGTTCATGGTATCATAAGAGTTAAGGGCAACAAACATAGAAATGGCTACTTACAGTAGAATATGAAGACATGAAATACATTCCTCAGGCTGTTAAAATGATGCATTTATTGCACAGTGGAGCTGTGGAGTGGAGCTAATGGTGAACGCCCAGCATCTACAGCAGGATGCATTCATTGTATTATTACTGTTGCAAATTACATTATCTTCCTATTGTGTCTCACTGACAAAACTAGACATGGGGAAAATATATCATTTATTTTCAAGTAATTGTCAGGAAGATAATCTTGAAAGTAGCAGCTTGGCTTGGTAATAGTTTACACTCCATTGCACGTAAATTACATCACATATTAGCTCTGCTTTCATGACATCATTTATGTTATTTCCGTCTGTGGTTTGTCATTTACAATTTCTGTCCATGAGAATCTCATGAATGAATGAAAAAGAATGTGATTAAAAACATGTCATGTTGATTGTGGTCCCAATAAAGTGGAATCCGATGTTTGTTCAAACACAGACAATGGTGTGTACAATAACACCCTGCATATAGTACGAGTTGTTTTGATTGTAATTAAATTTGAATCATTTTGTCAGTTTGACCTGAATATAAGTGTTAATTATTTTATGAGTGTAATATATTTGTCGTTGCTGTTGGGTGGAAACATATTTTATGTCCAAAACCGTTCCTTTTTTTGTCATACAAAAATAGTGAACAAATCTTCTCTGTACAAGCTCACAAGTTTGTAGATCTACTATTTTCACTATACTTTTGTGCGAAACTCTTGTACTTTGATGTAAGGCATTAATTTCCGTGAAAAATACGAGGTTTGTTCTGCCTGGCAGCAACGACAATGCAGTTTCCATTTCAGTCTTACAAAGACACAAAGCCATAGGATCCTCCTTTGTAACCTTTATTTTCTGCCGAGTGTGCACTCTCACTGTTCACACACTGGCTTCACATTCATACCAGTGTTACCAGGTTACACGAGAGAAATAAGCAACCAGGTCTATGAAAACAAGCCCAAAAGAAGCGACTATATAGGCCACATTTACTGCTATTTGACCATTTTAAAAAGCAAATCAGCATTAAATTGTAGATCTGCCATTTGCAAAAAAACAAAAACAAAATAAATACATTTGAACAACACAAATCTGGTACGGAGGTCCCTGACACAAAATGTTTTCAGATGGCGGACTGTGGACAAATACCTATTCATTTGGGGGGTCCTCTGTATGAAAATAGCTGAGGAGGACCACTGGCTTAAACAGCATTATAGAAAGTAAGCCCAAAATAAGCTTTAGAAACAAGCCCAAAAAACGACAACCCGCAACTATAGCCTACCAATATTTTCAAGCTACTTCATACAGAAAACCAAGCCCAATGTCACGTATAATTAGCAGACATGGCAACACTGATTCACAGGTACATGGGGGGGTTAAAGCTGGGTTGTTGAGTCCTGCGCTCAAGGACAACTACACAAGGGTGGGTCTCTTTTTTCAATCACTGTTGTGCTAGTCATTAATACATTATGCAGCCGTGTGATCTGTCATGTGCTTGTGAAATGCCGTAAGTAGCCTTGCCGAGCCATGAGGCCCATATAGGGCTATCTCCTGTTTCTGTAGTGTGAGGCAGCTTGATGTACAAGTACACCCCCTGGACATGATGTACAAGTACACCCCCTGGACATGATGCACAAGTACACCCCCTGGACACGATGTACAAGTACACCCCCTGGACATGATGTACAAGTACACCCCCTGGACATGATGCACAAGTACACCCCCTGGACACGATGTACAAGTACACCCCCTGGACATGATGCACAAGTACACCCCCTGGACATGATGCACAAGTACACCCCCTGGACACGATGTACAAGTACACCCCCTGGACACGATGTACAAGTACACCCCCTGGACATGATGTACAAGTACACCCCCTGGACATGATGTACAAGTACACCCCCTGGACATGATGCACAAGTACACCCCCTGGACATGATGTACAAGTACACCCCCTGGACATGACGCTAGTATGTCGCAGGGACTTACCCCCAATCCAACCCTTGATGCCGAGTGCCAAGCAGGGAGGCACTGGGTCCTGTTTTTAGAGTCTTTGGTATGACCCGGCCTGGGATTGAACCTCCCAATCTCAGGGCGGACACTCTAACCACAAGGCCACTGAGCTGGTGTGAAATGCCATACGTAACGGTATTTCCATCACACGTGATGTGACACATATCCTGTCAGCCAGAGTTCATTAAATAATAACGTGCATACGTGATGTGAAACGGTGTTGATTTCGTCGACTGAAACTATGACGAAAAATGTCCGTCGACTAACCTTTTTTCACTGACGAAAACCAAATGGAAACTAAATGAAAACTAAGCTATGGTGACTGAAACTATGACTAAATATACTGTAGATTTTGTCGACAAATAAAAACTAGACTAAAATGTTAGGAAGGGACTAGTGAGATTCAGTACAAGTCATTTTACACATGACTTGTAGATCTGCTATGCTGAAAATAGCAGATCTACAAGCTCACGTGTCGCGCTGCGACGTGTTGTGAGCTTGTAGATTGGCTATTGTCAGCAAGTGTAAAATCATTACGACGGCATCAAGGCCCGCCAAAATACATTTTAGTTGACTAAATCAACTGTAGATTTAGTCGACTAAAATCTTATGATATTTAATCGACTGAAACTAGACTAACACTAAAACATTCCAGGTGACTAAAATGTGAAACTAAATGAAAACTATTCAAGAGACTAATGACTAAAACCAAAATCAAAATTTGCTGCCAAAAACAACACTGATGTGAAATGGATATCACCTCACTTTCTGCAAGCGTTTATTGGCAATCCTTAAAGTTTTAAACTTTTTTTGGAATAAGTAGGAAATACTGTAGGAAGATAGCTGATTGATTGATTGATTGATTGATTAAATAAGAAAAAAAAATAAAGCACAGAAAGTACGGTTCTATAGTCTATACAAAAGGATGCAAAAAGGATTAAACCCAAGAAACCACCATGGCTTGTTTCCATTGGGGTCCTGTGTATTCAATTCATCAAAACATGTAATGACAAAGAACAATACTAATAATAATCAGAAAGAAAAACATGTTGGCTACAGTAAACAGGGGGGTGGGGGCATCATACTTCAATTATAATTATTGGAAAAGGAAACATAATTTTCATAATTTACCATTTATAATTTTCATTTCATTACACTGTGAATCCCCCGCAGCGATAGTTCACTGTAGGCACGGCGCTAATTGTTTACAGCATGTGTTATTTTTCTCAATCGTGCAGCGAATTGAAAACAGATGTGACTGCATATTTCTCCTCATTACAGCATGCAGATGATATTGCTTGTGCATATTACCTGCTCCCGTTTTAACACTTTGACTTCTATTCACGAGTTGCTCGAGTTAATAAATTAGTAAGTAACTTTAAAACATAGGCAGTCTACCCTGGAAGACGGCCGTAAATGGTAGGCATTCAAGCTGTTAGCATGAGTTCAAGCCGCTGTGTCTCACACAGCTGTTCAGACGTACAGTAAGTAGTTCCCATTGTTGTCTACCCACGGATACCACGCCCCCCCCTCCACACAACAAACTCACTGACACTCACCCACACGCAGAAGTACAATAGATTATCTGTTACTTTAAAGGTATTTTGTGACATGAAAAGAATGGCGAACCAAAGAGAGGCAGCGCTTAATTGTCAATGTCGTTGACAAGTGTGAAGTGTGTACACACATGCACGCACACATCAATACATCGCTGAAAAAACACATGCCGACAGACTCGTGTGACTTCACAGCGAAAGATGCCGATTGATCCTTCCAAGAGAAGATATTGTCCAGCATAACGTCAACATCAATAATCGCTCCTGTTCTGTTACTTTGGTTTTGTTTTGTTTGTTGAGATGAACTGACAACTTACTGTAAGTGCTAAGCGATGACAATCATGACAGCCGTGTAAGTGAAAACAGTGGTGTAACGTATAACTACAGTAAGTACATTTACTCAAGTACTGTGTACAATTTTGAGGTCTTTTTACTTTACTTGGAGTATTTCCAATTTTCAGTATACTTTTACTCCCAGAGGAAAATATTGTAGGCTACTTTTTACTCTGCTGCAATTATTTGAAAACGTGTAGATATTGATTACTAAACAGTAGCGTTAACCACTTCAGCCCTACATTTCTTCCATTTGAAAATAGCCGATCTACAAAGTTCACATTGTGTTGCGATGCGACGCACTGTGACATTTGCTATTTTCAAAAGATTTGTAGACATTTTATACATTTGTGAAATGGGACATTCTGCATAATGATATGTTTTACTTTTGATACTTTAAGTATACATAGTGAAATACAGTGATACAGTGCCGAATACCGATACTTTTGTTCAAGACTTTTACTTGAAAATTAGTACTTCTAAATTACGGTCATTGCCATCGTAAGGGCACCTTGGACCGGTGAGGTTGGTAGCATTGTTGCCAGCCCCACAGCTAGAAGGTCCTGGGTTTGATTCCCGCTGGGGACAAAAGGGCCTTTCTGTGTGGAGTTTGCATGTTCTCCCCGTGTCACCTATAGGGTTAACAGTTACCCTCACAAAAAAAAACATGCAGTAATCTTGGTCTCTATACTGCCTCCCCCTGTCCAGCCGGGGCACCTGATGGAGGGGAAAGGAACTTGTTGGAAGTATGTGTCTCCCCCCCCCCCCCCCCCCCCCCCCCACACACACACCTGTCAGGTGAAACGAAGCGGCTTGGACTCATCATGCATAAGGAAAAATGAGGTCAGGTCGTTGCTCTCCCCAGGTTGGCAGAGGGAGTGTAGCGCCCAGGATTACTTTAGATAATTGACACTGGGTGAAAAAAGATGGGTGGCAAAAAAGAAGAAGAAAATAAAAGTATCACTACTGCTTTTAGCAGTGATACTTTTACTTAAGTAAACAATGTGAGTAAACACTTCCTCTACGAAGCGGAATGAATGGACAGGGTAGCAGGAAACAAACACTTAGATGCCTGTTCAATTGACCAAAGTAAAAAAATAATTAAACAAAAGTTTGTATTCTGTGAAAAGGAACAGCGTTTTGAAGTAGCAATATGTCTCAACCATAATGAACCCTATCCATTTAACGCAGAACGCTGGAGCACTCTTAACGCTGATTTATGCTTTTTGCATTGAAGTGTCACCATGGGTACACAGAGGGGTGACGCTGTAGTAGCCGCGCGTGCACCTCTTCAAAATCCTAACCAATCGTGATCACATAGCATTAGTGAGGATTAGTCTGCTGGGGGCCACTTGGCTAATCGTTCTCCTGGGGAGATCGATGGGAGGTGGAGTGGAGTGGACATTGTGAGAGTTGAACGGGCATAAACAATGTATTAAACTGTCAAATCTATTCCCCATCATGTGAACAAGCATGCATGAATTCCCCTCCTGCCTCTCAGTATCTCCAAAGTATATCTCTAAATCCCTGTATCACACTGACTGTGCGCCTCATCTGACTTAAACCTGATTCACACTCCTTCGCTTGGTGGTGTCGCTTGTCGAAAATATCCAACCTAGAAGGTCACGCCGGTCGCATGTGCAACGCGTAGGGAGCTTGTATGTTGGATGTTGTCAGCGTGCGACACCTAATTCGTTACCTAATAAATTAGGCTTTAATAACAATATAATTCAATAGCACTAGATTATTATTCTAGCGAAGCAATGTTTCCAATGCAAACCACTTCACCATACCATGTGAGAGAATTTACACAATTGGTTTTCTATAATGAATGCATGACACTAGTCTACAACTGTATCTACAGTAGTTTCTAGTTTGGCTTGCTGTGTAGTCACCTACAATGTGAGTATATGGTTGAATATGCATTGAAGAAGCTTAATAGAGATGGACTGGCTATAGACTGTACAATGGAAGGAGAGGCAACTATCAATCATTTACCTGCAGACGAAGAGACAAAACGTTCCGAGACTGCATTTGGGGAAAACACCAACGTTCCGTGCAGCTCAGAGCCTCAGACCTCCGTATATACAGAACTTGGGTTATCTCCCTCAGCACTTCATGGCCGTCCTCCCCCAATCCCTCAGAGCAATTTGAAGCGGCCATGAGAACCAGGCAATTACCCTCTCCCTTTCTCCAGGCTCTAGAAATGAAGGATTGACTCATCAACACTGTCTCAAGGGACCCATGGCTGTCCAGGCGAGAGACACCTTCTCTCCGATAGTCACCTTTCCCCTCTGGTGTCGTTAAATTAAATCCTGCTGAGCCACACAAGTGTGCCGTTTCCGTCATGCTACAATGCCGATATTTACCTTTGCGCGGGGACCATTTGCGAAATTGCGTAAAAAGGTCAATGATGGGTTTTACCCTAAATAGCTGTGCACATGACATAATTACAGAGCATGCTCATTGCTCAATAGAGCCAATGATTATGAAACAATTAAACTGTACAAGAATGTCCCCCAAGTATCCAATCCCTTGGCCAACTTTCAATTTGATTAGTTTCACTTGAATTCAGTTCTATTCGTGGCATTGCTTTGGTGGCGTAATTCAATTCAATTCAACTCATTAAAGTTGTTAATTGAATTATCCTTTCGTCCTGGCTTCGAGAGTGAAATGACTGTCCCGCAGGACCTGCATGCACATCGTCACAGAGTTTCTGTCTCTCACTCGCTCAACCCCTTCCATTTGTGTCCTGCGAGGAAAAGGTTAATATTGTGATTTAACTGTGGGGGATTAAATGCTGATGTTTATGTTTTTGAAATGTGTAATTATATTTGTATCGTCTTCTCTGTATATGAACCTTTTTGCATTGTTATGCACTTAAGCCAGCCACCATATACAGTAAGAAAATGGCACATTTAAATGACTAAGGCATTGTTTTCTAAGCTGTGGAAAAAATAAGGATTCAATCATTTTGTATGGTGCTTAATACACGTTTTGCATGTAGACTGAATACCAATCTCATTCTCAAGAGCATCATTCCCTTTAGCCCCCCATAGGCCTCTTCCCATATACCCTGCAGCATAATTTAAGAAAGCACACCAATCCAACTGTTAAAATACAGTTGTACTGTATTACTTAGTTTAAATCCCAGGCCAATGATTCCTCCAGCTGGTGAGTTGGCCATGAATGTAATACCAAATAGATCCTTGCAGGGGCTTAGCAATTGTTTTTGTAGCAACAGACGAGGTTGAGAATAACAATAGGTTTTAAGGCCTCACTCACATTGCTCTGCTTTACACTGTGAAGTAATAGCAGGATCGTGCTAGGCTATAGATTATCAGCTATACGCGTGTAATGTTTTCTAACTGTGTCTGGCTGAGAATAGCAGAAAGACAGAACATCTTTAACCCATTAAACACGGCAGGTTCAAGAGTGCTGAGGGGAATGACACAATCTGAGAAGAATGGCGTTTGGGCGTTCTCCAAAAAGCACCGACTATTCAGGACGTGGCTGTGGAATGTAAAATTGTCAGTGTTGGGACTAACGCGGTACAAAGTAATGTGTAACGCCACTACTTTTTGCGGTAACTAATAACGTACCAAGTTACCTGTTACCATTCCGTAACGCCGTTTTATAGTTACCGTAGATTACCTGCGTTAGAGCATTACATTTAGTAACCCGGAGGTTCATCACCGGTACACGAGGCGGCTGGGAATTCAGTTTCTCGGTCGTGAATATAACCTTCCAGTGGCGAAAAGTTGACTCAGTCGCAATACCAAGGATTCGCCAGAGATGTCACGTCACCGTGGTTTACGAGCAGGAAGCTGGCCCCTTGTTTATAAACAGCTTCGAGCCATTGCTACTTCCGTGTTGCATGAGCATACTGTAACGGTGACATAACTGTCGAATCCTTGACGTCTTTATCAGCCTTAGTTTCATGTGCGTTTCATGATCTGATGGTCGCAATAAGCCGTCCTATTTTGTCACGTCCGTGACTTTGCGCTAATGAAAACGAAACACTAAACAGGAATATTATCAACATTCAAGTACAACTATCAGGAGATGCAACCAAGTAAAGTAAGTAGCTATAAGCAATAATGTCAAATTTTAACCATTTATGACCATTGCTGGTATTCAGACAGCCAGCAATGAGTAAAACGCTCCAAAAAAAGATTTTGTCTCTGTGACACATCTAGGGGCCACAATCTGCATCTATCGGCAGTATGATTGATGCACGCGTTCGCGCACACGTGTGCGCGCACACACGCACACACAGTCAAATGAAAGTCTCAGCGAAAGTGCCGTATTGGAAATATAACCATTATTTTGAATGTGTGGAGATAAAGGAAGGACACTAAAATGTTGTGGTCAAATGTAGATGTAAAACTGTAGGCTATCTTTTGTGTTGTATTCATTGTTCCACTACATTTCATAATGATAATTGCTAAGACCACATTGCTTAGCAGAGTTCAGTGATGCAAAATGCATGTCAAGTTGATTAACAGACTGTATTATCCTCCAAATCTCCAAACCGTACTGAAATTAACTTGAAGGCTTTAAGGGCATTAATGGGAGCCCTTTTTAAAAGTAACTAAAATAGTTACTTTTCACATGTAACACATTACTTTTTGGTTTTAAGTAATCAGTAAAGTAACTGAGTTACTTTTGAAATTAAGTAGTAATGGCATAGTTACTGATTTTCAGCAACTAGCACCTAACCCTAACACTGATAATTGTTCCGTTTAGAACGAGCAAAACACAAGATACTACTTTG
Organism: Electrona antarctica; assembly: GCF_951216825.1. Lineage (NCBI taxonomy): Eukaryota > Metazoa > Chordata > Actinopteri > Myctophiformes > Myctophidae > Electrona > Electrona antarctica. The sequence continues at coordinate 30,425,808 of NC_136803.1, forward strand.
CCCGACCAGTTGTCCAATAATGTCTGGAAATGGGAGTGAAGGCCGCGTAATGAAGCCCGGGCGCACAATGTTGAGCGTTCAATATGCTAAATGCAGCTCCTCCGTCAGTGCCAGGGCGGAGAGGACTCTTCGCCGCAGTGAGCAATTGTGCAATGCGTCTGATGAAGCGTCGCTGGCAGAGTCCTCATTCTCTTTGCACTTGTTCCTTCCCTGACAAGTGTTCCTCCTCAGGTCTACGGCTAAACGGAGGAGTGCATCAATTGCTCTGCTGGATTTCCATCCATCTCCCTGGAAGATTTCCCCTGTGGTTCGGTCTCTCTCTCTCTCTCTCCCTCGTTTTCTCTCTTGATGAGAGCCCCACTCGCAGTGACTTGTTATTTTCTTTGCTCCCCATTGTGACCTGTCTGCTCTCAGTGCTCTGTTGCCTTGCCTGAACGGAATCTTCTAGAAAGTGTGATTGAGGCAACTGAGGTACAGAAAGAATGCACTCATCGGCAGGGGGATGCAGGGATCCTTGGCTCGTCTACCTGATGAGGTGAGGGTATAGAGCGCAAGATGCCAAGTCCTATACAAAAGCAAGCAGATGCACTCCGCATCGGGGATGGTCTCCTTTCAATTAGTGCCGGCAATCAATGCAATCTGTGTTTAGTAATGTGACGCACTGTAATTCCAGCAGGGGGGGGGGGGGGGGGGGGGGAGAAAAACACTTTGGAAACACATCGAGGAGGGTGAGGGAAGGAACCGCTGAGAGGGAGACAGATAAGTGTCGGAGTCAGATTGAGTAAAAGACTGCGGTAAATAAGTCCTGCATGGGAAATAGAGGGTATGCGCGTGACATCATCATCAAACCAGGAAGTTATGCAGGGATGCCTACTGAGTGGCTAAAAACTACTTTCTGGCCTTGACAGCCTATACATACAAACAGAAAGGTCATATCTAATTGCATTAAACGACATTAAACAATGTCGTCCTGTCACTTTGCCACTCGATTTGCCACTTGATTTGCCATTCACTTTATGCATGCGCATACCCTCTATACTATACTTTCTGCCATTGACTGATCATGTCTGGCACAATGTTAGACTCTGCATAACGATATGCTGGCCCTCGGTTAGATAATCTAGCTAGCAATGACAAATCAATCAATCAATCAATCAATCAATCAATCATCTACCTACCTACTGTACCTATACCTACCTACCTACTGACGTATCAATTTCATGTACTATATTTAGCAGATCTGGACATGTTCCAGAATGCTCCAGGGATGTTCCTTCTGTGAAATACAATTGACAACAAAGTGGGTATCCAAGCAATACCACAAACTCCATGCCACATGTTGTGAGTGAACCCATTTTGAGTGCAGCTGAGTATCAATAATGAGTGATAATCCAAAGAGGAGGTTTGATTTGCAGAAAGGAGCTGTATTATATAATTACTTGGGAACGGTCTCGGAAAACCCAGCTGTGAATACCAGGGGTGTTGAAGGGCAACAAAAAGAAAGTGCTAATGTGATTCATTCATCATTCATCTGTCCTCTGCACATGGGAACATACAGTACATGCTTTCATTTCATCACGATTGGTGCAGAACACTGGGCTCACTTAATTACTTCCTGGACTACATGTTGTGCACCAAAGCATTATAGGAATTGTAGTCCATGCAGGAAGGAAGTGTCCATTACATCATCAGAGGCACACGCTAAAATCTAAAATATCTAAAACCACTATTTATTTGCAAGTTAAAGTGTCCCTTTAACAAATGATGTTCCATTTTTGGGATAGAGGTTTAATATTAGTTTTTAGTTCAATGTTTGTTTTAAAAACACCATTGACAATGAAGGGAAAATTTACGTCATCTTGTCCCTATAACATAAACATTAAATGCCATTAAAAATAAACAGAATTTAATGTTTGTTTTACATCACCTAATGAACATGAGTTAGTCTTTAATATATTAGCGCCCCTCACTTCACACGGGTGTGATTTTTAGCACACCGCTACGATAAAGGGCTGTGTTTGTCCCCATGTCTGTACGACCTATTGACCCCTGCAGATGATTGGGGTCGCATTCGGGACACACACTGTTGAGCAGCCGAGCCATTCACACTAAGCAGTTAGGTCGCATTCTGGACACACACACACACACACACACACACACACACACACACACACACACACACACACACACACACACACACACACACACACACACACACACACACACACACACACACACACACACACACACACACACACACACACACACACACACTCTTGCTGCTTTTGCTGTTTTTAACTTGTCTGTAAAGCACTTTGTAACTATGTTTGGAAAAGTGCTATAGAAAATAAAATCCATTCATTCATAAAAGGGGCAGCCTCCAGCTTTCTGGCTCAAACAAGTGCTCTGATTTTCCTGCTGTTTGTGATGTAAGAGCCAGCAAATCCCATATATGTCAATTGGATTTGCCAGCAGATGTCACTGTTTTCACCGTTTTGACAGTTTTCATTGCAGCTCAAAAAATGAATGTCATGAAACATTTAAATTGAATGAAGTGTGTATCAATGCAATAACAGAAATAATGATGTTTTGTCACCCTTTAACGCACCCGTAGCGCAGCACCGAGTGCCGCGCTACGAGCTTGTAGATCTGCTATTTTTTTTAAATCATGGAGATGTAGCGCAAATCTTTGAATATATATATATTCCTTCAGAGCGAACGTTTCCTGATACAACATATTTTCAGTCCGCGGCCAAATACAAATAATTCTGGGAGGTCTTGACATGAAAAGCTTTCAGGATTTGGAGGACATTTATTTAGAATCGGCCTCAGTACCAAATGGGTTAAAAGAAGATGATAGGATGGCATGGGATGGAAATGGGATTAGATAGGATCGACATTAATGTCCGTAGGAGAGATTTGTCATGGACACACACACATACACACACAGCAACTGCTGCCAAAAAGAAAAAATCAATGACTTCATGAGGGAGCTTGAATACGCTCAGCAAGTTTCATGGCAATATTTGATTTTGCAATATCTTGTGTGTTGGCGTTTGTGGAGTTAATCGTCTGGGAAGCATGAATGTATGTATGTATACACCATAAATGTACCAGCCAGCAGTTTTAGAGATATCTTGTTTGCGACCAAAGTGGTTTCATACAGATGGACCGGTCGACATTGCCATCCGCAGAGTCTAAAAACAGCCAGACAGCCCAATCAGGCCAATTATTCCTCGTTTCCGATGCATGTGCCAGGTGGGCTGTGCAGAATGCAGATCGAGCTGAGAGGAGCTGCACACACACGGCTGACAGCTCTTTCCGTTACATTTAGGGATAACATGGCTGCCATGGTGTCTCTGTAGTCTGCTGTGTGCTGCTATGCAAGCAGATTAATGTAGCATACATTTCCATTGCGTTAAATACAGCTGTTTCTGGGTATCGTATCCAAGACAGCCCCAAATTACCTCGATGGCCTGAATCTCTCTTTTTAAATGTGGTCGAAATCAGTGATCAGCTTGCCCGGCATTGCCTCAGTTATTGCGTTGCAAAGACAGTTATTGCGTTGCAAAGAGACACGTCGACGAGTGCGTTCGGCACTCAACGTTGGTCTGGGTTATTGTGTTGACAACACGTTGCAAAGAGCGTGTGTTCGGTATACTCGACATTGGACCTCCCTCCCTTTCATCCTCTCATTCTCTTGCTCTTTCTGTGAGCAAGGATCTCCATAATTAATACGTGTCATTATATTTTTATGATGTATTTGAACTGAGAAAAGGTGGTACTTTTTCTTCAGTTGAATTATTATTTTTTTTCGTCGAGGAACAAATATTTAGTTCGAGCGACATTGAGTGACAGATGACGTAAGGCCTTGTAAGGTGTTTCAGTGCAGTTGCTTCTGGTCTTGATGTAGTGTTTTGAGTGGACTGGAGAGCCTCTGTTTTGTTGATGTTGCAAGTGTATTGTTGTGTGTTGACATGTTTGATGTATTGTTTTGTCTATGTACTGCAGGGGTAGGCAACCTTATAGGCACCAGTGCCAACATTGGCACAAGGGAGGGTGATCACTGGCACACTGGCAAGTGTGTGAGAGAGAATTTTTGGTTTTAAATAAACTATTTAAAAAAATGCAGTCAAATAAATGAAGTCCCTCACATTTGTGTGTAAATTACATCCTGCACTCTACATTCATTAAAACTGAACTCTGTTATTGCCCTGACTCTAATGATCATTATAACAACGTGAAAGAAAATATTTAAAAAGAAGGATTGTGGACAATCAAAATATGTTGGATTTTTTAACCTGGTGTCATTAAAATGAATTAATGTTGATATGGCACACTGACAATCTAGAAAATAAAAACATGGCACTTCATTTAAAAAAGGTCGCAGACCCCTGATGTACTGTATTCATTGTGTTGTGCCCGAGGACCCCCTCTAAAAATGAGATGATGCATCTCAAGGGCCGGGCTATCCTCTAAATGAAAATAACATTTCAATATATACAATACAATCACAGCAAGTAGAATTCGGGGCTATAAATACTGAGAAGGACTGCAATCTTTCACCTCCTACCAGCCAAAGACATTTACTCATGTCAGTGACATCAGTGACTGTCAGTGAGTACTGTGTACTGTAAACTGCGTGTGCACCAATTGTGGAGTAATAACTTCTCAAACAACTTTCAACATGATACCATGTGAATGCTGTTGTCATGAAGCTAGAACTAATTACAATTTACAATATAAGCATTTAGCAGGACCCTAAATGGCTTACAAGTGATCACAATCAGAGTTAGCCATAGTCAATGAACAACAAGGCAAATAGGCACTTGAGTAATATTACAGAGAGACCAATGGTGGTGCCTCATACTGCCTCATCAAACGACCGGCCGGCCTATCGAAGCTGCCGGCAGGCAGTTCATTTGGATTTCGCCCTTGCTGGAGGCTAGGTGAAAAAGTAACCTTGCATCTGTCTAAACAACATGTTATGTAAATAACATTTGTAACTAATATAAGTAACGAAAAAAACCACGAGGACAAGATACCAAGATATATCTCTACATATAATTTATAGTAAACTAGCATCTACTGAACCATTTGGGGTTCTTCCCAAGTGTGCCTGCATGGTGACTCCAGAATCTGCTTTGAGAAACAAACTGTTCTAATTATAGCAGTATAGCCAAGGTCATGCATGTATTTTCTGTTCATTATTCCATTGAAGCCTGTCCAATTGAGTTTTCCCATATGGTACGATTGAGATGTGTTTGTGCTCCAGTTCCAGTCTAATAGATGTGACTGTATATGGCTAGTGTCCAGTTTGCATGCTTAATACCCCATAAAAACTAAAGCAAATTGCTTTAGTGTTGTTTACTATTGGCCTATTCATGTTCTAGTAGTGCTATTCGTCTACAGTGGCAAATCATATCATAGACATACTATATACAAAGTAACACCACACAACAGGTGAACACAATGTTACATCCATGGAAAATACTGCAATATTTTCGCAGATTTTGCATCTTCTTGAACTACAACCTTTTCTTTTTTGTGTAGTTTAAAAACTAAAAAACAGACAGATGTTCTTACTTCAGGTGGTGTGCGTGTGCGCGGCTGTGTGTGTGCGTGTGTGTGTGTGTGTGTGTGTGTGTGTGTGTGTGTGTGTGTGTTTTGTAGGCTGTAGAGTTTGATTTGTTGCGTCATCTAATTTGCAAGTTCATCCAGTTCAACTGGAAAATGAACAAAAGAGAAGACAAGAGAACAAAAAATGTCATCCAGGTTCAATTCGTTGTTTAACAACTTCCATCTTCATTTATTTTACACTGACTTAATCTCTCTCCTTCCCACACACGTCCCACACTCATACTTACTGTACACACTGACTGTACAGTAAAAAATCCCCCCCCCCCCCCTTCTCTCTGTGCTACATTTTATAAATTCAACATCAAAGCTGATCACATCAACCTGTCTCTGCCATGTATAGCTGAAGTGAAATGCCTGTTTCTCTTCATCAGGTTTTTCAGGCTCTCATCAAGGCATTAAAAAAAACGTATATGGAGGCTTATAGTTTTGTGTCTGTGTTTGATGTTAACACCCATACGTATAGGACTGGTGCTCTGTGTGAGGTTTGGTTAACAGATAATAGGCCTAGTTCATGTTTCTAATCGATACAAAGTTGACATTGCTTGTGCATACAGAGATGAGCACGCGCGCACACGCACACACACAGACAGACAGACAGATGCGTGCACGTGCACGTACGCACACGCACACGCACACACACACACACACACACACACACACACACACACACACACACACACACAAACACTATATTATTCATATTGCTGTCATGTTCCCTTTACCGTCATCACACAAACCCACATCTTACTGTACAGCAAAATCCTAGAATGTACTGAGCTTCTCAAGAGATATAAGCCTCTGTCACAATCTGCCCTGTGAATAAAAACGGACAGGCAGTACATCATGTTACAGTTACGCCAGTTCTTAGGAGGTATAAGATCATTTTCACCCCACATTTAGCACGTTAGTCACGGACGTCCGGTTATGTCACACTCTCTACTCTCTGAGATTGAAATATACTGTATTATATTGGATCAGAATGGAAATGCCCTGTCAAGTGTCATTGTGTTCATTGGGAATGTTTGGATTTGTCTATACAGTCAGTCTGTCTACAGCATCTTCTTATATTCTTGTCAACAAGTCTCTAGTTAACGCAATCAAAAAAGGAATGGATCAATCAATCAATCAATCAATCAATCTGAATTTCTCTTTTTCTATAGGTCCGTTGAATGAGTTTCTGGGGCATCATAAACATTATCATCATCATCATCATCATCATCACAGCACTGCAGGTTCACTTAGAATAACGTGAGTGAGTGAGTGAGTGAGTGAGTGAGTGAGTGAGTGCGTGCGTGCGTGCGTGCGTGCGTGCGCTATGTGTGAATGCACGTGGCTGCACATGCATGCATGTGCTGTGCTGTGGTTTGGCATCTGGACTAATGCGCTGGTCTGCCCAACTAAATGAAAGTAACACACTTTGATTGCTACAGCATCGGTGGTGGTGTTACGTAGCCACTTTAAATTACATTTTATATGAAACTATATTAAAATGACAAGGTAAGGGCCCCTTTTGTTCCACATCAATGTCTATTAAGAACGACAAGGACATCATTCAAGTGCACACCCATGGGAAAAGAAAAAATACTAATGAATGATCCATATAACATCTTGTCGTGTACCCGATTTATCTTGTCGGCCACTTAAAACAGGATAAAGAAAGTGCACACGCAGCTCGCAAAATGCGATGATTGAATCTCTCTGTGTGTGTGTGTGTGTGTGTGTGTGTGAAGTACTTAATAACTTTTTCCAACCAAGGTTAGTTGGTTCCATCACATTTGCATAGCAAGTCCCAGTATCTCATAACTCCTTTTAACAGGCTTTTAATCAGCTTCCGTTCTAATCCGACGACACAGGGATCATTTCAGTATGATGCCCCAGGAAAAATGGAGCCCTGGCCATTGCAAGGACAGGACATGTGGACCACAAACACAATGATTATTTTGTCCTGAGGGAAGGCCCACAAAATGTCACCAAATGATATTTTCTTGGATGTGTGCATGGCTTTGTTAGGCCTCACTCAGACCCTTAAAACATTGATGCATGCTTGTTGTATGAATGTTGTGAGTGTCATGGCCACCCCAATGCATTTCACATGGTTTGTAGTCCACATTTTGGACTACAAGCTGATGTATGGCTTTCGGCTGTGTTTCGACTGCGCCCCTCCCCCTCATACAACACAAATGTTGTGTCAAACCATGTGACTCCCATTGGAAATGCATTGGGGCAAGCTGTGTCAAACCCTTTGTATACAACAAGCATACAGCAATCTGTTGTGACCGTGTGAGTGAGGCCTTATCACACATTAGAGGCCTCTTTAGAGTGCATTCGATACAGTGAAACTGAAACACAGGCGCTATAGCTAGTTTCCTGAGTTCCATTTCGATGTGTGTGTCAACGTCCTCCTGGAATCAATTCTCTCAAAGCCAAAAAGCCATTCGGTTTTATATTGTGCATAATCGGGTGAAACGTTGATGAACAATCTTTGTTTGCACTGGCTGAACGGATATATTTTCCCTTTTTCCAATTACTGACTGTGGTGTTAGCCGAGAGGAACTATTCATTCCTCTGAACGTGTGTGGATATACCGAAGAGTTGGGGACGCACGCTCTCGCCTAATTTGTATGCTGAGCAATGATGAGACATTCTAAGCCTGTTTTGAATTCCATATCTCACTCCTCGATTCTCATCCTCCCTTCCTCAGTGTGAATCCACTACGGCCACCCAGCTTATACATTTTAAAACAAATATTCACTTCAGACTCTGACTTTAACTTATAGTAACTTATAGTCTAGTAATAGAGCGTCGCAGTCCCGCCCCCTACCCTGGACCAGGAAATGAATCCCAATGCATTTTTCCCATAGACATTTCTTAAAGTATTTATTTAAAGACGGTTACGCTGCGGACAAAGCCAACTCGAGTCGTGACAACTCATGACAACTCATGACAACAATATTTTGGACCAAACAAATAATTACAAAGAAGAAAAACAACAAAAAAAGTGTTGTAACCTGCCGTTTTTTTCTTCTTTCTAATTATTTGTTCGGCCCAAAAAATTGTGTTTGTTGTCATGATTTGTCACGACTCGAGTTGGCTTTGTCCGCAGCGTAAACGTCTTTAAATAAAGACTTTCTGAAATGTGGAGGAAAATGAACTGAGAATCATTTCCTGGTCCAGGGTAGGGGGCGGGACTGCGACGCTATATAGAGATGTACCATTTTTCCCTACCAATAGAGGGTATGCGCGTGACATCATCATCAAACCCGGACGTTATGCAGGAATGCCTACGGAGTGGCAAAAAACTACTTTCTGGCCTTGATAGCCCATACATCCAAACAGAAAAGTCCTATCTGATTGCATTAAACGACGTTAAACAATGTTAAACTCACTTTGCATGTTGCTTTGCCATTCACATTAAGCATGTGCATACCCTCTATACCAATACGGATTCCAACTTGTGTATCGGTCGATATCGAGTACCGAATCCGATACCAGTGTGTTAAGAAAATCTCATGTTTTTCTTTCTTTCCTTCAGTTACAATAAGTTGCAATATAATTTTGCAACTTATAGTTTTGCACCTTCTTCTTCTTTGTGTATAGTGGCTCAAATTCAACTAAGACAGAGCAGTTAATAGACACACATTAGACACACAAAACACACAAAGAACGAAAGCATATTTTTCAAACGAAAGACACACCACTTTGGTCACATTTGGGTGTCAGTAGACTGGAACCCACCTATGCCTTCTATGGCATACAGTAGGCAGTTCCCGGCAGGCCAGTTGGGCCGTGGCCCAGGGGCCCTTGGCTCTCAGGGGCCCTTCGGGGAAATTGGACCGTGAGGTACTAGGTTTGACGCCCTGAAAAGGGCTCCCATGGGGCCCTCCATTGGCTGTTGATTTTGTTAAATTTAGGTTAAAAAGATGATAAAAACACGGAAAAACACGAAAATGTCGCGCACACGCACGCTATGGGGGCTCTGCAAATATGACCGGCCCAGGGGCCCTCATGGGGGTTAATCCGTCCCTGCCGGCAGGATCTGCCGGAGGAAACTAGACACAGCTGCACTACATGAGACTAATTAATTAGAGCGACAGAGAGAGAGAGGAGTGTGTGTGTGTGTGTGTGTGTGCGTGAGTGTGCGTCAATTTAACAAAGGTGCAGACTATCAGAGATCAGCAGAGAGTGAACCTTTTGCGTATGTCAAATTGAAGTGGACTCGGCCCCAGACTTTTTTTTTCTCCCTGGAAATAAAAACGTCTGGGTTTCCGAGGCTAGGGGTGTCAGTGAACTAATGGGAGTCTCAAAAGTGAATTAATTTAGCTGCAGAGATGGTAAGCTGACGTCCACACAGTATCCCCGTCCCTGCATGTTATATGAAGTAAACAATGGTATGAGCCAGGGGTTCTCAACGTTTTTGGCCGGGGACCCCCGGAAATGCTTTGGCAATGTCTCGGGACCCCCGCCCCGCCCCCTCCCGACCCCCAATATAAATTGACTGCTACAATAACCTTAAACCATTTTGGGCGGGAACCACTTTTGGTGTTTTAAGCATTGTTATAATTTAGCTATTGAAAAAAAGCAGATCTACAAGCTCATAGCGCGCCACCGAGTGGCGCGCTACGAGCTTGTAGGTCTGCTATTTTTGAAAAATCGTGAAAATATATATATATATATATATATATATATTTTTTTTAAATAATTTGGGGACCCCCTAAAATAATTTGGCGACCCCCCGAGGGGTCGCGACCCACGGGTTGAGAACCCCTGGTATGAGCAGTGAAATGTAGAACATTTGCCAAAAGCCCCAGTAGGAAAACCAAAAATTACAAGCTTCGCCCCTTTAACAACTCAATATACTGCTCGGAGCAAGAACTTGGAATGTAACAGAACGGATATATTTTGGGAGCAGGGGGATATAAAACAGAATAGAAAATATGACATATAATGCTGACAAGCACCACATAGTGCCAGGGCTATACTGTAAGTTACATGAGGGCCATCAGAGGGGAGATGAAACCACAAAGGTTTATAGCTGTGCGGTGCCTCTGGAGGTATACATTGCACTCCAGCACTTTTAGCTTTAACATATCCGAGGATTTATAACAGCATCAGCAGCACTGTGCATCTACAACTTGGTCCGGTAATGCTACAAAGTCTATATGTGCCAAAGTAAGTGCCACAAATGCATTAGTAAATGCACATAAAATGCACCATATATATATTTCCAGTATAGGCTATGTCCTTATATTAACTTGTATTAACTTTAGAAAGAGCCAGCCGAGAGAGCTCTGTAACTGCCATATATTGTTAATGCTTTCATTTTTAAAGCCCAATTATATTCCGGTGGCTTTTCATGGATGATATTTTGATTCATTTTTCAGAGAGAGAGAGAGAGAGAGAGAGAGAGAGAGAGAGAGAGAGATCAAGAGAGAGAGAGAGAGAGAGAGAGAGAGAGAGACAGAGAGAGAGAGACAGAGAGAGAGACAGAGACAGAGCGTGGACCTTGTCAGCCTTGTCAAAAGCAAGGGGAATAGAGTCATCAAAAGCCTCCCAGGACCTTGTTTTAAGTTAAATATGATAGATTGAATGCCCTTTCTTATTTTATTCATTTTTGTCATGGGGGATATAATGTAGAACTTTTACTTTCTAAATTTGGGACTCATGACGACTGATAGTATAATGAGAACCAAAACATAATGAACAAAGTGTGTGTGTGTGTGTGTGTGTGTGTGTGTGTGTGTGTGTGTGTGTGTGTGTGTGTGTGTGTGTGTGTGTGTGTGTGTGTGTGTGTGTGTGTGTGTGTGCGCGTGAGAATGCCAAGAAACAACGCTCGTCTGTAAAGACTGTTTTTACATTCGAATACAGTTACAATGAAAGAAAGAAAGAAAGAAAGAAAGAAAGAAAGTTGTCACAATGGAACAAAACAGATGACCATGAGATCTGCCACGCATGTCCTCTTTTCAAAACAAGGCTTTAAAATTGTATCTCTGTACTTTTCATTTTTGTTTTCTGTCCATTCATTTGCAGCACAGTGAGTTTACTGTGCATGCAAATGTCTAAATTAAATAGCGTGTGTGTGGTGGTGATTTCCATAATATTCCCATTACACACTAAACATGGTGTTAATACAAATCAAATCAAATGTGTCGTGCGTTATTAAATAAAATGGTTAAATCAAGTTAGTGTAGACTGTAGACAAACTGGAGCTGAAATGCCTAGTAGAAGCTGTTTGTCAGTGTATCGTATATGGAAAAAATAATAATGACACCGTCCATAGGTTGACCAGCTGCATGGCAGAAATTCAAGGCCCCAGCAAGAAGTACGGTACAGTACAGTACAGTACAGTACAGTACAGTACAGTACAGTACAGTACAGTACAGTACAGTACAGTACAGTACAGTACAGTACAGTACAGTACACCCACTATGTACTGTGATATTGATTGTTTGCTCAAAAGCCCCCGGAGGCAGGATGACCTCGACCTAATTCGGCAGCTGATACTTAAGGTGCTGACTGCTGAGGGTTAGCAGCTCTGCACCCTGGGACTATACTATACTGACAGAGGGTTGACCTTTAATGACAACAACACAGGGACCATCTTCGCAAAGTGCCAGCAGCAAGAACCTCCTATATATACCTCCTATATATACGGAGGCTGAGACGCACGGAAAATACATAAATAAATGAATAAAATATCGTTATTACACACTAACCCATATCCTGTACTGTGATTCTGACCGCTTGCATGTGCTAAATGCTCACGCGTTCTCACGGAATTGCCTCATTTACACATGAGGCAGGTCAATACTCCCCCCCCCCCCGAAGGGGGCCTATTCAGCCGGGGATATTAACCCATTCAGGCCTGACGTTGAAATTAAAAAAAAAAGTTTTCTAAATCATGACAATTTTCTGAAAGATTTGAGGCACATTTTAACGATTTTTCAAAAATAGCAGACCTACAAGTTCATAGCGCGGCACTCGGTGCCGCGCTATGAGCGTGTAGATCTGCTATTTTTCAATAGCTAAATTATAACAATGTATGTAACCACCAAAAGGGGTTCCCGCTCAAAATGGGTTAAATGTCCTTGTGGTGATGTTGCGGCAAAACATCACAGCCGCAGGCATGACACACATGAGCTATGACTAATGTCACACACTGGTACTTTTAATTTCTCTCTCACAGAGACGCACGCACGCACGCACGCCCCACACACATGCACACAAGACACACGCGCGCGCACACACACAGCTTTTCGATCCAGTCTCAAACTAATCCACAAATGTTAATAGTTTTGACAGGAGTGCTTACAAAGCCTCAGCGGAAAACACAGGGCTTTTATTTTGGTGCTGACAATGAGCAAAAAGACATCTCTCACAGACATCACACGTGTCAAAAACGCACATTTCTTTGCCTCCGGTACAACAGTATAAGGAAGAGATGAGGCGTACAGCTATGGGGTCACAGTTGAAGCATGCAGCAGTGGGCTGACTACCCATTTAAAGAGCACCCAAAATGACCATTTCTTAGATTTTAACAAAAAAATAATTGACATTTGTGATAGGAAGCAACGCCATAGTACAATTTGCTCATATAGTCTTCTGGTTTCAGAGCTTTCTGCTGTTTCTGTATATTTCTGTGTATGTCCAGATTTCTGGGCAGAAAATAAACATTTGGTGCTACTCATTATCGATATCAAGTGTTCGATTTCTGCAACATGACACAGGGCATATCTAATTAATATTTACGCTTGTTTCATATAGATTTGTATTAGAGTCGTGGTTTCCATTTCCCTGCTCTTTCTGACGAGTATAGAGAGACAGACAGACGGCCCTGTAAAGAGAAGACACTATTGTGAAGGTGTTCACTATTATTGTGTAATCTAAGATGGAATGAATTCTATAATATATTGCTCTTATATAGCACTGCCTTCACTCGTCTAAATGGAAATGATTCATCTTCGGAACCAACTAACTGGACACAATTTTTCCAAACCAATAGAGTTGTGAAGGCATGCAGTGCCAATGCACACCTCTAGCTGGGTGGGGGGGGGGGTGGGGGGGGGGGGGGGGGGGGGGGGGGAAGAGGGGGTGGGTCTCCAACGTGACTATGACATTTTGTTCGTCTGGGAGGAGTTCCCCCCAGACAAAATGTATTAACTTGAAGACTTGCAAGCTAAATTCTCATTTTCTTTGTGGGAATAAAAAGAAAGGCAGTGGGTGTGTGTGATGAATTATCACCCATGGTATTTGTTGCTATTAGTATTAGTCAGCCTTGGGCAGAGCTAAATCTTCTATACAGTATCTCGCAGATATATCCGTTGGCTATGCACACTCAAACACACTGACAGAAAAGATTCTTCAATGTCACCTGCTGGCAACTTCTCCAGTCTATACTGACACGTGAGTGACTGCTTAGTGCTTCAAGGTCACCTCTCTCTCTGTCTCTCTGTCTCTCTCTCCCCTCTCCCCTCTCCCCTCTCTCTCCCTCTCTCCCTCTCTCCCTCTCTCCCTCTCTCTCTCTCTCTCTCTCTCTCTCTCTCTCTCTCTCTCTCTCTCTCTCTCACCCACCTTTGTACATGTCTTTGCCACCAGCCAGCCTCTCTCCCCAGTGCCAATTTGTTCCGATATCTTGGCAAGGACGTGGTAAGGCTGACTCATCTACAATTGAGCCGTCATCTATGTCACTGCAGGCTTGTGTGTGTGTGTGTGTGTGCGTGCGTGCGTGCGTGCGTGCGTGCGTGCGTGCGTGCGTGCGTGCGTAAAGAGCCCTGCAGGAATATATTGCTCAAGAAAGCTTAGCTGGTTACATACATACACAACAAGTGTACTGAGGTTTTAGAACACAGAGATAAAGCAACACACCACAGAAGGATTGAAAGCCCTGCATGGGTTTCAGCACACTGGCCACTCGGCAGGATGCATCCAGAAGATGTTGGAGAGACGACTCCACCCTCCACATTTGAAATATGTACTTATGTCCACATAATCAGAAGTACAGGGATACCTTGTACGGACATAAACACTGCCGGTGTTGTTAATAGAAATACAGCCGCAGTTACAATGTGCCTATAAGGCGGGACATGTTACTTGATTCAATGATTCATAACTAGTCAGATCTGGCCCAGAATATAAGCTATATTATTTCAACTGGTGAAGACGTCCTGGAAATGACGTAAAGATCAGCCCCATATGGGCTGTGATCTGGCCTAGTCCTGAACGTCCTGAAAGTCACCGGAGGACGTCATCATGACGTCATCATGACGTCATTTGGCTTGCTGGGGACAAAAATGAGAGACAGACCGGTCCGTCCGCAGCAGGGAGACACGCATGTGGTCTTTCCTTGCAGTCTCAGCAAGCCGCTGCCTTTGTTGTTGTGCCCATAGAGGCGACCACACTGTGTGTGTTCAAGTCCACACACAGTCATAGTTGCTCTTACAGAGATACTGGGGTCAGATATAATATCATCTGAGAAAGCCACAGCCTCAGAGTTAGAAGCTCTCTTACATACCGGTACTAGTCATCACTGTTCAACATATTCAAGAGATGGGAGAGCCTCATAGCTATATATATATATATACCCATTCACAGTTGGGAACACCTAGACCACCCTCACGTTTACTGTGAAATAAAATGTCACGTGTTGTGTGCACGTTTTGACCAGTCCATTTGTATCAGTCAAATCACATATAGTGACTTCCGTGTACATTGGACAAAAGATGTTGTACCTTGGCCAATGCTATTACTCTGACGGCCTCCATGCAGTTGCATAATAAGTGGCAGGGGCGATTAAATCAAGTCTGCTGGAGTACTGCTCAGAAAAGATTTCATCGACCATGATCTTTCCATTCACCTGCCACATTAAACCTGTGACTCAAATATGTGTCAGTCTCGTTACATGAACTTTAAGGGGTTTATTGCACATTGTGAAACCAGGTATTGTATCTGTTTTAGAGTGGTACGAGTGTTTCCCCCACTGCGCCTTACATAGAGTATACTGTACATTTGGATTATTTCACCTCTAATCTTGACCACTCCAATATTCTTGACCACTCCAATTCTTTACTTTCAATTCTTTACTTTCAATTATTGACCACTCCAATGCTTTACTTTCAATTCTTTACTTTCAATTATTGACCACTCCAATTCTTGACTTTCAATTATTGACCACTCCAATTATTGACCACTCCAATTCTTTACTTTCAATTCTTGACTTTCAATTATTGACCACTCCAATTCTTTCACCTCTAATCTTGACCACTCCAAAAAGGAGTCCGTTTTGGAGAGCATGCTCTTAATTACAGCCCAAGACGAGAGGCAACCTGGACGTCACCTGCACACACACACACACACACACACACACACACACACACACACACACACACACACACACACACACACACACACACACACACACACACACACACACACACACACAAAAAAAACATTAAAAATGTCTTGTAGGAGCATCTGGGCAACAGACAGGCCTATTAGCCCACAGGACGTCGCAGTGCCAAAATAACAACGGCAGCATATGTCTGCGTAATAATTGCATTAATGTTGTACAGTTCTCTCTGCGGGGTGGCTGTGGTTGGTGGGGAACTCATGGAAAATTAACGCTCATTCTCGAGAGCATGAAAACGGGATTTGACGTCAGAGATCTGGCCTGGAAACCATAAAAGTGACACAGGCATGCAGCAATATCCATATATGGGCATATACCAACAGACAACGGGTATCGCATAACCGGATGGGGTGTGCTTACATTTCATTAACATTCCCTTGAAACAATATAACTACTATTATTTCCAATTCAATGCCAGGTAGCTATGCAGGCAAAAACTAAATGTACATTGCAACTGAAGATTCAAGGGACAGCGGGCTGCACGTGCACACACGCACACACGCACGCACACACGCACACACACTTTACATTTGCTCTGCACGCACACTGCACGCTGCGCAACACAGAAACATCCAAATCCCTTACACTGCACATGTAAACATCCCAATGCACGTAATGACTAATGAGGCATGCATGCACGAATGCACAAACGCATGCATGCATGCATGCACTCAAGCACGCACGTATGCACGCCACACACACACACACACACACACACACACACACACACACACTCTGCCTGGTGGACATTAATTAGGATGCAGGGGTAATGTGGTATAAGGGATGACGTGGTTTCAGCCAGTGTGGTTTTCGTCGACTAAAACTAAGACGAAAAATGTACGTCGACTACCTTTTTTCACTGACAAAAACTAAATGGAAAATAAATGAATTGAAAACTAAGCTATGATGACTAAAACTAAGACTAAATATACTGACAATTTCAAATAAAAACTAGACTAAAATGTTAGGAAGGGACTAGTGGACGAGAGATCCAGTATAAGTAATTTACACTCGGTTGCATGCTGACATTTTATTTTATTCTCTTATTTAAGTATCAGCCATTACAGCGGCATCAAGGCCAGCCAAAATACATTTTAGTCGACTAAATCAACTGCAGATTTAGTCGACTAAAATCTGATGACGGTTAGCCGACTAAAACTAGACTAAACACTAAAACATTCCAGGTGACTAAAATGTGACTGTGAAACTAAATTAAAACTATTCAAGAGACTATGACTAAAACTATATAATCAAAATTTGCTGCCAAAAAACAACACTAGTGGTTTCAGCAATGGAGGAGAGGTGGCAGAGCCGCTGCCCTGCTGCTGAATTCAAGATAAGCCAAACACCTCGAGAGGCCAGATTATAAGGCCGGCCATGCTGTGAGAGTCTGGACCAGAGTAGCTAAAGTTTGCACGCCTGTGGATTGTGTGTGTGTGTGTGTGGATACAGCGTGTACGCACTGTACTGTGTCATGCTTGTTATAGGGGCACATGTTGCAGTATTAGATTGCATGTGACGTGCACGTGTGTGAGAGGAATGCTTATCAACGCGTTGTAGCCGTGATTTTTTTTTCTTTTTTACAAGGATACATGCAGCCATAAT
Source organism: Electrona antarctica (assembly GCF_951216825.1). NCBI lineage: Eukaryota > Metazoa > Chordata > Actinopteri > Myctophiformes > Myctophidae > Electrona > Electrona antarctica. Next base: position 30,443,455 of record NC_136803.1, read on the forward strand.
CCCGTATAAACGTTTGAGAACATGATTCATATACATACACAGGATATATGTATATGATTTATTTAAGCTTATAAACTAATCCGTCCGTTAAGTGCCGGCACCATAACTTCCATGCGGCACAAAATGTCAGTGTCCTGTCCGTGGGCAGAACACTTCAGCTCTGTGCTCTCACTCATAAGTCACTCTCTGACTACATGCAGGTTGGTGAAATCATGCACTCCAATGGGATCTATGCACACACGCCATTTTGGAAAGAACTTGGGCCCCTTCCTAACTTACTTCACAGGTGTTACCGATGATACTAATGAAGGCTCCGTTCCATTCTGGTTAAGGTCCATTTGTTTCCATTTGTACACTCTCAGAGTCGTTGAAATTAAAACGTTTGAGAACCACTGTACACTAAATGGAACAGAGCCTTATTAGTTTCATTGGTAACACTGTGTGGAATAATAACCATATACTCTACTATTTATTATAAGTCTACCTGCCTTTTGTTAATTGAACGATTTGACACAGATGGGGCAATTGATGTGTAGCTTCAGCATCAGTCATCAATCGTCATCACTGTTGGTCAGCCAAGTTCTACATCTCCATGAAAGAAGCGCTGTCTCCGTTGTGTTCTCCCCCATATTAGTATGATATATATCTGGTCATCCCAGCTCCCAAGATGTTAAAAGTAAAAATATTTAGGACGACCGTTGAGCCTATTCTACTCTATGGCTTCGAGACATGGACACTTTCAAAGAAATTAGAGAAACGGTTGGATGGCACTTGGTCTTGGAAGAGCCACCTATCGACTAATCTAATATACGGCAACAACCTTCCCCGTGTTTCTTCACTAGTCAGATCCAGAAGAACACAGTTTGGCGCGGGCGTGGTCGAAAAATGATGATGATGATTAGTAGTATGATTATTGTTTTATTAGTAACGTGTATGTTTGTGTGTCACAACCTCGCACTTGGCCGTGGCCGTGGCCGTTTGCGTGTGCTGTCTCCGTTGTCGTCCCCCCCCCCCCCCCCATATTACCATTAGTATGATTATTATTTCAGTTACGTGAAGTGTTGGTGTGAAGCTATATTATATATTTTTTTTTTATAATTTTCTGACAGGGGAGAGTTTCCCCGGCCGGACATATCCAAGTTTTGCTGGAAATAAGCGGACTTGGCAACCCTGCCTGGAGTCGACCAGAGCCAGAGTTACGCAAACTCCGTTCACTTAAATTAATGAGGGCCAGTCCAATAGCGGCTCTTCTACATAGGACTTCTATTGAATGGGGACAACGAATGGGGACAACCGGAAGTTGTTTTCTGCCCCCTCAATATCGCGACTCTTCTATTAGAGTCGACTAGGTGGCGAACATGTCGTCTACATTTCACAAGTAGATGTTAGGTCAGGTCGTCAAGAAAATAAAGTAGTGTCTAGCAAAGCATTGTGGTCCTGTGCTCTGTGGGCAGTAGTTAACCAAAGCACTGCTTGGGTTAAGGGTTTTGAGTCCTATGGGTGCATAACAGTGTTTGTACCAACAGTCAGACACACCATGCTGAATAATACTCTGCAGCACACAGCCTAAACAGAAAGATCTAGCCAATGTTTTATTCACTCCAGTGAGCGAGTGTACTCACTGTACTGGCATGAGTGTACAAAATCTTTGACAGACATATCCCAGTGTGTGTGTGTGTGTGTGTGTGTGTGTGTGTGTGTGTGTGTGTGTGTGTGTGTGTGTGTGTGTGTGTGTCTAAAGGTCTTTTCAGATGCAGAGCGACACAAAGCAAAGCAAAGTTCTTTGTTTACCCAGGGTGAATGGACTAAGCTCGAGATGCTTGTTTACAGCCAGACCCTGCTCATAGAACATTTCATGGTAGGGGTTCAATGCCTTGCTCAAGGGCACTTCAGCGGTGGTAATTTTAACGTGCCGGTCCGGGGATTCGAACTGGCGACCTTCCGATAACAAGATCGCTCCGCAAACCGTTCGGCCAGCGCTGCCACACAACTCCTGCATTGTGGCTTTGAATACACAGACAATCTCTCCGCAAGTATAAACGGCAGGTGATTTATGCCTGCTTTTTAGGCTGTGTCATATCAAAGCATTGTCCTGTGCGTTGCGTAGAAAAAAAGTTGACCACGATCCAGCTCTTGCCGCGCGCGGGCTGCAGGTATGTGCGTCAAACAAGCAGGAACGTGACAGTTTCACAAGAGTGCATCCGCCTGTCACTGCACCTCCCCATCTATACCAGACTCTCATTGAAAATGAATTATACTACTGGGCGCATCAGTCGTTTCCCGTGTGAAAAGAAAAGTGTACGTGCACGTATGCGTGCTCGTCTTTAACCTATTATGGGCGGGAACCCCTTTTGGTGTTTTAAATCATACTTTAGCTATTGATAAATAGCAGATCTACAAGCTCATAGCGCGGCACCGAGTGCCGCGCTACGAGCTTGTAGCTCTGCTATGTTAGAAAATCAGACCAGTCTGAAGCGAGTGGTGCACCCCCTATTGGTACTCTAAACATAGTCACATTTGGTACTCTAAACATAGTCCCATAGTCCCATAGGGACAAAGCTGTTCCTTGGAGTGGTTGCACCACTCAAAAATCGTGAAATGTGGCGCAAATCTTTGAATATATATTCTTTCAGAGTGAACGTTTTTAACTCAAATCTTTGCTTCTGGGGAAGTCCCGGGAACAACTTATTTTCAGATGGGGGTCGGTGGCCAATTACATATATTTTTGGGGGACCTTGACATGAAAATGTTTGAGAACCACTGACGTAGAAAAATAGTTTTTTCAGAAAACTTTAGAAGATTTTTTTAGAATCATCCTCAGGTCTAAATGGGTTAAGAGGGAGAAAGAGCTTGTGTCTGAATGATGATTGATTTGGTGATTCCGGCTTGTGCACCGCGTCTACTCTACGCACGTGGAGGAACAGAAATCCAGTCTCCACGCCCTTCACTGCTCCGTCAGATGTCTTTCATGACGGATCACCCTCCCTCCCTCAAAAAGGTCATTTTCTAAGATGTATACTAGTATTAAGGAAAGCATTGCATTTGCATTAACATATTTGACAAGATGCTTATAGAGCGCCAAAGTCCTGACGTCACTCAATGCTCATCCCCTCCATTCCCCTGGTTATAGGCCTAATTTCTCTATGGAGAATAACATGGGGTGATCTTAATCGTTCTTATCGTTTACTATAAGCATTGTGGTCCAAAAATAAACAAGCTGTCTCTGCGTTAACTTCCAGATCTGGCAAGATCTAATTCATGGACACTTAAAGTGCATGTCCCTCCATTCATGTCTCTGTATCGTTTGCGACAGTCAGTCACTCATATGATACAGTCCGTTTCTAGCGAAAATGTAACTAATTCAGCAGCAGTAACAATAGCGTTGATTCTTCATATCCATATGAGTGAAACGGCCGGGATGACATATATATTTTTCAAACACAGTTCTTATATGAGGCAGTCTAAAATCCCCCTGTTATTTGGAAAATAAAACTTCAACCGGGCATAACTTTTTTTGTTATCCTAGAAACGCTACATAGTGTAAATGCAGGCTCTTTTAAATGGCTTCCAACACAAAAACTAAAAAAAATTATCAACTCAGTTCTTTTTTTTTCTTCAGTCAAGTCAAGCTTTCTCTGAAGGTCTTTCGTTGTCGCACTGCAGTCACAACAGAGAATTTTCAATAAATCATTCAAAAACGCCATTCTGCCATAGAGAAACTACATTGAAATGCCTTGGATCTGGCAAAGAGTTAAGATAACGTGTAACTTTTTCCACAACAAGAAAACAACCGTTAGTTATTGGTGTGGCCCGAACGTCCTCCTTTACTCATAGCCTTGTTAGCTGAGACTCTGGAACTTCCAGATCTGGCTAGATCTAATTCATGGACACTTAAGTGCATGTTCCTCCATTCATAGGAGGCCTTAGCTATGTTTCACCAGTTTCAATTGAAACGGGCCTCCACCCTCAGGGGGGCCTCCAAGCTCCAACTGAACGTCAGGCGTCAGTCAACCCCCACCACTCTTGGCCCTCTCTATCTCGCTCACTCACTGCCTTTCTCTCTCCCACAATGTTAAGTTACACCTATTTTATGTAAATAACCTTGGTAAAATGTGCACTTTAATTTGTGAAGGGATGACAGGATGAGGAGAGGTGGTGTTGTTGCTAATTGTCGAGAGTAATGGCTGTGTGTGATATTGAACAGTCAAACTATTTGTATCAATAGGGCTGACGGCTGTATCAACTAAATAATTATGTCATAGGTATATGGGGGCCTCATATTTGGTCTCCAGATTCCTAAGGCCGCCCCTGCCTCCATTCATGTTCTGCATTCAAAATGTCCCTTAAGTTGTTACAGCACTAATGTGTCCTCTGAATGCAGTGCTGACATTTCCTATGCTGCTGCCCACAGGGGGCAGCGATGACACATTTTTTATTCACACAGTTTGGCCACTTTATGGATAAATGTGTTAAAAATATGTGTGTGTGTGTGTGTGTGTGGTGTGCGTGCGTGCGTGCGTTATTGGCTCTGAGACTTCATTACTCTGCAAACTAAACTGGGGCATGCTGAAATGCGTAAAATACTGAATTATGTATCAGATTTGCCTGAGTGTCAGTTTGGCCGAAGGGAGAGTGGCGAAAGAGAGATGCACAACACACACGCACACGCACACACACGCACACCAGATTTGTTTCTCACGGCAGGAGCCATCGCTGACACCATTTAAAAGCTGAGAGAACACAGCTGGCTTGCGTTAGCACCCTAAATGTGGCCATGTTGTATATATGCACAATACAATGTCTGAATATAATCCTGCAATATCATGGGTATAGGCTATATCATGCATTATGCGAGCGCACACGACACGCATGAGGCAAAAAAAGTCGTCAGCTTGACATTTTCTACTCAACTCCCATTAGAGTTTGACAGTACTGGGAGCGGCTCGTCAAAACTCCAACCAAAAATAAATCTTCAGACCGAGGAGGAAAACGGCAGAATCAGAGAGAGCTCCATCGTCGAGCTCTTCATCCTCCTCTTTTTCTTCATTTCCTCTCGAGACCGCCGCTGACATTTTGAGATGAAGTGTGTCACTGTCACACGGGAGGGAGACAAAGAGAGAGAGAGAGAGAGAGGGGGAGAGGGAGAGGGGGAGAGGGAGAGGGAGAGAGAGAGAGAGAGAGAGAGGGAGAGAGAGAGAGAGGCAGGGAGAGAGAGAGAGGGAGAGAGAGAGAGAGAGAGACAAAGAGAGAGAGAGAGAGAGAGAGAGAGAGAGAGGGAGACAAAGAGAGAGAGAGAGAGAGAGAGAGAGAGAGAGAGAGAGAGAGAGAGAGAGGGAGACAAAGAGAGAGAGAGAGAGAGAGAGAGAGAGAGAGAGAGAGAGAGAGAGAGGGAGAGATAGAGAGAGAGGGAGACAAAGAGAGAGAGAGAGAGAGAGAGAGAGGGAGACAAAGAGAGAGAGAGAGAGAGAGAGAGAGAGGGGGAGAGAGAGAGAGAGAGAGAGAGAGAGAGAGAAAGAGAGAGCGCAGATCGAGGGGAGGAGTTGACAGAGTGCGAAAATATTCAGCAGAGACGTGGCTCCCTCATCGACACATGGCAGCTCTCATCGAGCTCCGCTGTGACCTTTTGCCCCACTGATAACGTGCCATCGAGCGCCAACGGGGATTTCCACACGTTACAGTAGAGTAGCCACATGGCAGAATGGACCGAGACAAGTTCAGGGTGATTACAGTGTATTCATCCCCACTAAAAGATTAATTATCACTTGTAATTATGAGCTTAAGCATTCCAGGCCCATAGGTGGCACCACGTTGGTATGTTGGAACAATTATAGAATGCTCCTCGGAGGTCCACTTGCCGGAATGTGAACCCAGACATGTTGAGTACGCCAACGTTTTATGTTAGAAATGTTGAGTATGGGTCCCCAACATGTAGAAACTTGGATTCATTGGGCTAGAAACGGCCATAGCCACTTGTGTGCTGACATCATCACATTTGTGTTTTAGCCCAATGAGTGTTTTCTTTTTGGCAAAACTAATGCTTGGAATGGATTCAGCATCACGAAGACCCCCTAGTTTGACACGTCACACGATACATAAAGCATGATGACATTTTGAATATTTTGCCTTGTATATAGGTTGTTAATGGTATGGTCACACATTATGCCAATTATGATGAAAATTGCTCAACATATGCAAGTTAGCATCCGGCAGTTTCTAAATGCTGGGGACCAATACTCAACACTTCTAACATAAAACCGTGGTGTACTCAACATGTCCGGGTTCACAATGGGGCTCTATGGGCTGGCAAGTAAGTAAGGGATAATATCTGGCTAGGTGGTCATTGTCGGGAGATAATTCACCGACAGGGAGTTTAACCACCGAGGCGAAGCCGAGGTGGTTACACTCCCTGATAGTTAGCCGCTTATTACATGGCTAACTAACATAAATTAATACATTGACCCAAAACACAACAAAAAAAGTATTCCATAAGTTCGCGCTGGCTGCGTCTGCAGCTGCAGGGCTGCAGCACTGTCGGAAAACAAGGAAGTGAGTTGATCAAATAGAATCCATTTCCGGGTCCTGCTTCGTCTATTTCTCGCTCAAATGTTTTCAAAAACATTTTTAAGAGCAATGTTTAGCTGTAAATTACATTGTGTGTCACTAGTGTGTGTGTTTACATGGCTGTCATGTTGGAAACAGCAGTAAATCAAGCGGGGCGCAGCTGGTGCTCAGAGGGTTTGATTAGGCAGCGGTCTGTTATACAGCGGAGCGGTCATTATCGACACATAATTCACAGCTGAATTAAGCGATTGACCAATCAGAATCAAGCATTCAACCAAGCCATGTAATAAACCGCGATAACAGTTCAGAGCTCTACACCTCCTGATATGTCCTGTGATTCTGTGAATGGATAAATGACACCTCGTTGGCCACTGGGCCACACGTCGACACTGTCCCCATACTGTACGTATAGGGCAGCTTGCCATAACTCCACTGCAAAGAAATATATGCCCGAGTTGTTCCCGAGACTGAAACTTGTTTTCTGTTTTATAACCATATATACCGTCTATGTCGTGTTTTGGTTTTGTGGGCGACTGTGGCTCAAGAGGTAGAGCAGGTCGTCCAATGATCCATGGGTCGGCGGTTCGAATCCCGGCTCCTCCTGGCTACAAGTGTCCTTGGGCAAGACACTGAACCCCAAATTGCTCCCGATGTGCTGGTTGGTGCCTTGCATGGCTTCCGCCGCAATCGGTGTATGCATATGTGTGTGAATGGGTGAATGTAATGCACAATCTATGTAAAGCGCCTTGGATAAAGGCGCTATATAAATGCACCATTTACCATTTTGGTACAAAACCGCACAATTGCAATTTAACCAAGGAATAGATTTTAAGGTGCTTTTATTTGTTTTTAAATCACTTCACGGTCTCTCTCCCTCCTACCTCTCTGACCTAATTGTGCCCTACGTCCCATCTAGAGCATTAAGGTCTGCGGACAAGCTGCTGCTGGTCGAGTTCACGACTAGTAAGAGGAGCAGGGGTGATCGTGCTTTTGCGGCTGCGGGCCCCAAACTCTGGAACATGCTGCCCCCCCAACTGTTGCCCTCCATGAGGCGGTTTAGAGTCCCAAAATATAAGAAAAACAGGCTAAAGAACTCTTTTGTACACCAGTCTGTTCTGCTTTTAAACCAAAATCGGTAAACCAAGAGGATATGTTCTGTCCTGTCTGTATCTTGAACGGTGACGTCATGGACGCAAAGCAAATTTCAGTGAAAGCTGACAATAAAGTTGTATCATATCGTATCGTATATTAGATCTGCCGAGTCAATTGGGGCTTTTAAATCCCTCCTCAAAACTCATCTGTTCTCCCTCGCCTTTAACTGCACCTGATTTACTTGTATATTATTTCCTGCTCTGTGCTGTTGTATGCTCTGTTTTATATTTGTCTCCACCAGGCCGAAGGCATGGGGAGAGAGTATGTTTTGCACTCCGTCCGTGTGTGTGTGTGTGTGTGTGTGTGTCCGTCCGTCCTTCCTTCCGTCCGTCTGTGTACAGCTAATCTCCGGCACCGTTAACCCGGTCGATGCCAAACTTTGCACACACACTCCCTGGATGCCAACGATGAACCTCTGCCCCGCATTTTCCAGAACGGCCTGTTATAGCGCCACCATGAGGCAGCTTTTCACATGTTTTACCTAAAACTGCACCGATCTGCGTGAAACGTTGCATGCACACTCCCTAGAGGCCAAGGACAAACCTTTGACCTGCATTTTCCGCATCTGCCTTTTATAGCGCCACCAGGAGGCCGACTTTTGTAAAACACATTTTTTGATATTACTCCTCCAGATTCTGTCCAAAAATCTCACAAATCGTTACACAGTATCTCTATGGTCATGTGCTCTAGTCGGATCTGTCCGATATTTCATATTCCATCATAATTGGCTATAATTGGCTTTCACAGTTTGCAAGATTGCCCCGTTTTGAACAAAAGCCTCAAATCATGAACGCAGCATGCAATTTACGTGAAATCTTTCACACATTTTCTTACTGGGCTGAGGAATATATCCCACCCTTTTCACATTGGCCTGTTATAGCGCCACCAACAGGTTGATTTTTGCAAAACACATTTTTGGAACAAAATGCCTCAAATCATCCAATTGCCATCAAAGGCAAACATGTTTATATTACTCCTCAACATCTCACACAGTCCTATCCTCCTGGTGGAGACCTGTGCCCAGAAGGGCACTTTTTCTAGTTTATTGTCTCTTTTCATTGTTTTATATTGCTATGCTCTACTGTCTTGTTTTACTCTGTTCAGCACTTTGGTCAGCTTTGGCTGTTGTAAAGGTGCTATACAAATAAAGTTTGATTTGATTTGATTTGATTTGAAGTAACCTATATATCACAACTACATGTCTGACGATGATGACACACATATAAGCTACATCTATGAGCGAATGGGCTAACACTGGATGCAGTATATGGCGGATCCGCCCTACTCCTCCCCCCAATAGACGCTCCCCGTCCAGCAGTGTTGATTTCGTCGACTAATACTATGACGAAATATGTTCATCGACTATTTTTCACTGACACTGACGAAAACTAAATGGCAACTACATGAAAACTAAGCTATGATGACTAAAAGTAAGACTAAATATATTGACAATTTCGTCAACAAATAAAAACTAGACTAAAATGTTAGTGGACAAAAGATCCAGTATAAGTAAGACACAAGTCATTTTACACTCTGTTGCATGCTGAAAATAGCAGATCTAGTAGATTATTTTTAGGCTATTTTCAGTAGCGTGTAAAATCAGCCATTACGACACCATCAAGTTCTGCCAAAATACATTTTAGTCGACTAAATCAACTGTAGATTTAGTCGACTGAAATCTTATGACATTTAGTCGACTAAAACTAGACTAACACTAAATCATTTCAGGTGACTAAAATGTGACTAAAAGTTTTATTCAAAAGACTATGACTAAAACTAAAAAAAGCCAAAAACAACACCGCCATCCAGGTTCCATCCCACAAACAAAGCCCAATGCAATGTGGTGTATTCAAACCTCTACTACTAACTCTGCAGTGGCGAGCATGTACTTGACCACACGTGCCACCCGAGCACAGTTTAATGTTAAATGCAAAGATTATTGGTGGCGGCGGTGGCTCAGGGGTAGAGTGGCCGGATGGCAACTGCGAGGTTCCCATTTCGAACCCGGGCTCCCCCAGAGTTAGTGTCGAAGTCTCCTTGAGCAAGACGCTGGACCCCTAATTGCTCCTGATGTGCTGGTTGGTGCCTTGCATGGTTTCCGCCGCCATCGATGTGTGAATGTGTGTGTGAATGGGTGAATGTAATGCACAATCTATGTAAAGCGCCTTGGATAAAGGCGCTATATAAATGCACCATTTATCATTTATCATTGTATTCAAGCCGGTGAGGTTTTTTATTTTATGTTTTAGCTTAATTAACCTTTTGAATGAAAACTCCTTTTGTACTTGTCGGTGCAAGTTGGAGTCCTCAGGTTGCTATGACAATGGCTTCATCAGTAAGCTGTACGTGACTGCAAGAGGAAACTCTATATATATATACACTGTACCTGCAGTGCACCTAACCTGTGTTCTGCTACAACACCAAGATTAATACAATCTTTTTTTTAAATAGATGCAAAGTTCCGCTGGGTTTGTTCATGTAACGGTACATTACTATAATGTGCCGTCATTTGTAAATAGTGTGTTCTAATTATGAGCGCTTCTTTAGCACATGCAGTGTGCGTGCGTGCGTGCGTGCGTGCGTGCAAGCCTTGTTTCATGATAAAGAGGCTTCCCGCCTACTCTCTGTCGGGATTCTTTTTAGATAGTGTTATCATCGAGGCAAACAAATGACGAGAAAAAACAACTTAATTAACTTTCAAAGCACACAAAAAAGTCATTTTTGTAAAGTCTGCATGGATGGATAAAACAGACCTTCATTTTTCCCTCTGCCATTTCACAACAACAGAGGCATAATGTGTCTCGATCTCAACACAGACAGACTACCTCCACTGCAAAACCCTTTGGCGTCATTTAAATATGGAGAGGTCTACTTCTACACTCTCAATAATTGAATAATGACAAAAACACTTTACAAAATTCCATCCCGTCGCATCACGGCACTCGTCCAGATCAGGCAGAGCGGCCTCTTTGTTCCAACGAGGGCCAGCTGGTTCAGAACGAAAAGGTCCAATTATGATCAGTTATATACCAGACCTGTCACATCAGGTACCGGACATGGCTCATCACAGGTAACAGACCTGCGAACAGACATCGTGCAACAGGAATCCAACCAGGGTTCTGCTTCGGCAACATCCTATACATCACTGCTCTGTCAGTGCGACACGTGCATTTGTGTGTGTGTGTGTGTGCGTGCGTGCGTGCGTGTGTGTGTGTGTGTGTGAGTGAGAGAGAGAGAGAGAGAGAGAGAGAGAGAGAGAGAGAGAGAGAGAGAGGAATCAGCTCTGGCTTCATCCATCCTTCTCAGGGCACTGAGCCAGAGAGGAGGGGGGAGGGGGGGGATGAAGAGGGAAGGCTTCAAGAGAGGAGAAACATTTCAGGGCCATGGAGGCTGACAGTGTCATTGCTTATTTAAACCCCGCAGAGACACTGGTGGACTCACTGCAACAAGAGAATCGGCGTCCCGTCTAAATCACAATGAGACGATGAGGTCCTAATCAATCAATTTTCCAGCAACAAAAAAAAGTAAAACGTGATACATAATTTCGTGTATTAGCGTTGTAATGAAATCTCATCTGCTTGTGGACGACTGTGGTTGGCTGGTTGGTAGTCCCTGCCCCTCAATCCCTATGAGACTACCTCCCCAGGTTGTTGCTGCAAATAGAAAGACCGCGTTCACAGTGCGTGTTCCCCCTCCATCTCTCATCCCGTTTGCTGTCAACATACTGCATAACTATCAATAAAAGGCTAAAAGCCCCAAAAAAATATTTAAAAAACACACCCGTGTGAACTGAGTGGTGCAGTGACGTCACACACTAACCATAGCAACCATGCTCATCTGTACGTGGGGCCACGTACAGGTACACAGGTACAGACACGGGTACACAGGTACAGACAAAGCTGGTTATTGGAGTGGTTTGCACCACTCAAAAAACTAAGTGTGACGTCATACAACATCAGTCAGAAGTATGACTTCAGCAGTATAACGTCATATTGATGACATCAGGGATCTCGATATATGGGCAATCCAACACATGTGTTGGATTCATATATCATTTTACCCTTTGGCCCTGCGCTCCCTCCCATCCCCCTCCCCGTCGTCCAGATCTCCACACATGCATTGCTGTGATGTCGAAGAAGGCGGCGAAAGAAGAGACTGTTACCATGCTGGATGTTTTAGAGAAAGACGAGGAGCTGGAGAAAGAAGCTTCGGCAGTCTTAGGAGGGTCGGATCACGAGAGATGTTCCTACCCACAGGGTTACGTGAAGCGCCAGGCCTTGTACGCGTGCAACACGTGCACGCCGGCGCACGTCGAACCAGCGGGGATCTGTCTAGCCTGCTCTTATAAGTGCCACGACGGTCACGACCTCTTTGAGCTTTACACCAAGAGAGACTTCCGTTGCGACTGTGGAAACAGCCGGTTCGCCGACATGGAGTGCACACTGTATTCAGAGAAGCAGCAGTTGAACGGCACTAATAAATACAGTCACAACTTCTTTGGGTTGTACTGTACCTGCAAGAGACCTTATCCGGACCCGGAAGAGCAGGTGGAAGACGAAATGTTTCAGTGCGTCGTCTGCGAGGACTGGATTCACAGCCGGCACCTGGGATGTTCGCTTCCCGACTTCGACGAGGGGACCCGGGAGATGATCTGTGAGGTGTGCATGAACCAACAGTCCTTCCTGTGGACGTACGCTGCTGCCCACCTCGAGGAATGTTCAGCTCCCGTGAGCTCGGAGCAAGAGAGGGAGGCGAAGACGGAGAGCAGCAGAGTGGGGGTGAAGAAAAGGGAGGTGAAACAAGCCGACGGACAAGAGGGGAAGGTGAAGAAAGAGGCGACGAAGAGAAAGAAGGAGAACCGAGGCGTAGCCTCGACTAGCCTGCGCGCCAAAGAGCAGAGCGACCGTGACGAGGTTCCCGCGTCCAAGCGAGCTCGTCGTGGGGAGGCAGCGTGCAGACTGAAAGAGCTGAAGACCGTCGGTCGGGAAACCGCCAAATCAGGAGCCGTGTTCTGGCCACCCGGCTGGCGATCCGAACTCTGCTCCTGCGTCTCCTGCCGGGAGATGTACTCCGCCGCCGGAGTCTTTTTCCTGTCGGACGAATCCGACACCGTCCTGGCCTACGAGAACAAAGGAAAGGACGACGACCCCCTCGGCGGCCAGGACCCTCTGATGGCGGCGCTGGACAGCCTGGACCGAGTTCAGCGGCTGGAAATGATCCACGAATACAACGACATGAAGACGGAACTGAAGGAGTTCCTGCAGAGGTTCGCGGCGGACGGAGACGTCGTGACCCCCGACGACATCCGTCGGTTCTTTGAGCAACAGCAGAGTCGGAAACAAAGCCGCTCCTCCAACCCAGGACAGTTCTACCTCAGCTGAACATCTGGAAACATCTGGACGCTGCATGCGGCCGGAAACCGGCACAGCTGAATTGTCTGTATAAATGTTAATGGAACATCTCTAAGACAGTTGCACTGCAGCCGTCCCAGCTGCCTTTCAGTGATTCTTGACCCCATTTGACACGGTTGTTTTTGTTCCAACTGAACTGTGAACTATATGAATTTGTTTTGGATTGTGGAAGTGGAACCAAAAAGGGCCGCCTGGGGAAGCCAACAAACCATGCAGAAGATCCTATAAGTCCTATACAGACCCATCTCATCGATCTGTGTCCCTTCCAGGATTCTGGAGAGGATGATCCGTAGCCGTATTGAGCCAGTGGGGGACACACACCTTCTGTGGGAACAGGCTGGTCTTCGATGAAGCAGGTCAGCTTCGGTGGACCAGGTAACACTGCTTGGACAATGAGAGCTGCTACACTACAGGGTGTCCATCTTTATGGCATTTTAAATACACATTACACACATATAAACAATCATTTATCAAGTAGCTTGCACAATTAAGTGTCTTTATTAATGGATGGACGGTGCACAAGAACTTTTGGGCATGTTGTCATGTTTAGAAATGTACAACACTAGAATTTATATACGGTGGCTTGCACCGGCAAACCTGTATGTCTGCGAGTGGCCGCCACAGGGACGGAGCATTGCGATTTAAGCCTAGTGGAGGGATGATTGCTCAGTGCTTCATATGACCTATAACATGAGTCAGCTATGACCTCAGTTTTCTATGATGTAGGAGTCCAAGATTCAGCGTGCCCCTTTGACATTCTAACATTTTAGAAAATGTAAGGCTGGATCCGGGTGTATTTCAGTACTATTGTTTGCCGTCATTTCTATTCCTGGGAATTGGACATCTTGTTTTTTTTCCCTATCAACAGGCCCAAAGGCTGAATGTCGAGGCAGAGAAAGAATGACCAGATTAGCTGTATAGCCTGGAGCACTAAGCTGTGTACTCAAGGGCTTCCGCTCACCTCTGGAAAGTGTGTGCGTGTGTGTGCCTGTGCATGCGTGTGCCTGTGCATGCGTGTGTAGAGTGATGGACCTCTGGGGGTAGAGGAGGGATTTGGTGGGAGAGGGGAGAGACATTCAACAGTGAAGGGCGCCTAAGTACAGACAGACGCACACTGTGGCACACACATGTGCACGAGTACGCACGCACGCACGCACACACGTGCAAATGCAGTCACTTTCGAGGGTCGGTGAGGAATCGACACAGGACACCTGGTCCCCTGGGGGACGAGAGGACAGAGGAATACAGACCAGGGAAATCAGAGGATTGCAGCCTGCAGGTCACCTTCAAACTATTACCTTTGACTTTATAACGCTTTCATGTTTTTGTTCTAGCACGTGTGCACGCACGCACGCACACAGCCACACACACACAAAATCGGTCAATAATATAGATACTGTATACTGTACTGTACGTCTATCTAGATATGGATATATAAATATATAAATACATTTCAGGGATTTCAAAGCTATTTTTGCTTTTAGGATTCCATGCAGCTGCAGCTCCTGGCAATCCAAAGACGGCTGAGGTATACTTAAATGGAATTGCCCTGCAGGATGACCTTGATGCATACTTAATGGAGGCACACTCCAAGGAGGTGACCAGGGGAGACATGAGCTAATGATGTGCTAGAAGCTTAAACTTAAAGCTACTCAACTAGTGCTCAGGAGACGCAGGTGCGAAATGTATAGTTTCCCCGGAGTTAATACAAGCAGGATATTTGCTATTAGTAAATATACTGCATGCTGCCAATTCTTTTGATCTGTTTTGAATGCCAAAGGATCGTTTCTTGCGTGGGCAAGCAGAGCGTGCAAGTATGTATAGGAATTAATTATTGGGTGAGTAGACATGCAGTGCTACAAGTTTAAATGCCGACGTACGTGTGTGGAACTGTGGATAGACTGATCTATGGCGGTGTATTTGGAATACATGTAATGTATGTAAGATCGCAGACATTCTAGGGCCATTAACAAGATTGGAACGGTGGTAATTATGATTATGAGGTTATAAGCCAGACTATAGTGCCAGGCGATACTGTTGGCTGCTAGGAGTATCACAGAAAAAGTGAATCCAAGAGTCATTTGTATCAACGGACAAACGTTTTAATGCACTTCAAGTCAAGCCCTGATGTATGTATGGTATGTCCTCCCTTGCTCATTCAGGGTCCGCAGCATCATTTGGTTACGTCACCAAGTATGCCATACATGGCCTACTTGTGTGCAAGGCGCAAGTTGGCATTTCAACAGAGTGGCATTTCTAGTTTGCAATTGTAAATATTGCCTATGCAGTAACAACCCCCCTCCTGCACTCACAAAAGTGGCAGCCTTGGCAATAAAGCCAACATTAGGAAACCATTTGCCAATGCTATTTGATCCCGGGGTCGGCTGATGTGAGTCTCAGCACATGCTTAACGGGCTCAGGTAAGCCACAACCATAATCAATCTGCCAAGGGGGGGTGTCGCCTAAACCGACAGCAATTTGAGCTAAGCCACTAGGTAATAAACATCCTGCAGAGTCAGACAGACCAATAATACAAGATGACACTTAGGAGGGGTTAGTGGAGCATGGAAGGTGAACGCCCCAGGGTCGAGACTCCACACAAATGAATGGAAATGCGATTTCTTAGGGGAAGTGGTTTTCCAGGCTATACGGAAATCTTTGACGTCGCTTTTTCGACGTCAAGAGTGGATAGAGCAGATCAGGTAATTCATTCATTGGGGAGATCTAAATGTCAGAGGTCCTTTGACGAATGACTGTGAGCTTCAGTTCTTGAGCAATTCCCATGACCCTCTTCTTGAAAACCTAGGGGTAAAAACCTGAAAATCGAACCAAATGTTTTTCTAAAAATCACACCTGTGTGAAGTGAGGGGCGCATCATCATGCTCAGACACAAGACGTAAATTCCATTCATTGTCAATGGCATTTAATGTTTGTGTTAGGACAAAGATCTACACTATAGTTGAATATAGGAGGGCTAGCCCCCCAAAAAGTGAGGACAGAAAAGTGAGGACGCCAATTCACCTATAGCTAAGACCCGCCCTATCCTACTTAGACACTCCCACTTGGACACATTCTAGCCGGGCTCATTCATTCCAATGTAAGTATCATGGATTTTACACATTAAATACTGGTTCATTTTTGGAACCAGACCTTCAAAATATCTTCCAAATCCTACAACAAGGCCTGCCATATGCACTGGAAAAATATGTGCGTGGAATTTCTTTAAACAAAAAAACAATGTTTTATCATATAGGAAAACTATTGGTGGAGATCATAGCAGTTTGGGGAAGGGCTTAGCTATAGGTCAATTGTGATTGGCCGGAGTGTGATGATGTATGATGATGTATGATGACAAGACCACCCCTCACTTCACACACACAGGTGTGATTTTTGTTTTGATAGCTGCTAAAGCCTGGGATCTCAAAGGGGACGGCCCTTATAGCACCACCACACATAAGTAATGGTCAGAGATTAAACCGATTGATGAAGGTCCTTATCATACGACCTGGCCGGGGACCCGTTTGGAGAGTTCATCTACCTCGGACGAACTCCCTCTAATGATTCCCTTCTTGACGACGTAATTAAACCCTCAGCCCATTGTCTTGATTCATTAGCTGCACGGCGCGCTTTGCCAACCTTGATCAATTACACGACCACCACTTGGAGCCAGACTCTTTAGTGAACACTGTCACGTAGCTCTGTCACTCTGTAAGTGGCTGCTGCTCGGGAGACCGGTGCATGTGGGGAGCTGCTGGCATGTGCATGTTGTGCGTCAGCACGTGCACGGGAGGCATTACAACACTGTCATTATGGCCACCTATAATGAATGTCTCAACAGCAACAACAGCAGCAGCACTGAAATAGGACAGGTACTTAGTATACACTGGGAAGTGGACCTAGGCTCATGCCCTCGGGTATGTGCGTGCGTGCTTGCGTGCGTGTGTGTACGTGCATGCGACTACATTATGTTTATATGCTTAACAAGTGCAGATTACCAGGCCACTCTTTAACCCATTCAGGCCTGACGTCGAAATAAAAAAAAGTCTTCTGAAAGAATATATATTCAAAGATTTGTGCCGCATTTTCACGATTTTTCAAAAATAGCAGACCTGCTTTTTTTCAATAGCTAAAGTATAACACAATGCTTAGTTAAAACACCAAAAGGGGTTCCCGCCGAGTATGGGTTGTATATTGTATGCCAATTCTTCTGGTGATAGAATGTGCAATTATGCATTATGCCTATACAAGTATATCTACTAATGGATGGTTCATATCTTGTTTTCAATTAGTGTTACATTACTGTACTGTACTTCTGTATCTCTGCTCTTATCTAACTGTGTGTTTCATCCTTACTGGGGTGCTGCTGCTATGACAACTGAATTTCCCTCAGGATCACAAGGTCCTGTCTGTCTGTCTGTCTGTCTGTCAGCCCTTCTATTTATAAAAATGAAAGTTTGAGAGCGCAATTCTTGCCGATTGGATTCATTTGTTGCCTTTTTGTGATGATAATTAAGGATATGCCAGAAATGTTTCAACCCATTTGTTTACCGAAGAGACATTGAAGAGAAAAGTTAAGCACAGAAATAAATCAAAACTGTCTTGAAATGTAAAAGCGTCAGCCAACATGGTGGTCAGTTGTCAGAACAATGGTCTGATCACCCAGTTCCTTGTTTACTTGCTCTCATTGGGATCCATCTATATAAGTATGTCTATGATTTATGCCTGACAGCAATGAAATGTTTCTTTCACAAGAGAAATGGTGCATTTATACATTGATCTCACATTACATTCACCCATTCACAAACACATTCCCACACCGATGGCGGAGGAAACCACATCAGGAGCAATTAGGGGTTCAGAGTCTTGCTCAAGGACACTTCGACACCAACTCTGTGGGGGAGCCTGGGATCGAACCGGGAACCTCACGGTTGCCATCCATCCAGCCTCTCTACCGGCCACTCTACCCCTGATCCACTGCCGGCTCCCAGTGTTACATGTTTAAATGCAACCTTTGCCCGAGGAAAGGCCTCTAGAAGGTTGTAACGCAGGGATGTCAAACTCAAATACACAGTGGGCCAAAATAAAACAATTGGTACAAGTCGAGGGCCGGACTGAGTTTCAACACACGGGCACCGGTCATGAGGACGTCCCAGGCAAACAGCAAAAAAGTAAATGCATTAAAAACTGAAAATGCATTATTATTAAGCTCAGTTTCCTGTTCTATGATCCTCACAAAGCACTGCTTTCATAGTAAAATCAGTTGCATTCATTTCTTATCATAGTCTTCTTAGGTAATATTCTTTCATTACAGCCACGGTGCGCGCGCGGGCGCGCGACACACACACACACACACACACACACACACACACACACACACACACACACACACACACACACACACACACACACACACACACACACACACACACACACACACACACACACACACACACTTAAATGGTTGGCTGATATAAAAATACACTTCTAGATGATTTGATTATTCGTAAAAGTCAATAGTTGCAGGCAGCCCTGCACACACGCACTGAAACACACACTGACAATTGTCAACTGAAGCATTAATTCCTAATTGCTCCATCAATTTCCCTGTTTACTTGAATTAAAGGATTCTGTGGTACACTGTGGTTAACAAACAAACAAACAAATCTATCTATGTAAAGTGCCTTGTAGCTCCTTTCGGAACCCTACGTTAAAGTTTCTGACATTTTGATGACTTTATGTAGGGTTCCTTCTCACCGGATTCAAGCGACATGGGATGCAATCTGATTTCCCCTGACTTACCCCAGTGCTGCGGTGTGGGTGTCACGCTGACATATTCCAAAAGAAGCATATGGACGCTATACGATACAACGAACCCTCTCACCCCCCCCCGAACGGCACAGAAGCCGTTAAGTATTTTTAATGTTTGTACGACCGTTTTGGCAGCTCTGAAATTCTCTCTTGTTGACATCCCATTGTACCGCCTCCAGCATCTCGGTTGGCTAGCAGCGCCTCCCTACGCGCCTCGTAGGCGCAGCTAGCCAACCGTAGGCGCAGCTAGCCAACCGAGATGTCAACAAGGAGGGACCGAAGAGAGAATTTCAGAGCTGCCAAAGCGGTCGTACAAACATTAAAAATACTTAACGGCTTCTGAGCCGTTCGCGGGGGGGGTCAGATGGTTCGTTGTCTCCTATAGCGTTCATATGCTTCGTTTGGAATATGTCAGCGTGACACCCACACCGCAGCACAGGGCTAAGTCAGGGGAAATCAGATTGCATCCCATGTCGCTTGAATCCGGTGAGACCGGACCCTACGTGGTAGGTCCAAAGGAGCTCAACCCGGGGGGTCCGGAGACGGGCTAAGTGCCTTGGAGCTTGTAGATCGGCTATTTTCAGCAAGTGTAAAATCAGCCGGCATCAAGGCCCGCCAAAATACTTTTTTAGTCGACTAAATAAACTGTAGATTTAGTCGACTAAAACCTTTTGTCAACATTTAGTCAACACTATGACTAAAACTAAAATCAACATTTGATGTCAAAATCAACGCCGCTGCGTACTACGGATGTTACACCGATCGTCCACAGAAGCATGCCCTCGACTCCCACTGGCGGTCACGAGAAACTTGATACAACAAGTAGTCTACACGTGAACACGCAGAGGCATGGCATCAATCACAGATACGTTTGTTTATACACGTGTCATAATGGAGTGAGTTGATTCATTGACTGATCTTGCATAATTCCCAGCTGCATTAGCCTGGGTCTCTTGACTCTCATTACACTGTTATCAGGCAATCATGAATTATTGCTTCAGGGCAGGTTATTGTACCACAACGTCATTTTAATTTGACAGATTTGACGTGGTTATGGGACCTGCATTTTCATCACAAAGTTTCTCTTGCAAAACATGGCAACACAGCAAGAGGAAAGAGGAACTTATGCACACACAAACGCAAAGGTGGATAGTTGAGGGTATAGTTATAAACAAGGGTGTAAATCCCCTGTTGGCGCCCCCTAAAGGGCTTCTTTAACCAGTGATTTGAACCATTCTAGAGCCCCACAATCTCTCTAGAAGGGCTGTAAAGTATTAGTAGTATTAGAATGGGGCTATGTGAGCCAGTCACTGCATGCAAACTTATACAGGAGAGCTCAAAAACGACATAATCCGATTTTGGCCAAACATGAGTTACCTAAATGTTCAGGTCCATGCGTATAGTCAGCGCCGCTGTTAGCCTGGCTAATAAGCCAGACCGAATCAGCCGTTGGCAAAAAAAATGTTAGTCTGGCTTATTAGCCAGGCTACGCCGCTGTTACAACTACATCCCTAGGGCAAAACTGGCGTACACTGTTCCCCATATTACAACTCACTATGTTTACCTCCAACAGCAGAAACAAACAACACAACTCATATACTGTATAGATTCACATCAGCCTTCAGTTCCAGAGCCAGAAACAGTCACTCATTGACTGGAAATAGAGCATCAGCTTTGAATCACATTAGTAAAACACCTTATGACAGCAATGGAACAACACCTCGGATCACATTAGAATACACAGCATACAACACAATATGACAACCAGAGAGCAACAGCTTAATCACATTTGTATACACACATAGCTCATAAAACAAATACAAAACAAACACCTGAGAGAGAGAGCGAGAGAGAGAGCGAGAGAGAGAGAGAGAGAGAGAGAGAGAGAGAGAGAGAGAGAGAGAGAAAGATGCATGCATCAGTTAGCCGCAATTTGCAACTCTTTGTTTTATAATGGGATGAATCTAGAGTTGCAATACCCTCCATTGACTCCCCACTCATCCAAATTGCTTTTGTGATCTGCTTGTATTAAACAATTAAAGTTAAACTCACCAACATTGCAGCTGTAGGGAAAGCTTGAATTATCCTTTTTCAATCTGCAAAGTGTTTATTGTTTCATAAAAATCCACCGTAGACATGTTATGAGCTACTTTGTCAAGACATTATTTTTCTATAGGTGTTGGAGTTGGGAAGCAGTCATTTTTATTAACGGGTCGCACTGCTGCCTCCTGCATTATGTGCAAATTCGAAACAGGTGGTACGCAGGGCCGTTCAGTGACTTCAACGAGTGCTTTTGACATTCCCATAGGGATGCCACGTTGAAAGTGGTCAATTAATGGTTATACGTACAATAAAAGGCTTATCTAAATTATAACGTGTCACATCATCTGACATGTAGATGGACGGTCGGCTGGGGTGAAATCAGATTCATCTGATGAAACAATTCAGAGTTGGGGACAATATGCATAAAATAACTGAATCTGAGGTTAAATGTGAACACCGGCATAGGGGGTGGCAAAATCACCATCCCTTGACGACCCAAATGACACCCCTGAGGCCCTGGCCAGCTCTCCCCCTGATGTTGACAGTGGCTAGGCTCAAGCCAAACTGAACTCCTTCACCTGCGTGCAAGCCCTTTACACAGGTGAGGCAAACCATATCCCAATCAGCAAATTGGTAACTCAATTAGCACAGCTAACTAAGGCCCATGAGTAATCGTACACAATTTCTATTCATTATAAAGGAATTTACAAACACTCATGTATATGTTTCCCAGGCGCCAATGCATTCACACATTTTAAATGAGACAACATTTAATGCAAACATGAACCTGAACACCCCTCCTATTATAGAGTGCTTGGCACCTTCCCAATCAACATAATCGCCAGCACATGTAGCCTACACTGTTGAACATGAACACAATAGGCCTATCTCACAGCCCGTTTTTCACGCCCACTTCCGGTAAATAGTGGTGACTTTAACATGGGCATTTACACGTTTTTTTCTCTGGAGAATCTAAGTACATTTTCTAATGTAAAAATGTGACAGACCAATATTATTATGAAGCAAACAAGATGGTAAATCAGGTCGAGCAGATAGAACAAACCTTACCTTGAGAAAACAAAAGTTGTAGACTTCTTAAATAACCTCTTTTAACATGTAGCGTCTATGGAGTGACGTCACGCTATCACCACTAACCCCGAAAGGGGGCGTATTTAGGGGGGCGGGGAAATTCTGTGAGATAGGCTTATTGAAGAGTCACTTCCAATTCAGCTGGTGTTGTCAATTAGTCATTTGACTATAGCCTACTAGGCTGTGTGGTGTGTGCAAGGTCCTTGGTGTGTGTGTGCGTGCGTGTGCGTGCGAGGTGGAGTACAGGCGAGAGGTGTCTTCTTGCGGTGCAGAGCAAATAACCAGTCTGCATCAATGTGAAGAAGACAATTAAGGAGACGATTGTTGACTTTAGAAAGAGTGGCCCATATCCATTCCAGTCCCCTCTACATCAGCGGAGATGCTGTGGAGGTGGTCTCTATAGTTTCAAGAACTATACTGTAGGTGTGCACATTGCCAACAACCTGACGTGGAAGCTCAACTCAGCCTCCTTAATAAAGACACTATACTTCCTGAGGAGACTGAAGCGGGCGGGGCTGGGTTACCCCTGTCCTTAATAGCTCCTTCCAGGGACGTGCACACAGACGGACACACACACACACACACACACACACACACACACACACACACACACACACACACACACACACACACACACACACACACACACACACACACACACACACACACACACACACACGGACGGACGGACGGACGGACGGACCCACACACAGTGCAAAACATACTCTCTCCCCATGCCTTCGGCCTGGTGGAGACAAAAATAAGTAGTATGCCTGAAGAATGTGTTCTGCACCTGCGTCAATTCTATAATTCATATGTTCGGTCAATTGTACAGTACATCAAGTCCTGATGATGGGTGGGCCACAGGTGTGGTGTGTCACACTGCATATACAAATGAATTGTCTACACTGTGTGTGAAGCTTAGAGTATATATATATATATTAATAGAGACGTCACCGGATTTCTCCTCCCATCCACTTGCATTGAGTTGCTGACCTAGCGCATGAGGCGTTCTTCCGGGTTGGAAACAGTGCATTCTGGGATTGCTTATGGGCTGGACGTGAACGCGCTGGGCCGTTGACTATCATTGCGCGCGTTCACGTATGAAAAATAGCGTTCACGTTTGAAACATAGCGTTCACGTACATAGCGTTCACGTATGAAACATAGCGGTCACGTGTTATGGCTGGGCCCATACGTTGACGTCTCTATTATATTTATTTACTGGACCTGTACGTGCCCGTTGGTCACCGGCCTACTTGAGAACGATGCAACTTGGGAACCTAATAATACCCGGTGTCATAGCACCCGTTTTAACTATGTGTATGTGTCCCTTTTGTGCCCATACTGTATATGGAGATCTCTGTACCTGCCTGTGTGTGAAGAGGGCAAACTGATTGACTGTGAAAAGTGTAATCAATTTGCAGGTGTGGGGTTGCCATGGAAATCAATTGGCTGAGGCAGAGGCTGGGAATTGCACAACATTGAGCGCAAATGGAAGACAATTACAATACATTGTCATTCCCTTTTTGTGAATGTTTGCTTTGTTCTCCCATGGCTCCCTCCGTTTTTAAAAAACAATTCATTACCATTCTTTCACTTCCTTGCAATGTCAATAACACTGTAAATGAATGTGCTTTGTTCTTCAGTTATTTGTGGTTATCAAGCTTCCTGCAAGATTATTCAAGACTGGATTATTGGCTTTACTTTAACTTTTCAATTACAGAGGAGAACGTCTTCATCAAAATTCAATACTGAGGAGGTGATTTCTCCAGGGATTTTTTTTTATTGTTTTATTTATTATAATACGGCTGTTGCAACATTTCAGCCATGTGTAATTATTCTACTTGGAGTTAGAGCCTCCTCAACAGTGTTTACGAAAATATAAATGAGAAGACAAAAACAATTTACCGGTATTATACAGTAGGGACCAACTCAGTGGCCTTGTGGTTAGAGTGTCCGCCCGGAGACTGGGAGGTCGGGGTTCAATCCCTGGCCGGGTCATACCAAAGACTGTAAAAATGGGACCCAATGCCTCCCTGCTTGACACTCAGCATCAAGGGTTGGATTGGGGGTAAGTCCCTGCGACATACTAGTGTCATGTCCAGGGGGTGTACTTGTACATCAAGCTGCCTCACGCTACAGAAACAGGAGATAGGCTCCTGCCCCTATGGGCCTCATGGCTCAGCAAGGCTACTTACTACAGTAGGGGGGGGGGAATACATAATTTAAAAGGATAATAAGGCATACAAATGTCACAGAAATGCAGCATACTATAGTGTCCCCCCTGTCCTTGTCAAACAACAGCACAGCTGTACCACTCCCCTCCAAGCCCGCGGCCCGGAAACATGCATGTTGGAGACCACCTCAAGCCAAGCGTAAGGACAGATGCTATAGCATTCAATTCCATTTGAGGCTTTGGGCAACAAAAAACCTTTTGTCCTGCACTCAAACCCCAAGGAGATGTTAAGCTCTTTTTCTTCAATCCGAAAGATTCCAATTTTCAGATTAGATCATCAGATGGTACCTGCGCTATAATGGACAATGTATTCAACCTCACTGCTTTCTAAACAGAAGCAGGATACCACTGTTGAGTGTGACTTCTGCGTCAAGGTCAAGGTTCAATGGCAAATGGAATTCTGAGACAATATTCAAGGTGGCGACAGCTTTTCATATACATGATATCATGGGGAGAAGTAAAATAAGTCTGGGTCAGCGGTAGTTGTGCCACAAGTGGCTTTTACAAGAATCTGCACAATATCATATCAGGAGGCAAAAGAGGAACAGCATAATGTATTTGAAGTGAAGGTTAGAAAACAACCATTATAACAACATTTCTCTCTCTATATATTCTACGCTAGTATCTCACAGGGACTTAAAGCCCCGATCCAACCCTTGATGCTGAGTGTCAAGCAGGTATTGGGTATCTTTTTTTTTGGTCTTTGGTATGACTTGGCCGGGGAATTGACCACGATCTCCCGATCTTAGGATGGACACATCAGGCCACTGAGCTGTTATTATTATCTTATTGTCAGTATCAGCCGAGAGCGAGGGTGTCTATATCTGCTTTGCAGGTGCCAGACCCTGAAATATGGATTGCTGAAGTGGAGTGCAACACCCCCAGCTCCCCAGTACTGCACAACTTAGTTACCCAAGCTGTAATTGTACAGTGTGTTGACAGCGCCCGGGATCAAAGCCATGGCCAAAAGTGGTCCAAAGATGAATGTTCCGTGAGATACCCGGACACAAACACAACACATACACAGTAGAAATCAGTATTCATTTAACTCTGACTTTAATATAGAACTAACACTGATAACATTTGACTGTTCACATGCCATACTTTCTGACATCATGAAAGAAGCTGACATCTGCGCTGCAAGCTCATTTGTGTCCCAGTTAGCTATATTGCAGCGAGATATTTTTCCTCCGGGGGAACATGCCTTTGACATGCATGCCATGTCAGTCACATGGTCTCATACCAGAGATTTTATGGGTTTCCTTGCCCATGAACCTGCTTAAATAAACAATTAAAGAGTTATGACAATTATTTCCCCCCTCTCAACCATGTTTAGTGAGCCTTGTGACATCATGTCACATGTTCAAAGGAGCCAGGGGAAAACCTCATGCCTATTTCTATATCAGCACTCTAAAAGTGCTATTGGTACTGGGATCCCTTGCTTAGTTTTACACAGAGCGCTTTTATGGTCCCACAAGGCCATTTAATCAGAGTTAACACCGTCTGGAACCAATGAGAGGGCAACGTCACGCGTGCACGCACGCACGCACGCACACATGCACAAACGCACGCACACACAGGCACGAACACAGACATGCTGCAGTAACAAACAAACCTGTGCACAATAACAGAGGCCATAAAATCTCTCTCTCTCTCTCTCTCTCTCTCTCTCTCTCTCTGGACAGAGTGATAGAGGGCAGTGCAGCCATAGTGATCAATATGTTTGTACTATAAATAGCCAGTAGCGCAGTGTGGCGCTAAGGAGGAGGGATGCAGGGGTAATATATTTGACGAGGGAAACCCGGCGGTGCTCAGCATGGAAATGCTGCTGTGCATTTAACGTGCTGAGCTGGCGACTGGCGCATTAGAGCCATTTGTTACCTGGCCAACGCTTTGAAATGCTGCTTGACATAGCATTGGAACACCACATGTCACACAATGTGATAGTGTAGCATATATCTTATTGTGGGTAGAATGGAAATATATCCTATGTATGTGTATTTTAGAAAAAGACTCCATGTTGCCTATATCTGAAAGCAGTAGCCTATTTGTTGAAATACAATGCATGAATAACATTATAGGATCTATATAGAGGGTATGCGCGACATCATCATGAGGTTTTCTCATGGTTTTCTTGCTTGTGAGCTTGTAGATCTGCTTTTATCAGCATGCAACCAAGTGTAAAATAACTTATACTGGATCTCTTGTCCACTAGTCCCTTCCTAACATTTTAGTCTAGGTTTTAGTTGTTGACGAAATTGTCAGTATATTTAGTGTTAGTTTTAGTCATCATGGCTTATAGTATTTATTTTGTTTTTATGTAGTTTTTGTCAGTGAAAAAAGGTAGTCGACGAACATTTTTCGTCATAGTATTAGTCGACAAAACAACACTCCTGCCTGGCTACTGCCAGGCCTCGGCCCTGCCTGCCTGCTCACTTCCACCCCACCAACCCCTACTTCCACCTTGGATTGAATAAAGACCTAATTTAACCTGCCTATCTGTGTTTAGTCTCTGTATTTGGGTTCACCAGCTTGCTAAGCGTGGCAGGGAGGCCTATACAGAATTACGTAATGTAATGGTGGAAAACATTAAACAGATGAACAATTTAAAAAGCTTTAAGCTATTGTGAATAATGAAATGACCAAGCAATAGATTGACA
Source organism: Electrona antarctica (assembly GCF_951216825.1). Taxonomy (NCBI): domain Eukaryota; kingdom Metazoa; phylum Chordata; class Actinopteri; order Myctophiformes; family Myctophidae; genus Electrona; species Electrona antarctica. The sequence goes on from NC_136803.1 coordinate 30,470,417, forward strand.
AAACGGTGTATTTTGCATCATTCACTGTTTTCTCCCATGTTCTCTGCCCTCCCAGCCTCTGAAGAGCTATCTATTGGTCACGGTGTATATACTTACCTCTTCCACACCCTCCCACACCTCATTTGGCAGCTATATGGAGTGAAATTACAGTGACCTTTTTGGCATTTGGTAAATATCAGGGGCGGAAGCTCTGGTCGTTAGCTCGATAATTCTCTCTCATTTCACCACCATAACACCGGCTCAGTGGACATGACTCAGCCGATAAGTCCTCTGATGGGGTTTCAAAATGGCTGCACGGTGATAGCATAAATAGCCTCATCTGTGACTTCACCCTTCTCTGTAATGGGCAGCTCCCCCTACAGTGTAGGGAGAGCTGCCCATTAGTCCGAAGGCCCATTATTCAGACAACGTTTATATTCCGCTTTGAAACAACTGTTTAAATATATAATATTGTTTGTATTGTTATATTAGTCCAATAATTAAATGGCAGAGGTGGACAAAATTGGATTATTTTGTTTCTCACCTGATTCTGACAGGACATTAGGGGCTCCATCTTGCGCCACCCTTATCCCTTATCCCTAAACTAATTTGCCATTTTTTACTATTTTAAAAAACCCTTTAAAATTGTAGGCAAATTTAGGGTATTAGCAGTGAACATGTTTCTATATCAGTGGTGCTCAATATTTCATGTCAAGGACCCCAAACATTTTATGTAATATGCCGCCGACCCCCATCTGAAAATATGTAGTCCCAGGGACCCTCCAGAAGCAAAGATTTGAGTTAAAAACTGAATATATATTCAAAGATTTGAGGCACATTTTCACGATTTTTCAAAAATAGCAGACCTACAAGTTCATATGAGCTTGTAGATCTGCTATTTTTCAATAGCTAAAGTATAACATAATGCTTAAACCCCAAAAGGGGTTCCCGCCCAAAATGGGTTTACACGCTGGAATCAAATTGAACCCAATTAATACACATCCTGGATTATAGTGTCAGTCATGTACAGAATGATGTGCAGATGTCTATTTGCAGAATCACCAGTAAAAGCAACAAAATCCCAAATAAATCACACTGAATCTTTTATTCAAGTGCAGAGGATAAGATGTTTCTATGGGGAGTTTTAATTACGGCAACTCATTTACATTTACAGCTGACATTTTTACTGCTGCTATAATACACTAGGGTATACCATGGATGAGGAACAAACAAACATGCACGTAAGCGCACGCACGCACGCACGCACGCACGCACGCACGCACACACACACACACACACACACACACACACACTAATTATATACGTTGAGGAATGAATGGGGGAAAAATTTAATGTGAGGACATTATTTGGGTCCCATACTGGCTTAGCTCCATAACAGAATGAAAAATGCGGGGGTGCATGTTGGTGGGTAGCTGCAGGGGGCTCCCATTTCCGTCCCATGGTGCATTGCAACCACAGAGAGAACGAGCAGTGGGGTGCCTACTTATGCCATCTACACAAGATGTACATCATAAACACAACTTCAAACTGAACGGATTGTGTTGTGTTGTGACTTCAGAGCCGGTGGCGACTGCTCAATAAAACATCATTAAGTTCCCTCTTGTGGATTCTGAATACTGTCAAGACTGTAAGGTATAAGTGTAAGGATTATATGCGCGATCCCACGTCAGACTTTTAAGAAGTACTTCTTCCATCAACTGAGTCACCTTCTCTCATGACAGCTTGGGAAAGACCCGTGGCACTTGCTAAAGTGCAATACTAGTACTCATCTTCACTGACTGTTACACAATGCGGATTTTGAGGAGATGTGATGCCATATGTCTCATTATATGAAATGGAAACAGCCTATTTCGATACACACCTGTATACGTGCGTGCACGTGCCTTCTTCCCGCTGTTTGTGTCACGTTGCTTTGAATTAATCAGTTTTTCTGTAATCCTTCTTTCAGAAGTAAACTCATTAACAACAAGACGCGCGAACGTGGGAAGCGAACGCAGCTCGTAAATTGCAATAACAACAATTAGAATAAATTACTTACTTTTTTAAGGTTTTTTTTTATTTTTTTTTATTTTTATTTTGTTTTAAGGTTTTTTTTAAGTTAAGTTTTTTTTAAAGTTTTTTTTAAAAGTTTTTTTTTAAGTTAAGATTTTTTTAAGTTAAGTTGTTTGTGTGTGTTGTGTGTGTGTGTGTGTGTGTGTGTGTGTGTGTGTGTGTGTGTGTGTGTGTGTGTGTGTGTGTGTGTGCGTGTGTGCGTGCACGTGTGTTTTTGTGTGTGATACAGCTGCGCCCTCTGGTGGCGGGCGGGTGGTGTTACAGCGTGACACACACACACACAGACAGACAGACAGACATGATCTGATGGGTCTCATAGTAAATGCTCACTGCGTTCGCAATCACTGCGTTCGCAATCATCCGCCAGAGATCACTCCCTTTTGAGACATACAGTAACTACATTGTGTACGGCAGCTGATGCGAAATCTAGACTCTGGTGTCGCTGGATGGGTGGGACGGCCCTCTCCTCAGCGCTGACATTTTAAATCTAGACTCTGGTGTCGCTGGATGGGTGGGACGGCCCTCTCCTCAGCGCTGACATTTTAAATCTAGACTCTGGTGTCGCTGGATGGGTGGGACGGCCCTCTCCTCAGCGCTGACATTTTCATAATCAAACGCTGACATCTGCCATCGCTCCCCGAGGGCCCTTGTCTGTTGTGGTTATGCTTCTGATGAGGAATATTTGCATAATACACGCAGATGTGTCACACCGTGTGGCTTGGCTTCTTTTCGGGGACTCTCAGAACCGTGTCCCGGCGTGCACTCCGAGTCTGTTTCAGGGCATGACCGATGGGAACTCACTAGCAAAGCCTACAAAACAACGGCCAACAACTACATCAAGACATGCTGTGCAGTGTTGATTCCGTTGACTAAAACTAAGACGAAAAAATGTCTGTCGACTACCTTTTTTCACTGGCGAAAACTAAATGGAAACTAAATGAAAACTAAGCTATGATGAAAATGTTAGGAAGGGACTAGTGGACAGGAGATCGAGTATAAGTCATTTTACACTTGGTTGCATGCTGAAAATAGCAGATCTACAAGCTCACAACGCGTCGCAGCGCAGCTTGTAGATCTGCTATTGTAGATCGGCATCAAGGCCCGCCAAAACACATTTTAGTCGACTAAATCAACTGTACATTTAGTCGACTAAAACTAGACTAACACTAAAACATTCCAGGTGACTAAAATGTGACTGAAACTAAATTATTAAACTATTGAAGAGACTACGACTAAAACTAAAACCAAAATGTGCTGCCAAAAACAACACTGATGCTGTGCTTTCACATCCCAGATGGACAGCCTGCTGAACAGATCGGGGATGTTGCATCATGGCATCATGGGGTTTCTTACTTTTTTTGTGCTTTGTCACTCAATTTGGCCCCTTCCGATTTGATGTATTTTTTGTATTTTATATATATATTTTAAAAAAGAATTATCCCATGATTTTGCAACCCATTTTTTCACCCAGTGTCAATTATCTAATGTAATCCTGGGTGGTACACTTCCTCTGCCAACCTGGGGGGGGGGCAGTGGCGGACTTACCTCATGCTTCCTTCTATGCATGAGGTGTCCAAGCTGCTTCTTTTCACCTGACGGGAGAGTTTCACCGGCCGAACGTAGCGTGTGGAAGGAACATGTTATTCCGACCAGTTCCTTTCCCCTCCATCAGGCGCCCCGGCTGGTCAGGGGAGGTAGTTTAGAGACCAGGATTACTGCATGTTTTTTGTGAGGGTACCTACCCTAGGGGACACGGGGAGAACATGCAAACTCCACACAGAAAGGCCCTTTCACCAACCCCGCCTCGGGTATGGGCACTGATGACGTGGAGGAGAGAACACGCCCCTGGCGCCCACAGCGTCCCCAGTGGGAATTGAACGCAGGACCTTTTAGCTGTGAGGCGACAGCACTACCGACTGTGCCACCGTGCCCCCTATTTGTCTCCACCAGGCCGAAGGCCTGGGGAGAGAGTATGTTTTGCACTCCGTCCGTGTGTCCGTCCTTCCTTCCGTCCGTCTGTGTACAGCTAATCTCCGGCACCGTTAACCCGGTCGATGCCAAACTTTGCACACACACTCCCTGGATGCCAACGATGAACCTCTGCCCCACATTTTCCAGAACGGCCTGTTATAGCGCCACCATGAGGCAGCTTTTCACATTTTTACCTAAAACTGCACCGATCTGCGTGAAACGTTGCATGCACACTCCCTAGAGGCCAAGGACAAACCTTTGACCTGCATTTTCCGCATCTGCCTTTTATAGCGCCACCAGGAGGCCGACTTTTGTAAAACACATTTTTTGATATTACTCCTCCAGATTCTGTCCAAAAATCTCACAAATCGTTACACAGTATCTCTATGGTCATGTGCTCAAGTCGGATCTGTCTGATATTTCATATTCCATCCTAATTGGCTATAATTGGCTTTCACAGTTTGTAAGATTGCCCCGTTTTGAACAATAGCCTCAAATCATGAACGCAGCATGCAATTTACGTGAAATCTTTCACACATTGTCTTACTAGGCTGAGGAATATATCCCACCCTTTTCACATTGGCCTGTTATAGCGCCACCAACAGGTTGATTTTTGCAAAACACATTTTTGGAACAAAATGCCTCAAATCATCCAATTGCCATCAAAGGCGTATGAAGAAATGGCAATCGGTACACATGATCTCTGTAGTCATGTGATCAAGACGAGTCTGTTGGATTTCTCAGATTGTACACTGATTGGCTAAGATTGCCTTCCAAAGTTTTCAGGAGTGGCCCGTTTTGTACAAAATGCTGCACATGTCCTGCTCATCCAGAATTCTATCCTCAGAGATGCTATGAGTGATCTGGCTCTGCATTTCCTCAACAAAATGAAGAAAATTGTTGCAAAAACAAATAAAAAAAAACATCCTCCTAAACATTTTGCCAAACATCACACACACTCCTATCCTCCTGGTGGAGACCTGTGCCCGGAAGGGCACTTTTTCTAGTTTATAAATATTTTAATGTTTGGTTGTATATGTCCAACCATTGTGGCAGCGGTGGCCGAACGGTTTGCTGAGCGGTCTTGATACCGGAAGGTCGCCAGTTCATATCCCCGGGACCGGCACGTTAAAATTACCACCACTGTAGTGCCCTTGAGCAAGGCATTGAACCACTACCATGAAATGTTATATGAGCAGGGCCTGGCTGTAAACAAGTATCTGATGCTTAGTCCAGTTACCCTGGGTAAATATAGTAGCTTTGCTTTGCTTTGCTTTGCTTTACTTTATGCAGACTTTTGAAGAGCCATGCAGTGCTAATTGCAAGTAAACCTCAGAGAAGCTCTGCTCTTTCTTTATGTGCTCAAATAACAAGAGGGAAAAGTAAAACCCCTATAATACATCACATAGCTTTTCCAGATTAAAGGACCACTTCACTACTTTTCAACCTATCTTCATATAGGTCCTCACTAATAATCATGAAAAATGGCGCAATTGTTTTCTACTCGGTCTGTGTCTCATAGGAGGGCTGTGGGCAGTTCAGAAACCGTCCTCCAGTGACATCATTGATGGGGAATAAAACTGCAGGCTTTCTAGTCCTGAAAAGTTGCAATGCGAAAATGGAAGCCATCGTTCTCACGATAATGAAAATCTAAACATTTTTGTAAAAAAAATCTTGTTTAAAAGAAATCTGCCTAATGATGATGTCACTGGAGGACGGTTTCTAAACTGCCCACAGCCCTCCTATGAGACACAAAAAATAGTGCCATTTTATCATGATTATTAGTGAGGACCTATTATATGAAGATAGGTTGAAAAGTGGTGAAGTGGTCCTTTAATGATCGATAGACCTTATTTGCATTGTCAAAAACAATGTTGATGGCCTGGGCCGTGGCGCAGAAGTCCAGGCACCCTGGCTGGTAATCCAGTCTGGCAGTGGGCCGCAAGTTCGACTCCCGATCTTGACGGCCTTACTACTGCACCCCCCTCTGCACTCTCTCTCCCCATTTCCTGTCAGCCTACTGTCTATCCTTCTATAAAGAAATATAAAATAAAGGCAAAAGCAACCAATGTTGATAACAGTTTAGTATGCAGGGAACGCCGTTCCCTGCATACTAAATGCACCGATGTCCTGTTATCACATCGTTGGGGCGAGGGGAGGTGCCAGCTTAGTGGCTTTGATAAGACAGCTTGTGACTGGAATGCAATGCAATGGGTTAATAGGAAATCTGCACAAGGGGAATGAATCAGAATCAGTGTTGATTTCATCGACTAAAACTAAGACGAAAGATGTTCGTCGACTACCTTTTTTCACTGACGAACACTACATGGAATCAAAATGAAAACTAAGCTATGATGACTAAAACTAAGACTAAATATACTGACAATTTCGTCAACAAATAAAAACTGGACTAAAATGTTAGGAAGGGACAGTGGACAAGAGATCCAGTATAAGTAATTTTACACTTGGTTGCATACTGAAAATAGCAGATCTACAAGCTCACAACACGTCGCAACGCGACGTGTTGTGAGCTTGTAGATCGGCTATTGTAGATCGGCTTGTAGATTCAGCAAGTGTAAAAAACAGTCATTATGACACCATCAAGGCCCTCCAAAATGCATTTCATTCGACTAAATCAACTAAAATCTTATATTTAGTTGACTGAAACTAAAACATTCCGGGTGACTAAAACGTGACTAAGACTAAATGGAAGCTATTCAAGAGACTATAGGACTAAAACTAAAATAAAAATGTCCTGCCAAAAACAACAGTGATCAGAATCACTTCTCACCCCTGCCTCAACAACTATCTGCTGCAATTAAGTGTCCTTGAGCTTCACCTCTCTCTGCTCCAGTGGAGCTGCACAGTGGCCTGTGGTGCACAACTACAGCAGTTCCTGTGGTATACGTAAATAGTTAGTTGCTGCGAGAGTGAGGTCTAGCCAGCACCAACTCGGGATTCCTGGAATGAATAAACATATAAATAAAAATCACACCTGTGTGAAGTGAGGGGCGCTCTTATCATCGTACATCATCATGACGTAAAATTGACACTATGCCTATTTGCTCATGCAGACACTATATGGACGTAAAATTCTCCATTCATTGGGAATTTGTGGACGGTAAACTAAAATCTGGATGTAGGAGGGGCTAGCGCCTCAAAAATCACACCCGTGTGAAGTGAGGGTCACTCTTATATCATCATACATAATCTCATTCTGGCCAATCACAATTTGCGTCCTCACTTATTTCCTCACTTTTTATCCTCAATTTTATTTTTGAACTTAATGAATTGCTATGATAGCCAGCATTCTTCAGGGTACTTCAGGGTATCCCGAAGAAGTCATGGCTATAATTACTGAGGCCCCCTCTTATGCCCAGCTTTGTGTGGACCCCATAGCGATGATTTGAAAAAAATTGAGCAAAGTACAGTATGTATTAAGGATAAAAAGTGAGGACAGAAAAGTGAAGACGGAAAAGGGAGGACGCAAATTGTGATTGGCCGGAATCTGATGATGTAAGAGCGCCCCTCACTTCATCTGGGTGTAAACCACTCCTACAACTGGCTTTTTTGTGCAGAAAAAATGAGCATGGTTGCTATGTTCACCCTGTTGTAATGACGTAATGAAATCACACCCGGGTGAACAGGGTGAACATAGCAACCATGCTCATTTTTTCTGCACAAACAAAGCCAGGTAATGAAATCACACCCGGGTGTGATTTCATTACGTCAGACATGATTTCATTACGTCAGACAGACCTTACACCACTCAGTTCACACAGGTGTGATTTTTATGTTATGTCGCAGATTACTATGAAAACCTGATAAACCTGTCAGTCCGTCAGTCAGTCCGTCCGTCATGCCACTATATAGGGCGGCTGTGGCTCAGGAGGTAGAGCAGGTCGTCCAATGATCCCTGGGTCGGCGGCTCGAATCCCGGCTCCTCCTCCTGTCCACATGTCAACGTGTCCTTGGGCAAGACACTGAACCCTACATTGCCTCCAATGAGTCGGTCGGTGTGAGCTCGCCACCATTGGTGTGGGAAGTGAGGTGTCGACTGTTTGCCACTTCACCTCCCTGCAATGTATGAATGAATGAACCATTGTAAAGCGTTTTGAGCACTGTTATGACCTGGCTCTTGGGCCATAACAAAGGATGAAGACACACGGCTGTTTAAAAGTGCACAAAACAATATTTATTTACAATATAAACAAACATCAAACAATACTAACATACTAAGGTGGGGTGTCAGTAGATCAGTAGTGTAAGTGAGTGGATGTGTGGTGAGTGTAGTGTGGGGTGTTGATGGTGCAAACAAGTGCTGCTGCTCTCATGGAAGGAGAGAGAGAGTGATGCCGGCCAACTCCCAGCCCTTTATAGAGCACACTGGGAGTACTGGCCAGGTGCTCCCAATGCACTGATTAGTAACTCAGAACCTGTAGGAAGCAAAGACATAGGCCTAGGCTACTTAACAAACCACAGGCCCTAGTAGGCCAACTAGAAAAGCACTATAAAAATGCAATTCATTATATATGGCCGTCAGTTCGTCACGCCTCATGAAACGTCTTGGTTTCTTTCTCCTTAGTCGCAAGTTTTCATTCCCCCACAAAAGAGCACCTTTGCTACTCTACACTTTCTTTTGTGAACCTCCCCACCTCCCCAAGCACCCAGACCTTTTCCTTTTTCATACAGTTATAGTTATTCCGAGTGATCCTATGATAAAACACTCCTATCCTGACTGAAGTAGTTTCTTCAAGGACGACACTGCTGTGCCCTTCCACATAGGGCACGATCGTGTCAGTGAATATGAGAGTGGAAATGATATGAATCCCATGCTATAGGGTCTTCACAGTCACCAGAACTCAACCCAAGCAAGCAACTATGGGAGATTTTGGACCGAACTCTCTACCACCATCATCTTTTGTTAGAATGGTGTATTATTTTCATACAAATATCCGTAGGCCTATAAATATTAAAATCCATAGACATACTGCATTATCCAGCCGCTATTGATTCTGTAATGAGGACTCTCTACACTCACTGTGGCAGCTATTATCAACAATAGATTTATTTTTGCATTCTATTTTTTAACCTGTGTAACAGACATACATTAAAACATTGATCCATATATAAGAAATATACCACAGTGTTCCCAGAACAGCAGAGACAAAGGACAAGAGCCAAGAATGCTGAAGGTTATATGTTGAAAACCACAGTCCCCGACTCCCCGCAAGATAAATAACTTGGTCTGTTTCTTTTAAAAATGCCAATATTCGCCAACATAATAAAAAACAAAACAAAATGGATGCTGGCATGCAAGAGAGATTGATATAATCCCGTCATGCATCATTTTAAGTGACACATTGCTCAATACAGATGCCCCTTTTTGGGAAAAAAATCAATAGAATAACAGTACACTTTGAGGTAAAAACAAAAGATTCTTTCAAACTAATGGCTACAGTATAGATAAGGATTTATTTTTGTAGTAGTTTCTTTTAACTTTTAAACTGCACTACATACCATTTATCAGGACATTGTGAGCCCGTCGACACGCAGGAAACGGTTGGTGCCATTGTGCGTGCGTGCCATTGTGCGTGCGTGCGTGCGTGCACTATTAAACTGTGACACATGGCAGCAACAGGGTCATTGTCTAACAGTTTCCCTACAGTGCTATTAGTGGAAACTGTGATCCATAACATCCAATATTTGTCAGTTTCAATGTTGCACTATGCAGGCATCTGAACCATTAGAGTCCTAACAGATACAGTATCACTGAGTAGGAGCGCTATACAGTATAATAGCACCAATTTATTTTTCCTGATGAGTGCCCTCTATCTGAACAATTGAACTCCCGGCATTTCAATTTCCCTGTTTTCCACAGTGTGCTAAACAACAATATTATTGCTCAATATTTCATCTCTTCCAAAACTGCATGTGCACGACGTGTATTAGGGTGTTCTTGGGAATGTAGTTGCAGGCGGCCCGGGTGATTTGTTGTAGTTGCAAATAGCTCTCCAATACCCATGTTACACATGTTGGCCCTGTTCCCTGCACAGTTACAGAGAAACATGTTTACTAAAGACTATTAGCGTAGACCTCCTCGCTATATAACTTTATCTATAACTCAATGTTTCTCGAGTCTATATCCTGACAGTTTTCAGAAAGAAACCCATGTTTCTATGTCAGTGGTTCTCAAACATTTTCATGTCAAGGACCCCCAGAATTATCTGTATTTGGCCGCCGACCCCCATCTGAAAATATGTTGTTCCAGGGACCCCCCTAGAAGCAAAGATTTGAGTTAAAAACGTTCGCTCTGAAAGAATATATATTCAAAGATTTGAGGCACATTTTAACGATGTTTTAAAAATAGCAGATCTACAAGCTCGTAGCGCGGCACCGAGTGCTGCGCTACGAGCTTGTAGATCTGCTATTTTTCAATAGCTAAAGTATAACATACGGTAATGCTAAAAACACCAAAAGGGGTTCCAGCCCAGAATGGGTACTATAAGTGTTACACAATCCCATGTTGGTGTCATCCCTGACTGATTGACTTCCAGTTTAATTCCAGCACCTCAAGCCAGAGAGGGGCGTGCATAATGCACGAGTTGAAAAGACATTCACAAAAATACATGAAGGGAGAAAAAAGAACTCGCCCCTCGCCCCACTCATGACAGGGAATGCAGCCTCAGCAGACAACGGTGCAAAGGCTTTCTGATGAGTATGCAGAGAACAAAGAAGACTCTGACTGCTAACAGCTGGCTGGGTGTCACCCAGGATCACCAGAAGCCTTCTGATCTTTGCAATGTATTCAGGTAATTACTGATGTTTGGTGACAGTGGGGGCAACCAAAAGCCAAATTGCATGTACACGCACGCACGCAGTCGCAGTCGCACACACACAGCTTTAAAACACATGGATAAACTTCCCATTTTTGAGGGGCACTAGCCCCTCCTATATACAGCTTTTGTCCCCACAGGTCTCAATATTTGCCATTGACAATGAAAGGAGAAATTTAGGTCAAATGTCCGCCAAATATGACGCAAATTTAACCAACAAATCACAAAAATTCAGTTGTCCCTGAGATGATGTATGATGATGTATAATGATAAGAGCGCCCCTCACTTCACACGGATGTGATTTTTTTCCCAATAATAAGACAATGTTATAATTAGAAAACATTAGATCGGTAATGATGGAAGATCCATGCCCCACACTGCTATGCAATACCCATTGTACCCGTGTCAGAGTACCCGTTCCACCCATCTGTCTGTGTCCCTTTTATATCCAAATATGGAGATTTCTGTATCTGTTTCTCTGTGTCCCTTTATGTCAGGCATGCCCAAATATGGAGTGTTTTGATGTCAGAACAGGCCAGCTCCATACAGTATGGAGCCTGGAGGGGCGCTGTACAGAGCCCATGGGCAGAGGCCTTTTGTGGCAGTTCTGCACAACCGTGTGTCCAAACGACTCGACAAACGACTCGACACCCCCTGCGGGGGTGTGGAACGCGTGTGTCGAATTTGAAGTCGATGGGGCAAACGGTTCTCGAGTTACACACATACAGACAGACGGACAGACGGACAGACAGACAGAGACATGGTGCATTTATAGTTAAATATTTGGCCTTGTGAGAAAATTTCTTAATTAAGCAGTACGTGTGTTGATAGTGTGACGTCATCAGGGAGTACGTGCGTGTCGACAGCACGTAGGAGGTCTAATTTCATAACTGTACATGTACATGTCCGAGAGCGATACGTGCCATCTGTGTTTCTGCTGATTGTTTTGTGTTGCTTTGCATCTTTCTGCACTTAAATAGAACGCTCCCTCGACAGGCCATCACCATTCATTTGGATAATACCACGGCTGATGAAAATTCATAGGTTCTATGAAAATGAAGCACAGTGGAAAAAGCATGAACCTTATTGGTGTGGATTATGCTGTGCAGTGAAACAACCAATGATTACCACACACACACACACACACACACACACACACACACACACACACACACACACACACACACACACACACACACACACACACACACACACACATACACAGTGACACACACACACACGATTTTTAGCAAAGTTAACAAAGTGTTTACATGTTTTTTGTTTCTTTCTTTACAGTTCTAAGTGTTGTCAAATTAAATACCGGTACTTCTGCTAGCTCATATGGAAAATTGGAGATCCCTTATGTCATCAATATGACATTAATTTTGTCTGTATGTGTCCCATATTATTCCCAAGGAGATCCCCGATGTCAACATTCTGATGTCATAGTATAGGCTACTGGCATTATAGACTGGCCTCTGACGATGGAAATGGAAACCTTATAACCAACATGATTTTAACCCATTTACTGTAGACATGAGCTCGATTCTACAAATGCCTTCTAAATCCTGACAGTTTTCTGAAAATGTTTCTATGTCAGTCGCTCTCAAGCATTTTCATGTCAAGGACCCCCATATGTAATTGGCCGCCGACCACCGTCTGAAAATAATGTTGTTCCAGAGACCCAGAAGCAAAGATTTGAGTTGAAAACGCTCGCTCTGAATATATATAGAGAGTATGCGCGTGACATGATCATCAAACCAGGAACTGAGTGGCAAAAAAACTACTTTCTGGCCTTGACAGCCCATACATCCAAACAGAAAAGTCCTATCTGATTGCATTAAACAACATTAAATGTTAAACTCACTTTGCCTGTTGCTTTGCCACTCGATTTGCCACTCGATGTGCCATTCACTTTAAGCATGCGCATACCCTCTATTCCAAATTTGCGCCACATTTTCACAATTTTTCAAAAATAGCAGACCTACAAGCTTGTAGCGCGGCAGGTAAAACTATTGAATTTACTTAATTAGCTATCGCAGGACAACACACCTATACTTTTGTGGGTGGGTGGGACGACTGTAATGTACAATGAATAGCAATAAAGTAAATGGTAACATTCAGGTAACACACTTAAGCGGTAGACATACTGCACATCTAAGGTTTTAAGATGATGTACTTGATCGCCGGTTTGTGCATAAATACTTGCTTTAGATGAAGGACCAGTCCATTAAATGAGGCCCCCGGCTTTGCAAAGAGGGTGAACCGGCTGACACTTGGCTCATTTAAAAAAACCTGCATTAACCCATTTAGACCTAAGTTCGATTCTACAAAATGTCTTCTAAATCCTGACAGTTTTCTGAAAAACCCATGTTTCTATGTCAGTCGTTCGGGGTGCATACTTAGTTTAGACTAGTCATTGGTTAGACATGGGTTAAGGTTATAGGTTTAGTTGTGCTGCCCCGTGGGAGGTTAGGTTTCTGGTCTTTTCTCCAATTTCTGAGGTACGAGCTGGTTAGGTTTCTGGTCTTTTCTCCAATTTCTGAGGTACGAGCTGGTTAGGTTTCTGGGCTTTTCTCCAATTTCTGAGGTACGAGCTGGTTAGGTTTCTGGGCTTTTCTCCAATTTCTGAGGTACGAGCTGGTTAGGTTTCTGGTAGGGTGAGGGTTTGAGATAGGTTGTAGTTGTAGGACTAATGACTTGTCTAACCAATGACTAGTCTAAACCAAAAACTGTCTAAACTCGACCCCCCAAAATATATGTAATTGGCCGCCGACCCCCATCTGAAAATATGTTGTCCCAGGGACCTTCCAGAAGCAAAGATTTGAGTTAAAAATGTTCGCTCTGAAAGAATGTTCAAAGGTTTGCCCTACATTTTCACGATTTTTCAAAAATAGCAGATCTACAAGCTCGTAGCGCGGCACTCGGTGCCGCGCTATGAGCTTGCAGATCTGCTATTTTTCAATAGCTAAAGTATAACATAATGCTTAAAACACCAAAAGGGGTTCCCGCCCAAAATGCATTAACGAAGATCCAGTAATGTCTTTTCTTTGGCAGTATAAAGAGGGGGAGGAAAAACAGCTATGGAGACACTCACCTTTCATGCCTGGATCAGTTCATCTTGCCTCCGTTGGTTCGATGCGATCAATCACCAGGTAAAAGCCCTTCATCTTCAGGTCCTCGGAGGTCGACGGGAGACACTTTAGGTATAGATGTTGCATCCGAGATGAAAACCGAGACGACAGTAGCTCATTGATTGGCTCCCGGCTCAGCGTGTGAGGGGAGCGTTTATAGCCGATGCCTTGGAAGCTATAGCGTGTTTTCAAACACCTTTCCTCTTCATTATTACTGGGTTGTATTTTTGTCCATTTTATAAGAACGGCATCAGGAGATGTTTGCTTGCCATTATGTTCGCTATAAGGAATCATATCCAAATGTGTCGGGAGGAAACCTCATAACTTCATTTTTGAGATTGTTGATTTTTTTTTTGCATAAATCAGTGCTATTGAACACCCTTTACGTCTGTGTGTTGTTTCGAAAATATTGAACCAATAGTAAAATGTGCTTTGGACAAAACCTCTTAACTCCATTGGACCCTAAAAATGTCTGCTAAAGCAACTAACTCGACCACCTCTCCCCCTCTCATGGAAGTAATTGACAATATATAAAGTTACAACACCAACTTTGATGTGGCTGTATTGCTTTGTTTTAAAAATATATGGTTTTCTTAATTTCCTGAAAAATGAAAATGTTTGAGTTATGAGGTTTCCTCCCGACAGCAGAGATATGGAGAAAGTGTTGTGGTTCTTTTGAGGTCCATGAAAAACAATGTCGTTTTAGATAACAGGAATTGGCTATATTTTTTTCATGCAATTATTCACTGTCCCTTTACATTGTGACTGATAACATCCAACAATGACAATCAATTATTCCCCTTAAAGCGGTTTAGCTAGCTTGCATGGTGTGGTGAAGACAACCTGCCATTCTTTATAGCCTCACTTACACAATTATATTTCCCATGATTTCATATTCATTATTTTCTATTCCCCACAATGCATTCTTTTACTACTCATTTAATGCTGCAGCATATTCACCATTGCCATATATTACTATTACAATATATAGGCAGATATCAATCACTTGAGTGAGCATCACAGAAAACATTGAAAACATATACAGTACTGTAGCCGGACAAAGATTCTTTGGCATTATATTATTTCTTTGTTTTTTTTGCGGCTTTCACCTTTATTTTATATTTTTTATAGAGGGACAGACAGTACGCTGACAGGAAATGGGTGAGAGAGATGGGGGAGTGACATGCAGTAAAGGCCGCCGGGATCTGGGGTCGAGCCCGTGGCACACTGCCATACTCGGGCTACCGGCCAAGGTGCCTGGACCGCTGAGCCCACATCCCTGATTTTTCCTATACAGGCAGGTGTTCGGGGGAATTTCACCGTGTTTAGTGATAAAGAAAGAACCAGAAAAATCCAATACACCCACAATGGATATTTTTTTTCCTTCACTGGACTTTTTCTCACATGGGTGGGTGGACCAAAGGAGAAGTTCCCAACTTCATTTCTATTTTTTTTTAATATATATTTTAAAAATAATATGCAAGTTTTTCACCGCCCCCCCCCCCCCCCCCCCCCCCCACACGACCACATTTTTTATGGAATATTTTATACTGGATAGTTGGTGTAACAAAAAATATGTTTAGTGTTCTAGGGTTAAGAGCATGCCTTCACACACTTGTATGTAGATTGAGTATGTGCACAACATAAAAAAAATGAACAAATGAACAAATGATAAAGATAGGATGAACCCTACTGTATATACAGTGACTTTGGTGACGCCATGCATGCTCTTTCCTCGAGCACTGCCGTCAGGCAAAACATCAACTTGGGATTTAATTTGACATGCTTACAATTATTAATGCAGCTGCCACTGGCATTCTTGTTCAAAAAGATTCGAGGATGAACACCCTCCACCCCCATCTCACGCACGCACGCACGCACACATGCACGCACTCACGCACACACACACGCGCGCGCGCGAGAGAGAGAGAGAGAGAGAGAGAGAGAGAGAGAGAGAGAGAGAGAGAGAGAGAGAGAGAGAGCCTGCATTATAATATGAAAGGTGCTCCTAATCATAAACAATCCTGATTGACAGAAGCCTATACTGTAGTTGTTTTGTTTTTGTGTTTCTTCTCTCTGTTGCTCTGGGTATTCTTTAAATCTTCTCCAAGTTGGTGAATGAAACTGTCAATCAAGGCAACGAAGCTTTGGTTTTCAGATGCCTTCCTTTATGAAATCAGAATTGCACATGAGAATACAAAGAAATAAAGTGTGCTACAAGGATAGGCATGGGGAAACCCCCGAAAGCCCTCAGGAGCTCACAAACAAGATCCTAAAGTTGATCACATCACACACACATTCATGTATATGCACGCACGCACGCACGCACGCACGCACGCACGCACGCACGCACAATGTTGAGTTACACAAAGGGAACAAAACTGTGTTGCCCCTTACTGTGCACCCACACATGCCAGCGTGGAGCTGTGCCAGTGGCATATAGTATAGCATTAACAAGCCATGGACCATCAGTGCAACATATTCCCCTCTCAGCCTTTTCCATATCCCACTGAGTTGTTCATGCAGCTTTTCTCTCCCTCTTGTATCTTTGTCAGTCAGCCGTGTGCAGAGCCGGATTTACATTGCTGAGGGCCCCCGGGCTGGAGCAAATTTGAGGGCCCCCCTTGGGGCGCGCGGGATGAGATGCTACATTCCATGTAGCATTTGTGGTGAATCTGTGTTAGATATGGAGATGGACAAGCACAAGGAAGAGGTTCACGTAGGGAGAAAATACATTAGAATTAGATGTTGCTATGGTGACGAAGGATTTAATTTTTACACAAAACACCGTATCCACTTGCATGCTATGCAATGCATGCAAGTGCATGCAGCTAAAACAATAGCCTGTTTGTAGATCCTACAAAATCGCTGTTTAAAGATCAAACATTCTACAAAAGAAACTCAGTGGCAACAAGCTCTCAAGCATTATTTATGTAAAAAGGGTACATTACTTGAATAAAACATACAACTATAAAATATACAAATGTAGATACAAATCTACAAGTATATCTATGAGTATTAGACATGAATACATTTAAAGCTGCACATATAAATGTGTCCGTTATGGTTGATCAAGTTGCCTGCCTGATGCGAAGGTGTGAGTCAGGCCCTTTCGATCTAGCATACAACATTGGCATTGTTGCATGCTAGATGTAAAGAAAGGGTTTGTTTACATCTTGCCCCAATGCATTTCCAATGGAAGTCACATGGTTTGACACAACATTTGTGTTGTACGGCTTTCGGCTGTGTTTCGACGGCCCCCCACCCCCTCATACAACACAAATGTTGTTTCAAACCATGTGACTCCCATTGGAAATGAATTGCGAGCTTGCATCAGTCAATAAGTCTCATGCATCAGCTATACATCAATCTGTTGTGAACGTGCATCTTGACCCAAATGCATTGGGGCAAGATGTAAACAAACCCTTTCTTTACATCTAGCATGCATCAATGTTGTATGCTAGATCGAAAGGTGTGAGTCAGGCATATGTCATCACACATACAAGGACACATGGTAGCTCAAATTAGAATCCTTCAAAACCGCTCGAGGGGCACTTTTTTACATAGAAGTGTAAATCTGTAGGCCTGTCTTTAATGTTCTGATTAATTGAAAATGGAGGACCTATGTAAACAAGTCTTAGTGCTTTTTTTCTGGTTTTACCCTCTTAGCAGATTTTGTATTGACATGTACTTTCGTTGAATTGTATAGGCCTACCCATTGTACAAACTGTTAATACAATTTGCAATCAATCAATCAATCAAACCAAGCTTTCTGTTCCAAGCCAACCGATGTTGTGCAGGATTTACACAAGACACATATGTATCCACTTATTAGATTGCATTCAAACAGCCATAGTAGTAGGCTATAGTAGTATAAGAGCCTTGCCGAGACATGAGGCCCATGGTAACACTAGTACTTAAAAGACTGAGTACAACGTTCAACGACAACAACTATGACAGTGACACAGACACAGTGAAGGCTCCTTTGACTCAAATACACCAGAGTAAGGCCAAGTGTGGACAAGGACGGACACATGCACATGCACCGCACAGACGAACAGTCTGGTGAAACGTAGGAGGACACTAGGAAGGAGGCAAACCATAGTCCTAGAGACCTCTCAGTGCCTGCTATCCCCCAAGAATACACAAGGCAGAGAGAGAGCTTCCAAAGGAACGTTAAGCTAGACATCCCAATACAAATCTGGTTAAAGATATTAGACTCTGTAATTGAACCCATCTCCCTCTATGGTTGTGAGATCTGGTGTCCCCTTACCAAGAACCTGAAAAATGGGATAAACACCAAACAGAGACTCTGCACACAGAACTCTGCCCACTCAACATCAAAATAAAGAAAAGAGCACTTAAATTCCATGACCACCTAAAAGAAAGCAAACTAGACACGCTCCATAACATAGCCCTCAATCATGGAGAAAACCTACAGGGATGCCCCCTATAGTCAGCTGGTCCAGGGACTATATAAACAAACGCAAGGACAGCCACCACTGAGAAACCCCATTGGACTTAACCAACAAAACAAAAAGAAAGCTACTGTACCTGGCATACTGGAAAGAGACCACCAAAAACCAAAGCAAAATGGAATGCTATCACTAAAACGAGAATATACATTGGCTGAATACCTAAACACGGTAAATGATCCAAAACTTAGGAAAGCATGACTATATATAGTACAGACTCAGTGAACACAGCCTTGCAATAAAGAAAGGCCGCCACAGACAGACCCTGCTCCCAAGGGAAGACAGACTTGCACCCACTGCATACACAATGTAGCCTTAATGGAAACCCAGACGTTTTATTTCCTGGAAAACCCAACGTGAGTTTGAAACTATGACCAACGACCAAAAAATCCCATACCGAAGGCTATTGGGAGAAATTCAACAATGTGCAAACACAGCAGCAAGAATTGTGACAAAAGAAGTTTCGCCAATGGAATACAACCACCCTAAGGACTAATCTGTACCAAGTAGACTGCTAGACCTTGCACATGTAAACAGAGCTGCTACCTTTAAACAGATCTTAAATCTTAGTTTTCTGTATAGCCTACTATTTAAATAGTCATGAGAAAAATGCTGCCATGAAGTGACTGCAAACAAGTGCTATTTGTTTCAAAAAAGCTTTATACCCTGTTATAACATGTACATAACGATGCAAGCTCTGTTTACAAAATTATGTAGGCCTACCCCCTCCAACTGTATACTTTCCCCATTTTCAACTGTTTTTATTGTATTGTGACTCTTGCTTTGGCAATGTAAACGTTTGTTTTCTCATGCCAATATAAAGCACCTTTGAATTGAATTGAAATTGTAAACTAATAGGAACTAGGCCTATGTGTGTAAATCAGTAAAGTCACATATAAGGTGGATGATAGCTTACAACATTATTTGAATGAAGTGCCTGCATGATGATGGGCCATCATCAGGTGTTGTTGTCCTGCTTTCAGGAGGAACATTTTTGAATAACAAAACACGGTATTTTTTTCTACACCACTTAGTCTAGTCACTGGAAGGGGGTATCATGCACCCCCCGGAATTATACTTCTAATCAGTGTTTTCTTATTGGAAAAAATGTGCTGAAAATGATGAGTTATGATAAAAAGTTGTCAAAATGTCCCACCTACCTCAAAACCCCCTTTTAGGTATATGGCTCTGGCGAAATTGTGTAAAGGCAAATATTAATTCACTAAAATTACATAAATAGACATGGTGGTCTGAAATTGGTCATGGAGTATCTTGACACATAGGGGTAAGTAGCAGAACAGGATTTGGTTGGTTGCTACCATTATATTCTTAAATATGTACCCACATCATCCTCAGAAACACACAAAAATATGGTGTCCGCTTGACTAATAACAACAAAGATGGTTATTTTCCAACACATTATGGTGAGTATCACTGCCTCACTTGTATATAGAAAACTTCCCATATCCCTAAGCTTCAATTTGAGCCCAAGATAACCTTTCTATCTTGTAAATTACTCTTTCTGTCGCCAAAATTCTGAACTATACCTCAAATCGGTGAAAATTGTATATTCAGTCAGTTTCAGCTATACATTTGGAATGAATGATTGAATAACCGAGTTTGAACTGACTCCACATTATGGAATATTTCTTGAATAAGGCATGTTAAAAAGTTGGCAAAGTGTCCAATCTACCATTGTTATGCAAATGAGTTATGAAACAATCGATTTTCACTATATCTCAGCCAATATTGCACTTAAATGAACAAATAAGGTGTCTAGACCTATGTTTTGAGGGTCAACCGGTCAAGGATCTCAGTGAAACTATTCTTAAAGTGACCACATGTGCCCGTGGCATGCTGGTGTACAAATCAGTGCTGCCATTACAATAAAGTCACATTTATACCAAGTAAGAGATACCAATATTGCATATAACTTTTACAAATAAGGTATCTAGACAGGTGCTGTGCATTTAAGCAAGCTTTATAATTTAGAATATACTGTAGCATAACATCAAAAACTAAAAACATTCTTAGTATGAACAATAGTATACGGCAGTATACACGCTATAGAATGGCCTGCAATATGCAGTACAAAATTCAAACAGTCACACAATCCTGTAACAGTATTCCATCCTATTACTATACACACTCAAAGGCAAAAATGTAAACACTGTACAAACAGTGACCACCCTAGCCTGCACCATAAAGAACAAAATGCACAAACGTCACATTAATCAGTCATCGTGTTCATAGAACTCATCAGTCTTCTTTGTCTTCTTGTCCATGGTCTCCAATGACAAGGATTTTCAACCATCTCTGCCCTTCATATGGTTTTGTTTTTACCACAATAGCTTCATCAGCTCGCTTGTATAAGACGATGGTTCTCTTCAGAGCAGAGTAGCATGGAGGAAGACGAGCCAGGTCAACTTTAGATTTAAGAAGTGAGTTTGTCATTTGCCCCCACCATTGTCCGCAGCAACTTGGCACGGGTGACGTCCACTGGGGCGGCGGTGGCTCAGGGGTAGAGTGGCTGGATGGTAACCGCAAGGTTGCCAGTTCAAACCCGGGCTCCCCCAGAGTTAGTGTCGAAGTGTCCTTGAGCAAGACACTGAACCCCTAACAGCTCCCGATGTGCAGGTTGGTGCTTTGCATGGTTTCCGCTGCCATCAGTGTATGAATGTGTGTGTGAATGTGTGTCTATGTAAAGCGCCTTGGATAAAGGCGCTTTATAAATGCACCATTTACCATACTGAAGACTCGCAACTCTGTCCATACAGCAGACAAATGAATTGCTCCAACTATACTAATTAAGGATCTGTTCCATATAGTGTAGCACAAGGCACATTTGAAGGACCCCCATAACCCTTACAGGTCCATTTGGTTCCATTTGTACATTCAGAGTTGCACACCCGTAAGGGGCCCTGCATATCAACAGCTCAGTGGCCTTGTGGTCAGAGCGTTTGCCTTGAGACTGGGAGGTCGGGGTTCGATCCCCGGCCGGGTCATACCAAAGACTCCGAAAAATGGAACCCAGTACATCCCTGCTTGTCCCTGCTTGGCACTCAGCATCAAGGGTTGGATTGGGGTAAGTCCCTGATACATACTAGCGTCATGTCCAGGGGGTGTACTTGTACATCAAGCTGCCTCCTACTACAGAAACAGGAGATAGGCTCCTGCCCTATGGGCCTCATGGCTCTGCAAGGCTTACAGGTCCATTTGGTTCCATTATGTACACACTGTAAAGTTACACACCCGTAAGAGGCCCTGGATATCATCAACAGCTCAGTGGCCTTGTAGTTAGAGCGTCCGCCCTGAGACTGGATGGTCAGGGGTTCGATCCCCAGCTGGGTAATACCAAAGGGTTAGATTGGGGTAAGTCCCTGCGACATACTAGTCATGCCAGGGAGTGTACTTGTTAGGCTCCTGCCCTATGGGCCACATGGCTTGGCTTGAGCTATAGAGCTATTTGAATTGTGAGTCTTCAGTGAAACAGTGGTGGGAGCAGATGACAAACTAATTTCTAAATCTAAAGTTGACCTGGCTCGTCTTCCTCCATGCTACTCTGCTCTGAAGAGAACCATTGTGTCTTATACAAGCGAGCTGATGAAGCTTTTTTGGAAAAACCAAAACCCTATGATGAAGGGCAGGGGGGGTTGAAACTAAAGAGTTTTTTAATCCAGTGTGTCCTGCGGTGCAGTCCTACCAACCTCACTGGTTGATCTCCTTGACACTGTCTGGAGAGCATGGACAAGAAGCCGGCGAGATAGAGGAATTGATTTAATCGGCACTGATTTGTACACCAGCATGCCATGGGCACATGTGGTCACTTTAGGAATAGTTTCACTGAGATCCTCGACCCTCAAAACATAGGTCTAGACACCTTATTTGTTCATTTAAGTGCAATATTGGCTGAGATATAGTGAAAATCGATTAATTTGATAATGGAGGCACTCATTTGCATAAAAATGGTAGATGGGACACTTTGCAAACTTTTTAACATAGCTTATTCAAGTAAGAAATATTCCATGATGTGGAGTGAGTTAAAACTCAGTCATTCATTCATTTATTCCAAATGTATAGCTGATACTGACTGAATATACAATTTTCACCGATTTGAGGTATAGTTCATAATTTTGGCGACAGAAAGAGTAATTTACAAGATAGAAAGGTTATCTTGGGCTCAAATTGAAGCTTGGGGATATGAGAAGTTTTCTATATACAAGTGAGGCAGTGATACTCACCATAATGTGTTGGAAAATAACCATCTTTGTTGTTATTAGTCAAGCGGACACCATATTTTTTGGTGTTTCTGAGGATGATGTGGGTCATATTTAAGAATATAATGGTAGCAAGCAACCAAATCCTGTTCTGCTACTTACCCCTATGTGTCAAGATACTCCATGACCAATTTCAGACCACCATGTCTATTTATGTAATTTTAGTGAATTAATATTTGCCTTTACACAATTTCGCCAGAGCCATATACCAAAAAGGGGGTTTTGAGGTAGGTGGGACATTTTGACAACTTTTTATCATAGCTCATCATTTTCAGCACATTTTTTCCAATAAGAAAACACTGATTAGAAGTATAATTCCGGGGGGTGCATGATACCCCCTTCCAGTGATACCCCCTTCCATGATACCCCCCCCCCCCCCCCCCCCCCCCACACACACACACACACACACACACCCACACACACACGTCTGTGCCTATTTAAGAGGACTGTGTTTTGTTTGGTGCCACACACACTGCCACTGCCACCAGTCATAGAGTCGAGAACTATAGCTTTGACATGGCTTTACTACAAACACTGAAGTCTCTGCTCAACAAGAGACTCTCTGCTGCTGCTGCTGCTGAAGACATAGTTGGGATCGTTGGAAAAATCGAGTATGAGGACCAAGATTTCTGTTCCAAGCAGGAAATTGACCGCCAACACAGACTGCTGGATATGGTTTTAAAACCAGAGATCAGATTACACCGATCAGGTTGGTAACACTTCATCACACTGTAAAAACTGAGTTTGAACATGAATCATTCTAAGCACATTTACATACATTCATATTGTAAAAATGAAAAGGTCAAATGGTGAGATTACAGTCCATCCATCAATGATGGAAGTTTTTGTGTGCGTCGCATCGCGAGCTTGTAGATCGGCTAAATGGCCGAAATGTGTTGAAGTGGTTAATGTAATAAAATCTCCAAAGTATT
The DNA here is from genome assembly GCF_951216825.1 of Electrona antarctica. NCBI lineage: Eukaryota > Metazoa > Chordata > Actinopteri > Myctophiformes > Myctophidae > Electrona > Electrona antarctica. The sequence continues at coordinate 30,494,094 of NC_136803.1, forward strand.
AGTAACTCAAGTTTTCAAATAATTGCATTGGAGTAAAAGTATACATTTTGGCTCTGAGATGTAGGCTAGTGGAGTAGAAGTAAAAGTATTGGAAATTGGATATACTCAAGTAAAGTAGGCTACAAATAGCTCTTAAGTAGCCTACAGTAGCCTACTTTACACCACTGCTATTATGTTTTTAGATAAGTTTCAGTAATTAGTGAATTTAGCAAAAGTGGCACAGAAAAACAATGGATGGAGTTCAAACGTGTAATGGTTTTGTGTTATTTTGTCTCTTTCGTAGACTCCCTGCACCTCCCTGCGTGTAAAGAGGTAAAGAGGCCCAGTCTGGTCCAGGAGCAACCCGAACCTCCCCTGATCAACCTGGATGAAAACACAGAGACACAGCCGCTGGCCACAACAACCTCAACTCAACCCATGGAAACACAAGCTGACGTGCAGAGCCGGATTTACCTTGCTGAGGGCCCCCGGGCTGGAGCAAATTTGAGGGCCCCCCTTGGGGCGCGCGATTTGGCCGAGCGGCGCAAAAAAATGTTGGGCTATTTTGTTTTCATTTTGGGGTACCCAGGCCCCTAAAAAGAGAGGCAGGCAGAAGCTCTCAATGGTTTAACCATAATACAACTAAATACAATAACAATACACACATTTCACTTGAATTGGGATTTCATTTTACAATTGTATAATTAAAAAAAAAAATATATATATATATATATATATATATATTTTTTTTTTGGGGGCCCCCCTAGTCGGGGGCCCCCGGGCTTCAGCCCACCCTAGCCCAACGGTAAATCCGCCTCTGGCCGTGTGTTTCATATAAGTAGCTCAAGCACACTATCTACTATGACAGAAGCACAGATGCATGCGTTGATTTGTCATTGTTGTGATATTTCCGACCTACACCAGTAGGAGAAAATATATAGGACCTATGCTACAACATGTGTGTGTTTGTGTGCATGTGGGCTCGACACCTAAGTGGCTTGGAGAAACCATCTCACGTGAGGTAAATAAATCACTCCATATCCTCATATCTTGTTCTGTACATAATGTATCACTATTTGCCCGTTGGAAGTCATTATGCTGTTGTTGTCGTATTGTTTTTACACCAACGACCTTATTAACTATTTGGAGGGGGCAGGGAGTCAAGCATACCTTGCAAACAAATCATTGATTTACAATATAGGAATCATGGGGCCAGTTTGTTTCTCTGTACTAACCATTAACCAATTTAGGCCTGACATCGAAATTTAAAAACAATTCTTCTAAATCATGACAGTTTTCTGAAGAACCTACCCGGTATGTTTCTATATCAGTGGTGCTCAATATTTCATGTCAAGGAGCCCACAAAATTTATGTAATTGGCCACCGACCCCCATCTGAAAATATGTTGTTCCCCCCATGAAGCAAAGATTTGATTTTAAAACGTTTGCTCTGAAAGAATATATATTCAAAGATTTGCGCCACATTTTCAAAAATAGCTAAAGTATAACATAATGCTTATAACACCAAAAGGGGTTCCCGCCCAGAATGGGTTAAAGTACAATGAGCCTGTGTAACCTTGTTTTCTGTCCTGTTTTGAAAGCAGAATGATTTTTTATTTTATCTTCTTAAACTATATAGTATGGCCGGGCGTTCGGGGAATAGCCACGGTTCAGAACAAGTGGCTGTTCGGAGAACCGCTCATCAATTCGACTTCACACTCAACACTGACTGCACTCCTGTGGTTCCTCAGCAATTACACGCTTTTATATGAGATAAGGGCAGACAGACATAATGAATAGAAAGACATATAGTACATTAAATAGAGCCATTTGTGTAATGTTTTGATAGATTTGATAGATAGATGCTATAGCTGGTGAACAAGGATGGTGTTTCACAGTTCACACTCACACTATATATTTTCCACATCAATTTCACAAAGGCACCCCTTCTAGTTTTGAACAGATACGGCAGTGTTTGGGATAAGTGTTTCAATGGGACTCCATCCAAAATGCTGTTGTCGATATTATAAATTGGTTCTGAGACATGAAAGGACTCTGCAAGTCCATTTAATCCGCTCGCGCTACAGGCTACAATGAAATACTACTTCCTTCCAAGACTCTCCTCATATGCACTACTGCCTAGTCACAGTGTTCTGGATACTAAGGGCTCCATTTTCGCCACCGCTAAACCCCATGGGTCCTCATTCACAACGGCGTTTACGCCAGAGTGTAACGGAAGCGTATACAGATACTAAATATCATCGTATTTCTCTGTCCGATCACGCTGCGATTTGCTCCCGTCTTATTCAGGGAAGCTGGTGTAATCACTTCATTTGTGCGGATCGCAGAGTGTAGCCTTTCCGCATTTTTCCCAAGCGATTCGCCTGGTGTCGCCTGGTTAGAACGCCCATCCCACACCATATAAGGCAACAGGAAATATCGAAATACGTGATCATAGCCTGCACCGGGCTTTAAATTATATACAACAGCCGCGATGAGCTTGTAGAGCAGTTAATTTTTACAGGCGGGTCTCTGCACGGACAGATCTTCAAGCAAACAGCGCGAGTTTTGTATATAATTATAAACGAAACTTGCCAACTTGGCACGCATTGCTTCACTCCTTGTTAAATGTCAGAACGTTAATAAGTTAACTGATGTTACAGTTACTTTCACATAATGAGAAAGAAGTTAATTTGTACTGTTCACCACACAACCAAATGCTATATTAAAACTCGGCAATGATAAAAGGCCCTATTGATTGCGGTGATTGATTCCCTGCCCTGCACTGTCGGATTTGGAAAGCAAATATATGGACATGCATGGACACAGGACATATTTTCTTTCTTTTTTTTCTTGTGGGATTTGGACTTAAGGCTATATTTCATCCGATCCAACTACGTTGTATGTTTCCTCAGCTGCAGGTAAGAGTTGGCTATTCTGTGTGGCGTCCGCATGTGATCAATATACATATTATAAATTAATACCACGACGCAAATGGAGGCAGATAGGTGCTTGCAGCAAATGCATTTAGGCCTACGTGAAACTTTAATTGGCTGAGTCTCTGTCAACACGCTGATCAGCGAGTTACAGTGGTAATAATAATCATCATCAACAGCCTTTCTTGTCTGTCTGTCCGTCATGTTTGTGAACAAGCGCGAGTGGAGGTGAGCTGGCTTAAAACTATGATATGACTGGCCGACTTTCAAACACGCTGATGCCATTCATTCAAATAGGCTAATGTGGTCTTCTATTTTTTATATAGGGCTAATCCCCCCCCCCCCCCCCACACACACACACACACGCACCGACAGTCAGACTGACTCAAAGGAGCTCCATAACGAAACAATTTAAATAGGCCTATACTGCAGACATTACTACACTAAACAACGTTGGATTCGTACAGTGCAGAATGCAGATAAGTGTATGTTCTTATTATAATTGTGAGTTTGTTTTTTAACATGCAGCGCGAGTCCGCGAGACTGCGAGAGCCGATCTACAAGCTCACAGCGCGTTGCACTGCGAGTAGAAAGCTGTCAAGTGAGCAGCGCAATCGCGCATGCTAGAAATATCCTAATAAATAAATAAAAAAGGTGTCGGGCTTGCAGGGGCAGTTTCTGTATGGCACTCTAGGCTAACCTGCCTCTAGAATGCATGCATTGCCTACATATTTTATCTGAGGTTTGGGGACTTTTAATTGATTCAGCATGAAGACTAAAGCCTTCTTAATACATCTACGCAAGCCGTACACGACCATGAGAGGTGGCGCAGCTTTCAGCGGAATTTCCGACCAACCCACGTCACCGTCAAGTTCATGTTCAAGTTCATGAATTCCCACGTAATGTGGGAATCCACGTAAATGCCTGTCCGCTCACGCTCCGCTCACGTAACGTCACTTTATGAGCGTAAACGCCGTTGTGAATGAGGACCCATATCCCTAAACTTCTTTGCCTTTTTTTACTATTTCGAAAATAGTTCAACTAGCCAATCTACATTGACACGTTGTGAGCTTGTAGACTGCATGGCCATTGTATCTTTTAAAAAATGTTTTGCAAAATAGTAAAAAAAAAAAAAAAAAAAAAGGCAAAGAAGTTTAGGGATAAGGGCTTTAGCGATGACGAAAATGGAGCCCTAAATCTGAATTCAAAGCATTTTGTGCGTTTTCGTGAATGTGTTGTGTTTAAGTTGAAATGCACAAAAATGGGTAGACCTGATAATGCATTCTAAAGCTTTATCTTTGCAGTCTAATTGACCACTAACCGACCTCTGTAAATGGATCATTCTGTTTATACTGTGTGGCATATTTATGACTTCAAGGTAGTTTCATTGATTTTCTGCTTGACTTGACCTGCAGCAGGTTGGTCTTTTTAAGTGGGTTGTTCTTGAGAGGAAATGTAAAACAGCGTTTGAATATGGTGTTTTGTTTACGATGCTTTGGTAGATTAGATGTGCACACGTATGCGCACACATGCGCTATATTTGCTATTAAATTATGTAAATACTTTAATTATTAAATGCATTGAAAGCAGTTGAGTGAATCCATTAGTAGCCATTAGAATCATTAAGAGCTGCTTTACTGGAACATATTATGTTTGTTTGTTTACCTTTCAATTTGCGTTGGGGGCTCTGGACAGAGAGACAAGAAAAGTCCACATCTGATAAATTGGCCTAATAATATACATAGTGAAAAGTGTAAGCAATTGCATTGTTATGCTTCAGAGTTGGAATGGACGACATTGGCCAGTGGAGTTAATTCGAAGAAGCATGGCTTGGCTTCAAAACCAAAAATGTACATCAGCACTGAACAACATGGCTCCCCTGAGAAGGGTCAAAAGCCGCTCCGAGCCATGGATGAATTCGGACATTCTGACTGCAAAGAAAGCCAGAGACCAAAAACATTTGACCTATAATATATTTTGTCAGTTTCACTACTATCTTATCTATCCAAATATAGGCTATATAGGGTCTGTATTTTTTTGTTGTACATCTGTATTGTATTTGAACAAATCAGGACCCCAGGAAGCCTATCATGTGTCTCTAATAGAGCGTCGCAGTCCCGCCCCCTTTCCAGACCCGGAAAATAATTCCCCGTTCATTTTCCTCATAGACTTTTCAAAAAATACGTTTACGCCGCGGACAAAGCCAACTCGAGTTGTGACAAATCATGACAACAAACACAATGTTTTGGGCAGGTCAAATAAATTGTAAGAAGAAAAACAAAACAAAAAGTGTTGTAACCTGCCTTTTTCTTCTTCTTTCTAATCATTTGATCGGCCCAAAACATTGTGTTTGTTGTCATGATGTGTCACAACTCGAGTTGGCTTTGTCCGCGTCTTTAAATAAATATTTTTTGAAAAGTCTATGAGGAAAAGGAACGGGGATTTCTTTTCCGGGTCTGGAAAGAGGGCGGGAGTGCGACGCTCTATAGGGATCTGTTAATAAACATAAACGGTACCTGGAAGCTGAGCAGCACCACTGGACCAATAAATAAAGGTGCTTAGAAGTAGGCCTACCTTGCTCAAGGGCACTTCAAAGTATTGGGCGGAGCCTGGGATGACTATCCGTGGTATCGAACAAGTAAACCTCCAGAAGGATGGAAGCAGTAACCTCCCATAACCATTAGATCCATCATCTACATTCTACAATATAGAGGGTATGCGCGTGACATCATCATCAAACCAGGAAGTTATGCGGGAACACCTACTGAGTACTAACTTTTTCTGGCCTTGACAGCCCATACATTCAAACAGAAAGTCCAATATGATTGCATTAAACAACGTTAAACAAGGTTAACACTTACGGTAGCTTGCTGACCATTCTAATTAACTGCATGGCCCTCGCTGCTACATGATAGCATTGGACGAACAAACTTTTCCTAAGCAGACAGTAAATGTTCTCTTATAGCGAGACTCACACAGCATACCTCAAAAGAAAGCGTAACTTGTCCACTCTAATTTAAAGTTTTTGCAATGTTCTATCTGACCGGCGTTGATCATCATGATAAAGAAATAACCGCTCGCCGAGGGACGATACAATCTGTGAGTTTTTTTGTTTGAATATGAAGAAAAAAGGTGACAGAAATCTGACGGACAGACACTCAGTCACACTCGGGTCATATTACACACACAACCCCTCGGCTGAAACACAGAGGAGGGAGCCCTCCCCTCCCTGAAACAAAGAGAGAGAAACAAGGAGAGGTGCACCCCATTGCACCGACACGATCGGCTTGGTATGAAGCCATTCTGTTGACCGGAGTTGCATGGGAGTCTCCGAGCAGCCATTACGTGACAATACGGGGGTTGCCTCCCGTCCTGTTTTCAGGAAGGGAGGGGGAGAGGCATCTTTTTTTTTTTTTTTGGGATCACGTGATCGGAGTGTTGTGCTATCATCCAATGCTAGTTGGCAAAGTGCCCGGGTGTGTAGAAAGACGATTGAGAGTAATCAATACAAAAATGCGGTAAACGTAGAAATCCCTTTCCCGCATCGGACCGTTGGGATTTGAACCACGTAGAAATCCCTTTGCCGCACTGGATGAGTTAAACTCACTTTGCCACTCGATTTGCCACTCGATTTACCACTCACTTTATGCATGCGCATACCCTCTATAGGGCAACTGCCTGCAACCTGTTGATTCGAGACCGCCCTATTACAAAGTACTGTAAGGTCTTTCTCAAACTAGAGTTATGAGGATTTTGCATTTTGCTCTCATTTAAAACGAGATTGTGTAGCGCATGTAAATCAGCGGAATAAACCTTTTTTCCATCCTATATTAGCGGCTTTGTAATGTTTGAATTGTGTCAACCGCACGGCATCAATCGCGTCATGCAGGCTTTACAGACTTTTCCGTTCCATATCCTCGTTGGTAATAATATGGGATTGAATTGAATGTTCTGCCTTGCCAGTTTGCACTCACACACTGCTAAATATGATTTGCATTTCCATTTCACAGATGAAACTACATCTCATGAAAAGAACAGACACAGGCGGGCGGAGGGCGTGCAGGTAAGAGTCGTCACGGTGGCTTTGCTTCTCCACAAGTCCTTATTAAGCCATTCAAGGCGGGAACCTCTTTTGGGTGTTTTAAGCATTATGTTGTACTCTAGCTATTGAAAAAATAGCAGATCTACAAGCTCATAGCGCGGCAACCGAGTGCCGCGCTATGAGCTTGTAGATTTGCTATTATTTTGAAAATGTCGCGCAAATCTTTGAATATATATATTCTTTCAGAGCGAATGTGTTTAACTCAAATCTTTGCTTCTGGGGGTTCGTGGACAAATACAGATAATTCTGGGGGTCATGATAAAGGTTGAGCACCACTAGAAACATGGGTTTATCAGAAAACTAAATCGATGATTTAAAATACATTTGTAGAGTCTGTTCTCAGGTCTAAACGGGTTAACCCATTTTGGGGCGGGAACCCCTTTTGGTGTTAGCATTATGTTATGCTTTAGCTATTGAAAAATAGCAGATCTACAAGCTCATAGCGCGCCACCGAGTGGCGCGCTACGAGCTTGTAGGTCTGCTATTTTTGAAAAATCTAAGAAGACTGACATAGAAATATAGCTTTTTCAGAAAACTGTCAGGATGTAGAAGACATTTTTAGAATCTGATCTCAGGTCAGAATGGGTTAATATTATCAAGCCACGTACAAGCCAGGAGGAGTTACTGTTGACGCTGTCACTGCGAGGCCTAATGAAATGCCTTTTTGTTTCGAGAACACACAGGTAAAATAACCTGTCTGGCTGTAACTATAGCTAGAATTGAATTGTCATTAACTGTGTTGTATGACAACGGGACACTGAGCCCACAACGCTCGGTCGACTCGGGCATAGCATTATTATGATACGATCCAGATGTGTAAAAACAGCATCTGGATCTGGAGTGTTTGACACAGGACTTTATTGTGTACGCAAAAAAAAGTCTCTATGTCACTATTATTAATGGAACTAGAACAAAAAAAGCATATATATTTTTTTGAGTGGTGCAACCACTCCAAGGAACAGCAATGTCCGTGACGTTCAACTATGTGTGTGACTATGTTTGTGTGTGACGTTAATGAGCACCAGTACCAATGCGTACCAAAAGTGGCGCTGTTGTGCCAGAAACAGAGAGAGAGAGATAGAGAGAGAGAGAGAGAGAGAGAGAGAGAGAGAGAGAGAGAGAGAGAGAGAGAGAGAGAGAGAGAGTGGGGGGGGATTTGCACCACTCAGTTCACACGGGTGTGATTTTTTAAGTGATCATCAGCCGTTCTCACATATTAATTAGCTCTAAGTGCTTCATTCACCTCACCACAGTGCCATGCCAATGTGCACCATGCACAGCATTGAGGGCTGAACCAACCTCCTTGGTCCAGGGCCACAGATGGCGTGCACAGATAGACACTAGGTGGTGCTAGAGCACCTGCCCTTTGCCCCCCAAAAAATATGTTGTACAGTGTACACTATACAGTATGTGGCCCATGGTGACATTGATGATTGCGACAAAAATCTATAAATCTCACACTATTAAGGCAACCGGCCGGTTCCACGCACTGCACAAGGTCGGTGCCCTTTTTCACTTGAGCCCCCCCCTCTAAATGTCTGTGCACGCCACTCATCATGATGCATTTAACCAACGTTTATACACGTCGGTTGGTTTTATTGTTGGTTGCTTTGTAGAAATTGTCAATGACTAGTATTAAATAGATGGAGTTCTAGGTTTTCCACTGGTCACTGGTTCACAGGATATTTAAACATCACCATCGGCAAGAATGCATGCAAAGGGGGGTTCCATTAAAGCCTTTATTGTTCCATTTCTCACATGAGCATTTTGGGTTATGAGCAAGGAGTTGGTGAGGCTTCACGTTATGGGTTTTATTCATTGACGCATAACAATGGTTTGATTCTGAGACTCCAGACCAGGACAGAGAGGTTCCAAGGTGGAGTTCATGCTGCTGCTGGCAAACAACAACTGAAGGGACAGGCACTCAAGCAGTATATAGCAGGCCACTGATTGAGTGGTGAGTGAGCACAGGTGTGATTAGGGATTGGTAGGGAGTGACAGCAGGAAGTGGGTGGATCCAATCCATGAGTAGGCCAGGGTTGCTGTGGAGAACTAGGATGACTCTTTTCTACAACTAGTTACATGTGTTCAGTCACATTTTGAGATATCTTGGGTGAAATTGCAAACCTTAGCCTTATAGTGTGATGTTATAAGAAAAATCACCCCCCCCCCCCCTCTATCTCTCTATCTCTCATTAAGCAGGCAACAGTGCAGCACTATCTCTCTCTCTGTTTCTGGCACAACAGCACCACTTTTGGTACTCATTGGTACTGGTGCTCATAGTCACACACAAACACACAAACATGAACACACGGTTGAACACACGGTTGACACGGACATTGCTGTTCCTTGGAGTGGTTGCAAAAAGTAAAAAGGAAATCAGTATAGGGGCAGTCCTTTCCCAAACGTGAAGTACACACAGCATATTCCAGGGCAAACAAACTTTAGGCTATTATATATATTTTTTTTTTATATTTGGGCCCAAATGTTAGTTGGAGCCCCTCTGTTAACAGGGCTATATATAGGAAGTCACTTAACCCAATATAGACTTGAGGACAGTTTTATGAAAAACCCATGTTTCTATGTCGTTCTCAAACATTTCCATGTCAAGGACCCCCAAGATTATATGTTTTTGGCCGCCGACCCCCCATCTGAAAATATGTAGTTCCAGGGACCCCCCAGAAGCAAAGAGAGATGAAAGAAATTTGAGTTAAAAACTTTGGCTCTGAAAGAATATATATTCAAAGATGTGCGCCACATTTTCACGATTTTTCAAAAATAGCAGACCTACGCCACCGAGTTGACCTGCAGTGCAGAGGGATCACTGGGGGAGAGGGCCGCACCTCTCACTATATACATTGAAAATGTCATGTTGGTTCACAAAATGTATTTATAGCAGATCAGAGCTAGATCAAGTGAGAAGGGGGGGTGTTAGGCTGCGCAACAGTGACACTTGGTGGTGAAAATATTCCGTGCTCAGACCCAGAGACACAGCCAGGGGACACACATAGCTGTCTATAGGAGCTGTCTATAACACTTTGCCGTTACGATTGCAGCCAGCTATACCCATCATGGTGTCCTGGTGAGAGAGACAGAGGTAAGGACAGGAGAGGACGTTGTGTGTATAGTTCAGGAGAGAGAGAGAGAGAGGAGGGGGCAGCATGGCATGCGTTGGAATACGAGACGGCTCTCCCCTTTGCCAACTCGCCCCAAACGGCGAAGATCGGTCGCCCCAACGGGAATATATATTATATGTCCACATATATATCCACGGCTTGGGGAGAGCCGTCTTCACTTTTCGAAATTCCGGGGGTGAGTTGGCAAAGGGGCGAGATGACCTGTTACCATGCGTGGTACATATCTCCACAGCCGTTACATATACAGTGAGAGAGCTACAGCTCTAGTCTAAGCTGCATGAAAACGCCACAGTGGCACCGCTGGGGAGGAGCCACCAGTAATTAAAGAGAGCTTTTGTCCCCATTTGCCTAACAGTAATAATAAGCCTAGAAGCCTGAGCTGGCATCGGGATAATGGAGATTCACTGCACTCGCACCATGCCGTTTTGTAAGCTACAGCAAATGTGTGTAAGTGTGTGCTGCCTGCAGCGCACATCGCTGTAGTGTGTATACTCACTGTATCGCTAACAATGGCATGATTTAAAAGGCTGTCAGTGCACCTATGTGTGCAGAGAAAAATATACCTGGAACAATACACAGTAGGCCTATAAATACACTGCACCGTATAGCCTACTGTGTGTGTGTGTGTGTGTGTGTGTGTGCGTGCGTGTGTGCGTGCGTGCGTGCGTGCGTGCGTGCGTGCGTGCGTGTTGCTATTTTTGAATAAGCTTTCCACCCGACAGAGACAATAATGTGATAATAATATAATCTGCTCTGCTGTGTAATTGTGTCACTAATTGTGTCACTCGTGCCATTGTCCTTATTAGCCTCTAAAGTACAGATCTATTTTTGACCACTCTTTGATGGGTTTAATTTCAAAGGAGCGCACGCACGCACGCACGCACGCACGCACGCACGCACGCACGCACGCACGCACGCACGCACACACACACACACACACACACACACACACACACACACACACACACACACACACACACACACACACACACACACACACACACACACACACACACAGAATGCATATTATTGATGCATTTTCACAGCACTTTAAGTGAAAATAAGTGCTTATATATATGTGACTGGCTCTCAATGTCTGACGTCTGCGTGCAAGGGAGATGATTGCAGAACATTGAACGACAGCTTAGTGGGTACTGGGACCAAGGATTCCACATTTAAACCTGCTTTCTTTGAATTCCAAGTAGTTTAATCACCTCTCTGAGGACCTATGAGAGCATCTGTCTCCCTCTCTCCATTTCTGCCACTCCGCAATCTTTCGTCCGTTATTCCTGTCAACGCTGCTGGGGTGTGTGACTTGGTAATGCAGAACACACCTTCACGACTGTCAGAGGCATCACCCAAGTATCCACAATTACAGAGAATGATGGCGGCTTGGGAGTACTGTATATAATAACATAGATGGATAGATGGATACAAATGCAAGTTCCCTGTGGGCCTTTTCGGAAAAGCTATATGGTGTCTGTTTTTCACTTAAAGTTTGAATGCATAAAAGATGAAAAGGGAAAGGAAACAACACCAAAGAGCTTAGCGTGTCTTGCATTTAATTACTTTGCAACAGATTATCACTCAGACAGTGTAGGTTGCCTAACAGCATTTACCAACGCTGCAAGTATGCGTATATATAGGTGACTAACAAACACCTTTTTAGATGCAGGAAAGACGAGGGACTTTTGTTTTTCTGCTTCCATATAGAGCAGGGGTTCTCAACGTTTTTGGCCGGGGACCCCCGGAAATGCTTTGGCAATGTCTCGGGACCCCCGCCCCGCCCCCTCCCGACCCCCAATATAAATTGACTGCTACAATAACCTTAAACCATTTTGGGCGGGAACCCCTTTTGGTGTTTTAAGCATTGTTATAATTTAGCTATTGAAAAATAGCAGATCTACAAGCTCATAGCGCGCTACGAGCTTGTAGGTCTGCTATTTTTGAAAAATCGTGAAAATAAAATTAAAAAAAAAATCATTTTTTTTTTTTTGAAAATATTTTGGGGACCCCCCAAAATAATTTGGCGACCCCCCGAGGGGTCGCGACCCACGGGTTGAGAACCCCTGATATAGAGGAGATCCACTCCTGCCACCACCATTCAGTGTTTTAGCCGTGACGTAAGCGCCCCCTCCAGAGATACTTCTGGGTCCTACTTTTGTGTCGCTTTTGTGTCCCCATAGTTATACTGTGTCCCTCCGCCTGACTAAATCTGAGACTAAAACAACCACGAAAGTCTAATTTTACCACTTTCCTTGCAACAACAAAGCTACAAAGCTACAAAAATCTGAATCCCACACCGTTTGTGCTTGAAATGTACTGTAATTCTGCAAACTGTTAATAAATATTTCAATCAATCAATCAATCAATCAATCAATCAATCAATCAATCAATACTGGTCTCCCAAATCTGGCTGTGACACATGAGGCCGTGTGCCCCACACTGAATACTATCGCCATTTTATTTCATTGTGTCAACTAAATCCTCCATTAGAGATCGTATTAATGCAAATTAGATTCAACATACTCAACCCTGCACACATTTGCACCCGAAATATTGTACTGAGCAAATGGACCGTTACCACCTTCAATAATAATGATAATAATAGTCTTTATTGTCTCCACATCATATATTTTCTTTGTCATGGACACTTGTACAGAAGTTAACAGAACATTAATAATTCTACTCGAGTTGGAAGCATTAAGAGGCATTTTAACCCTCAGTGGCTTCCTCTCTGAAAAATAACGTCATTGTAAAAAGACTCAAACGTGTAGATATTGCTATTTACAATGAGATGCGGACGGGAGCTGGCGCCAC